>NC_133548.1:3656363-3959393 GCF_048773025.1 Camelus bactrianus
TGTGGGATGTCAAGGAGCCGGCAGCAGAGGCAGAAAAAGGCCTCTTGTCACCGAGATCAGGGGCCCAGGAAGGCCTTTGGGCTGCCCTAGTGGCCCAGCATCCCAGGCCTGGAGCAGCAGGAAGACCCCATGGGGTGATGTCAGAAGCAGGACTGGCTCAGGAGAGCCAAATGGGGTGCCTATTCCTTTAGGCATTAACTTGAATCTGCCTCCTCGTTGGTACCCATTATACAGATGGGAAGACCGAGGGCAAGAATCTGTTCAAGGTCTCATGGCTAGAGTCAGGGATAGAGTCAGATGGTCCTTGCAGCCCCAAGAATGGACCACAGATACCAATGTGCCTTCCACCAGCGGAGGCAGCAATAATAATAATACTGGTGAATAGGGAAATAGTAGTTTACCTGCTGTGGACAACGCCTCCTGCTGTTTATTGAGCCTGGAAGAAGTGGGAGATGGGGGAGGGATCCCTCATCCCTCCACCCAGGGGCTGGGCTCCGTGTCCCCGTTCCCCAGGAAACTAGTGTGCAGCACCCAGCCTGCCAGTCACCAGGAGAGCTGAGGGCACTCACCCTCCCCGGGAGCGCCGGGGTCCCTGCCTGGGAGACAGTGTGAGCACAAGCCAATGACACGGGCTGCTCTCGGGGACTTAGAGCCCAGAGGATGGGAGCCAGCACAGGTGAGGTGTCCTTGAGTCCTAGTCTGCCCAGAACGGCCAGGTGTGCCCCTTTTGTCCCAGTGCCATAGCTAAGAGCATCTGCTCTCTAAAAGCCCCGGGTTGGACTTTCCTACGGACACCCTGTGATGGGGACTGGACTTGAGAGGTCAGGCAAGGCTTCTCCGAAAGGTCAAAGTTGAGTTGAGGTCTGAAAGGTGAGCGAGGCTGGCTGGGCCAGAAGGGGAAGGAATGCCTCTCCAGAACTTCTCCTCTGCTCTGCCCCCCGGCCACCCATGCAGCCCCAGCCCCCATCACCTCTGGCCTGGTGAACAGAAGGAGCAGAAGACCCACTGCTGCAGGCGAGCTCTCCCAGGACCCCGCCCTGAGAGGGCGCTGCCTGGCTGGCGCCCCCTCCCCACTCCGCTCACAGGGTCTTCCTCCCACTTTGCGAAAGGAAAGCTCAGCTGGGCAGGTGCCCTGGGCCAGACTGCCCCGGGGCGATCTCCTTACAGGCAAAAGCCTCAGGGCTGCAAGCAAAGGGACAAGGTGGAGGCCCAGCTGACACTCCTTCCAGCTCTCTCTGACCTGGAAGCAGCCCCCTGCTAAGGTCATGGGCAGCTTAGAAAGGCAGGGGCCTGGGGCTGCAGCCGTCTGCGGGGGTGGAGGGCCAGAGGCAGGACAATTTCAGTCCATGACCTCGTCTCCCCAGTCCCACACAGTTGACAAAGATGCCCTTCTGAGAGAGAGAGGTCCCTGAGTACCGCAGGCTCCCAGCTCAGGGCAGAGATCTGGCCCTTTCTCTCTGTTTACAGATGAATCTGTCCATGTACCACCTCCTCCAGAGCCAGAAGTCAGAGGTAGGGAATTCGCTATGGAGGCACATATCAACTCGCTCGTTTGAGCTGAAAAATGCAGTCAGATGTCTTCTGACGGCGATCCGACGAGGCCCCCTCACCCCACGGGCTGCCCTCATCGCCGATCACATTGTCACGTGGTAGAAATGTCCTAAATGCTGGATGAACGGAGCCTGTCGCTTCCAGGCGTGGAAAGGAACCTGTGTAAGTGTATGATACGTTGGGAGCTTGCCACCACCGGCATTGGCCCAGCCGTAGTGAAATCAGGAGCCTCTCCATTTCCGCTCTTTCCATCTTTCCCTCCGTGACAGCGGGTTTAACAGCGTGCCTCTGAGCAGAAGAATGACTGGCACAATTCATCGTCCTTTCACAGGTCTTGGTGAAAAGACCTTTGGATAAACTTTCCAGAAGCTGAAAAAGTGACTCCAATGACTCATGATAAATCCTCGGCTGACTCAGGCAGCTGCTGAGACTTCGCCATGAATAGATTTGAAAAGGATCCAGTGGGGACATGTCAGCAGACGGAGCAGGAAAACCCATTTTTGATGATAGATCGTGTGTGATTTTGAACATGCACTTCGGCAGGTGTTCAAGTCCCTAGTGACATCACCATCACAAACCTTCCATCCTATCTACTTATTTCTGTAAAGGCTTCTTGGCTTTTACAACAACAGAAATGGAAAATGAGAGTGAAATTGAGGCCAAATCCCATGTCAGTTCAGCAAAAAATAAGAATGATTATATGAAATAATTGGAAAAAAACAACACACCCCGTCCTCCATCAAATGAAGGCTCATTTCCAGTGGAATTTTATTTGTGCTTTCCACCTGTCCATTTTTGGTTTTATACACATGCTATTTTGATTGATGGTGTGTGATAGTCATTGTGATGCGAACAAAATCCAAAACAAGACTGTTTAAGGCTGATAGTCAAAAGAAATTCATTTTTTAAATATTTCATTTCATAGAAATATTTTGGTTCCCAAGAATTATGATAATGATCAAAAAAGGTTTTCAAGGTTAAAATTACCTTAATTGGGGTAAAACTGATGGGGGAAATATAAATGCAGAGAAAAAAAGCCCAGGATTTATGATTTTTGGCTGTTAGAGTAAAACTTGTTAGTTTTTTTTTAAGTAAAAGATAAAAGCTAACATACTGCTACGGTTTTTTAGACTCTATCGGATCCTTTAAAAGAGTAAAGAAGAATTTTACTTTAAAGTGTCAATATTTAAAACACACTAGAGGGTATGTTCTTTGCAACTATTAATGATAAATTTTGGATTTCACCTTGGAAAAGTACAAGGGAGTCAGCTCATTCACGTACATGAAGGTGACACTGAGAATGGTGGACAAGAGAAAAGGAGCTGGGGTTCCTAGTGGACACTTGCTGCCTGGAAGAGAAGAAACGGGCTGAGTGAAGCCACTAGGGCCAGATGCCCGGCCTGAGTGGTGAGGCTCAGACACACTGGCTGCCCCTCCCCACTGAGGTCCTCTCCTCTGATGGCCTGTCCCGGGGGACAAAGAAACACACGTGTCTCTCAAGAAAAAATAATATTTTCCAAACTGAGGTCAATCCAAATCCATATTTGGGGAGGACAGATTTATCCAGGCCTTTAGGGGTACACTCTGGGGGCCTTAAACAGTCCGAAGCATCTTAGGCAGGTGATGCCAAGCAAGTTCAGAAGTGCCTGAGGGCAGAGGAGACCAGACTTTTTTATGAACAAAATCAGGGAAGGGATGGGACCCAAAACAAAGTCTTGTTTTTGCCCTCAGAGCCCGAGCCCCCGTGGGAAAGTGTCTGATCTAAGAAGATTCCCTGCCCGGGTGCCACTGCAGACACCTCTCCTCGGTTCCCCCAAGTCTGGTCCCCAACAGCACCTCTCCCTGGAAGCCGCATGAAAGCAGGGGCAGAGGACCCCCAGCCCCACCGTCAGCCTCACCCCCTGGAGCCTCTGAAGACCAGTGGGTCGTGGGAAGAGACAGCAGGGGTCCATAAAACACCAGGTCATGACTCATTCCATACTGGTCCTGAGAAGCTGAGGCCTGGCTATGGAACCCCACCTTCCCAGAGAACACAGCCCCCCTTGTACCCCTGCATTTTTTTGTTCGGCTCCCATTTCATTCAGTCCTCCCAGAAACCCTACCAGGTGAGCACCATTATAGCCCCAATTTGACAGAAAAACCTACAGAGGCTCAGAGAGGGTGAGTGACTTGCCCAAGACCACACAGCCCCACAGGGAGGAGCCGGCCTCTGGGCCCACCTTGTCCCACCCATCCCATCGCCCATGCAGCCAGTGGGTATAGTCATTGCCCCTTGATGCAGGGCCTGTGATGGATCATTGCTCTGCAAGATAGGTGAGGAGGGGCAAGTGATATTTTGAGCCCACCCGCCGCCCAGCTTCGCTGTCCTGGAAGGGAGAGAGGGCAAGAGAAGAGGCCCACTTGGGGCACAGATGCCGCCCATGTGCAGCCTGTGGGCACGGCGTCCAGCACCTTCCCTAGGCCCAGAGTCCAAGCCGGGTGCTGTGGTGGTGGGGAGAGGCGGGGGGAGCGGGAGGGGGAGCCAAGCTGCCTGAGCCGACTTTTAAAAGGACCTTTCTTCCACCCCCACCGCCCCCACGATGATTCTCCTAGGGCCTGTGGGCTGGGAGAGCCGGGTGGGGAGCCTCGGCAGTCTTCTCCCGCAGAGACTGGATGACGCCTAGGCTACTGCCACTGGCTGACCCCGGGAGTTGCCAGGGAAGAGGGCTGGCCCCCGTGTCAGGGCTGCTGGGGGACCCTGAGCCTGGGGGTGGGGTGAGCCACTCCCTCACTACCTTCAGTGCCCCCTCCCAGCCTTTCCGGGGGTCCGCCCACCCAGCCCACAGGCCACGCCCCGAGGGGCGAACTGAGGCTTGGCTTGAGCTCCCCTGGAAGTGGGTCCAAACCCTGTGTAGGGTCTGCAGACCTGTCCACCCCCCCAGCACCGACTTCTTCTCTCTTTTTGAACCAAGGTGTCTTCTCCTGTGGGCCTTGCTCCACGGTCCCCTCTGCTGAGGGCACCGCGTCGCGCCCTGGAGGTTTCCCTTCCCCAGGACCCTCCGTGTGTGTCCTCGGGGAGTGGCCCCTGGTCTCCAAGCTGCGACCTCTTGCTGGTTTGCTGGTTTGGAGTCTCTCCTCCCTCATGATGTCAATCCTGGGAGGTCAGAGGCTGTCTGGCCAGGCAGGGAGGCAGCCCCAGGACTAGAATGTGGGAGTAGATGCCGAGGGTTGGACCTGGGATAACCTTGGATGGCCCTTCCCTTCTCTGGCCTCCTGCTGACTGCTGGGAAGCCGGAGAGTCGATTCAGTGCCCCTGGGCGGGTCTCTCTGGCTCTGATTGTCATTGATTTGACGTATTAAAAGGGGCAGGTGGGGAGCTGGGCACTTGACTGCGTGTTTGTTTCAAGTGAACAGATCTACTGGGATCATGACTGCAGCATGTGGAGCTGGATCGCCACCTTGAGTTGACAAAAGATGTCCACCTGCATGGTTTGGACCCTTAACACCCTGGGAGACAGACAAGGTCGGGGCCATGAGCCCCGTTTTGCAGATGAGGAGACAGGCTGGTGGCACCCAGTCAGGGTGTGTCGCCTGCCTCTGCCGCTTGCCAGCTGAGCGACCTTGCGCGCACTGCTCAAAGGCTCTGAGCTTCTGTTGATTCTTCTGTGAAATGGTGACGGTAAGCCCGGCCCCGCCTCCCAGGGCTGGGTGAGCGCAAAGCCCACCAGCATGGCGCTGGGCTCCGGGAGTGCCCAGGCCGAGGAAACGTCCCAGGCGCGACTTTACCTGGAGAGGTCCTGCCAGTCCCTGATGGCTCACAGTGGCGACAGCGTACCAGGCACTTCCTGAGTCTGATTCCTCTGATCAACCCCACAACTGTGTGGAGGTGCACCCGGGATGCAGAGAAGCCAAGCAAACTGCCCAGGAGATGAGGGGGAGGGCGGGGCGACGCTGTCCTCGGGGCACCTGCTCGGGCAGGGCAGTGGCACCAGGCAACCCACAGAGACTTTGTGTGGTGCTAGGTGGGCACTTGCCAGCCCATTCTAAGTGCTAAACACCTATGGCCTCATTTAATTCTCCAAGAAACCCGTTCCCCACCTCTTGAGTACCTAAAATGTGCAGAGACCCACATGTACGTGCGTCTGCCTGGTAAATGGCTCTGCTGATTTCCAGCTGTAAAAACCGGCCCTGTGCCTAACACTCTGACCTGGCTGGTAGAGCCCAGGGTGGACGAGAGGACAGTAGAGCAACAGAAGAGAAAGGATCAAGTAGGAACAGAGTCACCCCTGAGTCCGTCCCCTTGATGCTCTGGGAACAAGGTGATCTTAAAATGAGAAACAGTGGGAGATTGCAAGTTGGCTCCTCAAACAGTCAAACTTAGAATCACCCTATGAGCCAGTGATTCCACTTTTGGGTCTACACCCAAAAGAAGTGAAAGCAGCATCTTGAGCAGATATCTTCATACCTGCGTTCAGAGCTGCATGATTGACAGTCGCCAGAAAGTGGAAGAAGCCACGTGTCTGTCAGCGGAAGACTGGATCAACGCAATGTGCTCCATCCATCCAATCGAAGACTGTTCAGCCTCAACAAGGAGGGAGAACCTGACACGGGCTATGACGTGGGCAAACCTTGAGGACGTTATGCTCAGGGAAATAAGCCAGACAGAAAAGGGCAAGTACTGCATGATTCTACTTATCTGTGGTTCCTGGAGGTGTCAAATTCATGGAGACAGAAAGGAGAATGGGGAGCTGGTGTTTAATGGGCACAGAGTTCCAGTTTGGGAAGAAGAAGTTCTGGAGATGGATGGTGGGGATGGTCTCACAGTGGGGACGTTCTCAACTGTACACTTAGCCGTGGTGGATGGTAAATTTTGCATTATGTATTTTTTCCCACAATTAAAAAAACTTTCAAAAATTGGCTTAATCTCCCTTTCTTTGAATGGTCTTTAAAAAAAAAGTGTGACTGTTTCTTCGGGGGCTGCAGCCATCATAGACACATCTATACCACCGGCCTCTCCCTTCTCCTCAATGCTATTGTGAGGGTCTTCTCACTGAGGCCAAGAAAAGGAAGTTGAACAAGAAAACAGTTGAGGCATTTGCAAAATTTGCAGCCTGGGAGCCCTGCCCCCAGGCTGAGCCCTGTGGCTCCACCCTTCGGACTAGAATTGAATGTTCAAGCGGCACTTTTTATTATCATTATGACTATTAAGCCAAGTAAGTTCTTAACAGCTGGGCTGGTTGTTCTGAGAAGCCCTGTCACTCTTTCCAGGGAGAAGGAACCCAGAAGACATGACATTGCAATTTTTTTTTTTTTTGGTAGGTCACAGTAGGATGGTTTGTAGGCGGGAACTGGCTGGTTTCAGTTCTGAGCTTTTGTTCAGTCTCACATTTTACCCCTTCCGGTCATGGCTGGCGATGTGAGGTGGAGCCTCCCATAGGATAAAAACGTGGGTTTGTTACTTTACACACTCTGGACGTGGACTGTTAGCTGGGTCCTGTTGGAACCATCTCCCAAGAAGCTTGCGGTCTGAAGGGCTGACTGTGATCAGCCTTTTCCTATGGCCCACACCCTCCTGTTGAAGTTGACAACCCCTGAAAGTAGTTACTGTTGTGCCCATTTTACAGATGGAGAAGCTGAGCATGTTCAGAAGGGAAAGGCTTTGGGGGTGGGTAGAGCTCAGTGGTAGAGTGCATGCTTAGCATGCATGAGGTCCTGGGTTCAATCCCCAGTATCTCCATTAAAAACAAAACAAAACAAAACAAAACAAAACAAAACAAAACAGTGAAAGGCTGACATTGTATGGCTAACAGAGATGGCCACTCAGTGTTTCCCTGAAGTGGGGACCACAGAGCCAAGAGCCTCCACGTGGTCCTGCCGGCTTCCCCATATCCCAGGTCCTTGGGAAACCAGGTTCCCAAGTGTTCATCAGAGCCTATTTCAATCCTCAAGGGGGCTGGCTGGATCTGGAAAAAATTAGTCACCTTAGTTCAACTATTCCTTTCAAATAAAAGGGTAAAAGCCCCGAACAGTGTGGCTTCCCACAGGGGAGCTGGCAGCGAGCTCCTGGAGTCTTCGCACGTAACTTCCGTGCATCCCAGGCTTGGCAGGAGGGCACTGCTCCTGGAACGGGGGGCCCGCAGGTGGAGGGGCCTCAGGCCTCACTGAGCCAGGTGGTCATTTACTCCCAGACACCCACTGAGCACCTACTGTGTACCGAGCACTGTTGAAGACGCAGGGAGCACAGCTGAGAACGAGGCACATGGGGGCATGCTCCCTGCAGGGGACAGTCCAGTGGAGGGAAGGGTCAGTCAAGAAACAAAGATTCCTTAAGGGCTGAGAAGAAGCCACAACCAGAGGGACTGGTCAGAGGAGGCTGCCTAGAGAGGCGGGGGGCTGGTGGGTCATGGCAGGTCTCCCGAGTAGCTGACATTTGAGAGAAGCCCCGAGAGGGGAGAAGTCATCCGCTTCCAGGTACGAGGTTGGAGAGACGATGGCCAGCGGGGAGTGTCCACTAGGCAAGGGGTGAGGAGGGAGCCCCGGAGGGGGTCTACTGAAAATAACCACCGCCAGTGTCCCCGGTACATCCTCCACCTGCGTTCCTGGCTTAACCCTCATAGCCTTTGCCGACTCCTTCAGGCAGGTGAGGAGGCCAAGGCTGGCCGAGTGCAAGACGGGCTCAGGGACCCACGGGGAGTGGTGGCGAAGGGGGAACCAGGGCTCAGCTCCTCGCACCCCTGCCCTCCACGGGACGGTCACTGCCGGCACCTGCTCAGCAGATGGAACGGCAGCGCTGGGAGTGGAGCCAGCCCTGGGTCCCTCACTGAGCTCACCAGCAAACAGCAGAGGCAGAGAGGGAGCTCCCCGAGGGGGGTCTGGGAGCTGCGGGGAGACCTCAGAGGGCCTGGGTAGCCCCTCTCCAGAGGAGGTGCCCACGTGGACCTGGACTGAGGGAGGGGATCCCGTCTTCCAAGCAGCTTTGCAAATGCAGAGTCAGGGGCCCAGAGGTGGAAAGACTTGCCCAGGCCACACGGAGAGAGAGGAGAAGAGTTCGGGCAGGTTCTGGTCTCCTGGGCCCCGTCTAGAATTGTCTTCCTGGCACCAGGTCTGCAGGCCTGTCAGAAGAGCCCAGGGTCCAAGCAGCCCAGAGTTGTACCTTGTAGCTGTGAGCTGCAGCCCTGAGCGGGCACCCAGCCTCCGGGGGAGGCCTGGCCCCAGGTGGCCACTGTTTGGTGAGGCTGCCGGCCCAGAGGGGAGCAAAGACTCACTGAGGAGCCTGGAGACTGGGTGCTGGTCCTGCCAAGTCACTCACTGAGTCCTGGGTGGCCCCCCTTTCTGGCCTCAAGCCGGAGACCTCAAACCTCCTAGGTCCCCTGCGTGGCGTGAATGAGCCCGGGCAGGGTTCAGAAGTCGGGTCCCAGGACTCCTTAGGCAGGAATGGGGTTGGAGGCAGAAAGGCCAAAATGGCCTGGGGATGTCTTCGGTCACAGGTGCTGGTGGCAGCAGGGGTAGGGTGGGCTCCAAGCCCCCTGCAGTGGTGGCTGGGCGGGACCCGTTGGGAGGTGACAGCAAAGTTCCTCAGGTACCGCAGAGGACACGGATTTTCACACCTAGGTGAGCCAGCATCTAGCTAGACCCCACCCCCATCAGGCCATAATGGGCACAGTGGGGGGCGGGGACAACAGGTGGGGGAAGGGAGCCTTCCAGAAGCCAGGCCCTGGGTCCCTGCTAGGTTGGGGGTTCTGGCCACTGACACTTGAATATTCCTGCTGCAGAATCAAAGGGAAGGGGGATAGTGGATGTCCCTGCCCCTGCCTCCTGTCCTTGCACGGAGGTGGGTGTGTGTAGGGCCACCGGGTGCACCCTTACACCTCACCCCATCTTCTCCCAGCACCGCCCACCTGGGCCCTCTGCTCTGCGATCCCTCCACCTGGTATACAGAACTCCATCCCTAACGACCCAGAGCGCAGATGGCCAAACCCAGGCCCTTGCCTCCCTCCACCTGGTAGCGCCAGACTCTCCCTTCCACGGTCAGTCTTTCCTGGTGCTTACTGTCCCTACCTACCTCTCATTCCCAGGAGTCCACAGGGCCCCAGCAAAGGAGCAGGTTTCTGGGGAGTCCCTGACAGGCAAAGCGCAAGGAGTGACTTCTCAGGAGCTGAGGATGCCGGGTTAGGGCAGCACCCGGGCCGCTGGAGCAGAGGCGGAAAAGGACCCATGGAGACGGGACAGGCAGGCACAAAGTCCAAGAGGCAAAACTTTGGCTGGAAGACCGGGGCGCGGTGGAGGAGACGCAAGGGTCGGGACAAACAGGTCCGGGGGCCGGGCGAAGCCAGGGGTGGGGGCCGGGGACCCTCCAGGTGGCACTCGCGGCGCTTGTCCCCGGCCGCCTCCCCTCCCCCAGCCCTGATTGGCAGGCGGCCTGCGACCGGCCGCGAGCGCCATAGCGCCCCGGGCGCCCAGGCGAGCGCGAACGGCCCCCTGCGGGAGCAGGGGCGGGGTGGCGGGGGGGGGGGGGCGCTCGGCTATATATAGCGGCTCGGCCCTGGCCGGCCCAGCGCGCAGGGAGGCGCGCACCGCTCCGCAGGGTCCCAGGCCCGGCCGTGCGTCCTTCCGCCGCTGCCCGCCTCTCCATGCAGCCCGGGTAGCTCCCGGCACCTGGGGGCCCCTTCGCTCGCCTCCCGCTCCTCCCTCGGCCGCTCGCTCCCTGCCCCAGCCCAGGTCGTGAGCTCCCGCCAGCCCCACACAGGCGCAGCTCGGCCCCCGGCTTCCCGGGCGCACCGACCTGCTGACGGACGCACGGCCCGAGGGCGGGGATGGCGAGGCCCGGGGCGGCCGCGGCGGCGCTGCTCCCGGCGGTGCTGCTGGCCGTGCTGGCGCCCTGGGCCGGCCGAGGGGGCGCCGCCGCGCCCACCGCACCCAACGGCACGCTGGAGGCCGAGCTGGAGCGCCGCTGGGAGAGCCTGGTGGCGCGCTCGCTGGCGCGCCTGCCCGTGGCCGCGCAGCCCAAGGAGGCTGCCGTCCAGAGCGGCGCCGGCGACTACCTGCTGGGCATCAAGCGGCTGCGGAGGCTCTACTGCAACGTGGGCATCGGCTTCCACCTCCAGGTGCTCCCCGACGGCCGCATCGGCGGCGTGCACGCGGACACGAGCGACAGTGAGTGGGGCGGGCGGGGCGGGAGAGTCCGGGCCCGGGGTAGCGGCCGCGCCTTCCAACTCGCACACGAAGGTACCGGCTGGCACCTGCTGGTGGGCTCGGGGAACCGGAGCAGACTCGGGGTCCCGTCCCTCCGGCGTGGGAATGCCGGGGACGCAGACACGCTGGGCACAGGGAGTCGCCGCAGCCACCGGCTTTGCGCACCGGGGCGGCCGAGCCCCGCCTCCCCGCCTTCAGAGGTCGGGGCTCCGGGTGCGGAATTCCAGCGCCTTCGCCCGTGGGCACAGGGAGAGCGGCGCAGCCGCTGGCACTCGCGGGGGCCCGGGACTCGCGCCCATGTCGGGGCCGGGCTCGGGGGCCGCCGGGGCCACCTCTCTCCTGTGGACCGGGACTGGGTGCGGACGCCGCGGGGAGGGACAGGCGGCGAGCCCGCTGGGCTCCGGGGACCCCTTGGGGGCGGCCTGCGCCGGGGAGCCGGGCCTTTTACACTCACCTGCACCCCAGAAATGGGGGTCTTGGAGGCTCGCAGGCGGAGGAGGGGGCCAGGCCGCGGCCAAGTCGGGCAGTGAGGGCCAAGGGTCCGGTGCCTGGGAATGACCCGCGCCCCGTCCCCAGGCCTGCTGGAGCTCTCGCCGGTGGAGCGGGGAGTGGTGAGCATCTTCGGCGTGGCCAGCCGGTTCTTCGTGGCCATGAGCAGCAGGGGCAAGCTCTACGGCTCGGTGAGTACGGGGTTGGGGAGGTGGTGCTGGGGGCGCCTGGCGTGGGGAGGCAGGCGGAGCAGCCGGGCAAGATCGTGACTCTTGACGCTTCCAGGCCGCCCTAGGCGGGAATCGTGGAACTGCGGCCAGGTTCCCTTCCGATGTCCTGAGGCAGTGCCGGTGACCCCAGGCCAGCCCAAACAAGAGGCGCAGCCCCAAGACAGGAGCAGTGTTCCTGCCATCCATGCGCTGGGACTTGCTGGTCCATCAAAGGCTGCCGTTGGGCACCCCTCCCTGTAGCCCCTGGGGCGGGTCCCAGTGGGCAGGACTGCCGCCTTTACGGTGGACACAGTAGAGATGAAATTTTCTGGCTGCCAGGTGCTGGGCAGGTGCCTGGAGCAGCAGCTGCTGCAGGCTGGCATGTCCCTCTGCTCACCGCGGGGAGGTCTTGGCACCTCTGACTTCCCAGGAGAGACCTTGCAGCCAGGCTGGGGTGGGGAGGGAAAGGAGTCCCTGACTGCTGCCCCCAGGGTCCCTTGTCCAGGAGTTAGCCCGACCCGACCCTGCTCCTCCTTCCTCGCAGCCTTTCTTCACAGACGAGTGCAAGTTCAAGGAAATCCTTCTGCCCAACAACTACAACGCCTATGAGAGCTTCAGGCACCCCGGCATGTTCATTGCCCTAAGCAAAAGCGGGAAGACCAAGAAGGGGGGCCGCGTGTCACCCACCATGAAGGTCACCCATTTCCTCCCCAGGCTGTGACCCGCAGAGCTCCCCGGGGAGGCGGTGCCAAGGGACACCTTGGTGCACTGCCTCTGGACGGACAGTTTAATGCAACAGTAGGTGTAAGATATTTAAATTAATTATTTAATGTGTATATATTGCCACCAAATTATTTATGGTTCTGTGGGTGTGTTTTGTATTTTTCTGGGGGAAGAAAACCCCCCAAGTCCTGACTTTTCTGGTGAAACAATAGAGACCCTTCTACTGGACTTACTTAACTTGTCGAAAAGTTGTCACAAGTGTGCTGCTATTCCGTGTATTAAAAACCGATGACATCAGACCTTGACATCAGCCCTGCTTTGCACCGTCCCCTGTGGTTTGGTGGTGAGCATCCCTGTGTCTGGAAAGGCTTCCTGGGGCTTTGGAAGCCAGTTAAGGAAGCTCCCTGTCTTGGCTCTGTTCCTAGCATCCTCCAGTGCCCCACTCCCTTTTGTGCCCTGGAGATGTTAATCGGGACATATCGGTTTACTTCGGGTACAGAAAGTGCACTGTCGAGGCCACTGCTGCCACTCCGTTTTTAGATCTGCCAAGAATGACCTTTGAACTCTGCTGTAGTCAATCTTCCTCGATCTACCAGATGGGGGAGACCCTTAGGCAACTTTATAAACTCCTGCTTTCTTTTTCTGGATCAACTGCAGCCCATGTTTCTCTGTGGCCCTTGGGGAAAAGGTATAAACAAAGCAATTCGGTAAATCTGATGCAAAGGATGATATTCCACTGGAGGTGGGAAATGGACAAGATGGGTGTTACTTACAATCACCAGCAAAACCCTATGAATGAAACACAGTTTGTGATAGCAGATACTCTTGATAAGTAATGGCATATATATATATATATTTAAAAATGCACACACACTTTCCTGTGTTTGGGAAGCTTCGGGCTAGACCTAGCTACTCATTTTAGGTGGAACGACCTTGTAATTGTACAAAAACCCTTAGTTCGGTTTGCGTGGAGGGAGACGCTGCTTCTCTCTTGCTGCATTCCTGATTAAGTGGGTTTAACATCTACCTCAAAAGCTCAAAAGCCACTCATCTGGCAAAATCTGCAGAAAGCACAGACCGGGTGGAGGAGTTTGCCATTCCCAGTGGCTTTTTTTTTTCCATTTGTAGCCAAAAAGGACTGCAGATAGCGTCGGTGCGCCCCATTCGAACCTTGTCACGTTTGAGCTATCTTTACCCCGTGATTTACTTTTAGTAAGGATAATCATGGTGAAAATATTTGCAGACAGCTGTTAGAGTGCACTATATGGTCACCAAGTAACCTTATATTTTTCTTTATATATTTTGCAAATGTAACCCCTGTCGTTGAAGCAAAAGATGGAAGAGGCAGGGTTGGTGATGTTTAAAAAAAGTTCTGAGGTGATGGCAAACATTTAATTTTAATGAATGACTTTTTAGAGTTTATACAAAATGACCTTAGCTTGCTACCAGAAATGCTCCGAATGTTTCGCCAAGACTTTAATACTCTCCTAGGATGTTTCTGAACTGTCTCCAGAATTAACTTTATGGGAGTCTACAGACAGCAAGACTGGAAAATCTGATTGGAGTTTTTTGACTTTCACATTCCTTTTTAAAACTCTTTGTTCGAATGCAAATCATCTACTTAAAATACTATTCTTAATCTGAGGCCTAGAAGAAAGAAGCCACTTAAGACAGGACCATACATTTTAAACTGCTGTTCATGCAATATAATAAAAATGTTTTTAAAAGTTTTAAACCACGCCCTAGACTCCAGGAGTGATGCTCAAAAGTGCTGATTGCGGGGGGTGGGGGTGGGGGGGTGGAATTTGCGGTCGTTCTGCATTTACTGTATTCACTTAGTAGCAAACCAGATTGTTTTAAACGCCGTACACATTGCACGCTGTCTTGTCTCAGGGTCCAATCAGATGGTCAGGAACTCAGAAGTCTTGAGTGCAGAATTCCGCCACCCTTGGCGACTTGTATTTATTCAGCGAATCAGGTTTAAGCGTTTAGCGACGTAACAGACCCCTGGAAGTATTGTCAAGTGCTTATCTTGCTGGGAGGGGGATCTGAGGTTGCTGTATTTACTGCTGTTTTCAGAATCTGTCTGTAGTTTTATACAGGTGCTGACCCACGTTGTGATTTATGTGCTGTGCACATTGAGGTACGGAGTAAATGGAAAGCATTTAGCGCGTCTAAAAAGAACCCCATGTAAATAGTTGGGAGAGGTATTGCAAACGATTAAAACCTGCCTTGAAACACCAAGCTCTGCTTCTCTCCCCCTGTCTTCCAGAGTCTATTTGAGGCCGGGAGCCTCGCCTGGCTGGGGCGGGGTGGGCGGTGTTGCCAGCTGTGTCCACACAAATGTGACCTTGAAGGCAGGACCCTGGGGGGGTGTGAGTGTCACCGAGCTTGGTGAGGACTCTGAATCTCGCAGTTTATTCTCCCGATGGGCTAATTCACACTGTCCCCACCCAAGGAACGGGGACCAACGAAAGCTCTGCGCCCCTTGCCTTGGCCCGATGGAGGCGAAAGCGATTCGCACTTTTCTGCGTGTTGGGGGTGAAGTCCCCAGAGTGACTCAAGGGAATTCTTGAGTACACACCGCCACCAGTCTTGAAATCAATATAATGAACCCCAACTAGCCATGTACAAAAAAAAAGAAAACAGAATAAAGTCATATAGAAAATTCCACGAGGGTGTCAATCACAGTAAAGGTGCAGGTTGTTTTGTGAGCACTGTATACCTATATACAACTGGTTTCTACTGGGATGTGATGGAGGAGGTGCATTAAAAACATGTCAAGCACTGGGGTGGGGGGGTGGAGAGCTCAGTGGTGCAGCACGTGCTTGGCAGGCACGAGGTCCTGGGTTCAATCCCCAGTATTGAACTGCCTCCAAAAATAAGTAAATAAACCTCATTACCTTCCTCCACCTGAAAAAAAATTAAATTAAAAAAGGAAAGAAAAGAAAGAAAAAGCAGGTGGTGTAGAGACAGCTACAGGGAGGAGCCTAGGGAGGGGAGGAGTGTTGTAAGCCGAAGAGGGGCTCAGACACCAGCAGGTGTGCAGAGGCCCAGCCCGCGTCCTCCTGCAGCCTCAGAAGGAGCCAACCAGCCCACACCCTGACCTTGGGCTCCCAGCCTCCAGGACTGGGGGTCAATCAGTTCTTGTTTTTTCAAGCCACCCAGTTTGCGGTATGCGTGGCTGCAGCCCTTTGGGACGAAACAGGGGTAATTTTTCATCCACTCTGGGGTGGGGTGGGGACCGAGTGAAACCTTGAATGATGCCCAGCATTGGCCCTGTCCTCTGTTGTCCCCGTGGTCCCCAGAAGATCTCTGTCCTGATCTGTCCTGGCCAAACACGCACGGTCTCATCTGGCTTCTGGGGTGAGAGCCTGCGGAATCTGTCAGCTGAGCCGGCCCCCGCTGGGCCTCCCAGCCTCCAGCGTAGACTGATGCTCGGTCCACAGGGGACTGACAAGTCATTCGTTCACGTAACGTGTATTTGTTGTGTGCCTACCGTGTGCCAAGACAACACAGCCCTAAGAGTGCGGGGTACGCAGGTGAGGAGAACCAAGATCGCTGCTGCGCACGGGGACGCCTCATGGTCAGGAGGGCGATGACGCCAGGCGAGGAGCGTCAGCATCCAATAAAGTGGGGGCGACAGCGGCCAGGGAAGGGGGGGGAACAGGCAGCCCGGCCTCGCTGGAAGGTGGCCTTCGGACAAAGGTGAGGGCGCTGAGGTAGGAGGTGACGCGGGTGGAGCCGTCCAGGCAGAGGGAACAGCCGGTGCGAAGACGCTGCGTTAGGAGAAGGCCTGGTGCCTGGAGGAGCCCAGAGGAGGCCGGGGTGGCCGGAGCCTGGGGAAGGGGCCAGGGAGGAGGCGAGGCCAGAGAGGCTGGGTCAGGGGGCCATCTCGACACCCGGGGGCCGGCAGAGAAGGGACACAGCCAGCAGGCTGAGACTAGACGCTCGAGGGGAGGACTCGTGCTGGAGGGGGTGCTGGTCAGCGTTGGCAGCAGAGCAGTGGGGGTGCTGAGACGTCAAGTTCATAAAAGAGGGGGCGCAGGGCGGGTAAAGGGAGGCTGCTGGGGTTTCTCCAAGTCCACCTGCCACCTAGGGCACCGCGCCCTCCGTTCTGTTCTCACATCTGCCCTCCTTAGTGACCCAACGGGCTTGCAGGCCAGCCTCCCTGCTTCTCAGCTGTGTGAACTTGGGCGAGGAAGGTGACTTCTCTGTGCCTCACAGGCCAGGTGTGAGGACGGAGGCAGGTGTGCAGTGCTCGGTACAACAGTCACCATCCCCTGTCGGCACTGTTATTCTCCCTGAGACTTAATTACAGTCTTTACGACCCAGTCCTTTTTATCTCAGTGCTGATGGGATGGCTTCCCAGCCCAGTGTTAGGAGTCACTGTAGTGCAGAACAAAGGCCCTCATCTGGGCGTGGCGGGGTCTTCTCTGAGTACTGGCTTGCCTAGTTTCAGAAGGGGACCCTGGGGGCCTCCCTCCCCACCAGGAGCCCGCCCTGGTCCACTCCTGTCGGGTCTAGAGTGTGATGGGTCAAGGAGTCCTGAGCTCAGAGTCCTTCTTCGATGCAAATAAATTGTAATTGTTCTTCATTTATCATTTGAATCCTAAATGTTTCTCTAAAAAAAAACTAGGGCCAGATACAGAGAACAAACTAGTGGTTACCAGTGGGGAGAGGGCGGGGGGAGGGGCGAGGCAGGGGGCAGGGAGTAAGAGACATTAACTTATTATGTATCAAATAAGCTACAAGAATGTATGTAACACGGGGAACATAGCCAATATTTTATAATAACTATAAATGGACTATAACTTTTAAAAATTGTGACTCACTATATTGTACACCTATAATTTATGTAGTATTATGCATCAGCTATACTTCAATAAAAGACATTGTTATCAACAACAGCAAAGTGGGGAGAGGGAGGGGTGCCCGCGCTGGGCCATGTCCTTGGTTGGGCAGGGGACCGCGCCTGCCCTGGACCGCTGGGGGTGCACAAGGATGCAGAGGAGAGCCCGGGACTCGGGCACCTGGCTGGACAAGTGAACACCGTTCCTGCCCAGCCCCCACCCTCAGCCCCACCCCCCTCCCTGAGCCTCATGCTTTGTTCACTCGGAGGCTGCAGAAGCACCCCACCCTCTGCACGTCCGAACCCTAGAATGGCTGGCTGGGCCCGCCCCTCCTGTTGCCCAGGAGCACAGGCCAGATCCTGGGGTGCCCTCCCCCCGCTGCCCACTGGCCTGCGGTCCCTGCTCTGAGCAGAATTGGTTTCGCCTCCTTGGCTCTGAAATTCACCCATCTCTCCACCTACTGGGCAGCACCCTTTGTGCCGGTCATCTCTGCATGGGCCCAGGTGGCTCTCAGCTGGCCTGCCTCCTCCACCCGGCCCCCAGCGGATGTCCCGTCCTCTGGGGCCTTCTCAGCGTGCCTGTCCAGTCCCCCAGCCCTCTTGCTGGAAGTCTGTCCACAGCCCCCCTTCGCAGTTTGGGTCAAGATCGCAGCCTCCATGTGGCCAGAGACGCCGCTCTCGTTGCTTCCTGCTGCACAGCAGCCTGCCCTGGAACTCAGGACTGAAGACAACCGTTGGATTAAACCTCACAGTCTGGGGCTCTGGGATTTGGACAGGACCCAAAGGGCTGATTCTTTTGCTTCTCATGGCATTGAAGGACTCAGTCTTTGGATGGACTCAACTTGGGGCAGGAAGGGGGTCATAACTCTTACACGGCAACTCACGGCTTCTAGGGAGAGTGCTCAGAGAGGCCCATGGCTTCTTATGACCTGGCCTGGAAAGTTCCAGAATGTTCTTCTGCCATTGGTCACGCACACCCCTCAGACCAGCCCGGACTCCAGGGGAGAGAAAAGCACAGCGCGCCCAGCCCCTGTAACCTAGTGCGGAGGCCCTGTGCACGCCCGCGCAGGGCCGCCCTGCCACCCCGCCGCCTCCGCCCCAGGGCTCGGCCCTGCTCACGCTGCACGGCTGCTCTGGGGCCCGAAGGCACTGTCCGCTCAGCCGCCGGCCTTCTGCCATACTGCCCTCCCAGCCTGGAACGCTTTTCCCGCAGCTCAGTGTCCTGGGGCTGACCTAACAAATGACCACAAAACAGGTGGCTGAAAACAACTGAAATTTATTCTCTTACCGTCGGGAGGCCAGAAGTCTGAAATCAAGGTGTAGGCAGGGCCTCGCTCCCTCCAGAGGCTCCAAGGGAAGGTCCTTGCTACTTTTTCCAGCTTCTGGGGGCTCCGGGGGCTCCTGGGCTTGTGGCCACGTGCCTGCAGCCTCTGCCTTGACTCCATGTGGCCTCCTCATGTCTCCATCCACATTTCCGTCAATGTTACGGAGCATCAGTCATTGGATTTCAGGCCCACCCTAAGCCAGTATGACCTCATCTCAACTTAAATGATTACATTTGCAAAGACTGTTTCAAAAAACGTCTTGGGTGGACTTGAACTCAAAGGGCACTAATCAACCCAGTATACAAGTTAACTCTGATTTGTTATTAAATCACACCTCAAGGGCCATTTGCTGTACGGACTAAAGGAATTGATACCTGCTCAGTGCTGGGAAGATCAGGGTCTGGCCTTCGGGGGCTCAGCCGGTGTCCTCATCCCCAGCGCCTTTTCTGGCTGAGTCTCACCCCAAACGGAGCCACGTTTCCCGTGACTGCTCCCTGGTGTCTCAGGGCAAGTTCCCTAGAAGCTAAAGCTGGATGAGGGTTCCCTAGCGAGGGGTTGATCAAGGGGGGAGCTCTCCAGAAAAACCTGGAAGCAGATGAGGAAAGCAGAACAGGACCAGGAAAGAGAAAGACGGGACCACAAGGGGTCCGGCCTGGCCTGACCCGGCGGGGCGCTCTGGAGCCGGGGACCTGGCTTGGTACTCCCTTATCTGTCCCTAGCTGCCTGCAGGTTGCCCCAGGGGAGAGCAGCCCCTCCCAGGCACCAGGCAAGCTGGCTCCTTTCTGGGAAAGGTAAGGAGCAGGGCGTGATGAGCCATCAGCGGCTTTGGGATGAATGCACCATCCTGGGAAGGGCTCCTGGGTGGGGACCAGCATCAACCACTCCAGAAGTTCTTCATAATCCTTCCACAGTTATTAATTGATTGATGAATTAAATAATTATTTGCGTGGGACTGTTTTCTCTGTCTGCCCAAGACTGGAATCTTTGAGGGCAGGGACGGGCTGAAATTCGCTCACCATCCAAATATCCCCCAGACCCAGGATGGCCCTGTGTACCTACGAGGTGCTCCAGGCAGGCATGTGGGGGAAGCCTTTCCTGGGATCATAGGTGTAAGTTAGTGTGTGTCCTCACCCCCCGGGTCGGGTCCACAGTCTGCCCTGCCGGGCAGGAGAGCAGGGGCCGGTTTCAGTGGTGAAGGAGCCCCTGGAGGCTAACGGTGGGACTGCCAGGTGTGATGTCAGCCCATCCAGCAAGTCTACTCTTAGTTTCCCCACTCAGCTATGAGGGCCAGGGCTCCCCCTTCTTTTTAATGGTGGTAAAATAAAACATAAATCTATCATCTTAACCATTTTTAAGTGTACCGGCTTGGTGGCATTTCCTTCCTAATGCTATGCAGCCATCACCTCCATCCATCCCCAGAGCTCTTTCTGCTTCCCCAGCTAGGCTCTGTCCCCATGAAACACTAACCCCCCTCCCCCAGTCCCTGGAACCCAGCACTCTATCATCTGTCTCTATGGATTTAACTCCTCCAGGGACCTCCTGTAGGTGGAATCATACAGTATTTGTCCTTTGGTATCTGACTTCTTTCCCTGAGCTTCATGTGCTCAGCGTTCATCCATGCTATAGTCCGAGTCAGAATTTCCTTCCTTTTTAAGGCTGAATAATATTCCCATTTCGCTTGTTCATTCAAACATCAGTGGCCACTTGGGTTGCTTCCACCTTTTGGCTGCTGCGACCAACGCTGCTGTGATGTCTCTGCAAGGACCCAGCTTTCACTGTGCGTGCCCGGGAGTGGGATTGCTGGTGCACGTGGTCATTTTATTTTTTTTGAGAAACCTCCACACTGTTTTCCATAGTGACTGCACCAGTTTACATGCCCACCAACAGTGCACAAGAATTCCACTTTCTCACATCCTTGTCAACATTTGTCATTGTCTTTTTTTTTTTTTTTTTGATAGTAGGCATCTAGCGAATGTGAGGTGGTATCTCATCGTAGCTTGGATTTGCATTTCCCCGCTGATTAGCATCTTCTCATGTCCTTGTCGGCCACTTGAAGATCTTTATTTTGGAGAAATGTCTATTAAGTCCCTTGCTCATTTTTAAAATCACACTGTTTACTTTCAAGTTTCTGAATATTAATCCTTTATTAAATGTATGACTTGCAAATATTTTCTCCCAGTTTGTGGCTTGCCTCTTCACTCTGTTGATCGCGTCTTTTGATGCACAAAATTTTAAAATTTTCATGAAGTCCACTTTGTCTATTTTTTAAATTGAATGATTCTTTAAATTCTATCATGTTTTACAATTTTCAAAAGCTTCACACACATAATTTCATATAATCCCATAATAAGCTTTTTTCTATTTTTTCTTTTGTTGTCTGTACCTTTGGTGTCATATCCAAGAAATCACTGCCAAATCCTATGTCATGAAGATTTTGCCCTATGTTTTCTTCCAAGAGTTTTATAGTCTTAGGCCTTACATTTAAGTCTTAAGATCCATTTTGAGTTCGTTTCTGTATATGGTGTCAGGTCAGGGGCCCTTATTTTTTTCAAAATAGTAGACAGCATGCTTATTTCCACGACTTTCGTTTTCCCTGACCCCCGGCTGGGTTGCGGGGGCAGGTTGGAGGGTGTCCCCTGGGATGGGATGGAGCTGGAGCATTGCGGACCCCCTGGTCTCATCCACCATGTTGGTTACTCCTTGATGCTGCTGGGCGGAGACCAAGACGCCTTGGGGATTCCTTTCCCAGTGGTCACATCCAATCACGTTCAAAGTAGTGTGACGTGTTTCACTTCATGAGCCAACTTTCACTCCGTCTGGCCCAGCCTCATCCAGAAGGCCCTTGGTGTATACATGTGGGGGCAGGTGGCCTTTGGCTGTTTTGCCCCTAGACCCCAGACCCCACACATTTGGACTGCCTTCCACACTTCTGGTGCCTGGGACTGGGTGGGGTTGGCAATGCCATCCTTGTGGGATGCAGCAAACCAAAACTAAGAATCACATAGATCTCAGTCCCCATTACTTCCTTTGGGGATGCTGTGTGACCTGTGCTTCGCCAACATCCACAAGTGCATGCACGCATATATGTGCATGGGGTTGATCAGATGACACCAGGAGCCTCAGGCCCTGCACCTTTGGGGTCATCTTGGGGCCCGGTGGCCAGGACACCACTCAGAAGTGGTCCCTCTGGACCTGGAGCCCCAGTGCCCACACCCAGTGCCCTCTGGTCTGGTCCCAGGCAGTTGCTATCTCTAGAGCTGCCCCAGGTTGGTCCTGAAATGTCCCTCAGTGTTGTCAGTCCTGGACTCCCCAGCTCCAGGGCTCCTAGGAGGAAAGCCTGGGTCTGGAAGGCGAGAAGGACTCCTGCTGCCGCCCTGCACCTGCTGTGAGCTCTGAGCAACGAGGCTGCACCCGCTGAACTCTGCTGTGCGACAGCAGGATGGAAACAGCGGTAACAGCCCCCCTCACAGGCTGGCAGGAGGGTTAAGAGAGTTGAGGCAGGGCTTCCAGGACCTCAGATGGTCAGGTGCCACCAGGGCTACTGCCGCACAACTCTTGGGGGTGCCGTTTCTTCCTGGGTCCTGGGTTCCTCCCCCGTGATTTTCCCTCTACCCACACACCATCTGTACTTCTATTTACCCACTATTTTTCTTTCCACCAATCCCTTTGTTATTTAAATAATTGTTTTAAAACTTTGCAATCCCAGCTTAAATGGAAAAGCATTGTCCCAAGCACACACAGAAGGTAACCCATGAGAACAAACTCATAATGATGCTCGCACATTCTTGCAAGATGCTGAAGGCTCTGAACCAGGGCCTGCCCTTTTTTTTTCCAAGGAGATTTGCAAGTGTTAGAGATATGTTAAGGACTTACTATCACCAAACAGAAACTTTCTCCTCTTAATGAAAATGGCTGAAAGGGACTGTCTTCACTGTGAGATTCCCTGTGACTTAATGCCATCCCCCCACCCCGTCCCATCTAAAACTCCCTCTCCCGAGGGTGGCTGGAGTGACACTCTGCACTGGGACGCACCCTGTTAATACCCAAAAGGGCCCAAACAGCGGACTGCCCACTCTGGGCAGACACGGAGCCAAACCCCAGGGCACCCTCTCCACGAGGACCTGCCGGCACGTGCTTGTCTGTGCAGAAGCCCAGACTCTTGGATAAAACGATGGACGAGAAGGAGGGGCATAGGTCAGTGGTAGAGCACATGCTTAGCATGCTTAAGGTCCTGGGTTCAATCCCCAGTCCCTCCATTAATTTAAAAAAATGATGAATGAGTCTCTGGGAAGGTTCAAAAATGGCCATGACTTCTTTGACTCTCCTCCCACTGAGAGCTGGGCGCCTATGTCCCCTCCCCTGTGACTGAGCGGGCTCCTGACTGCTCCCAGCGGTGGAAGAGCCACTGTGCCTTCCGGGGCTGGAAGGCGATTCAGCTTTGATTTACCAGACCCCTTGTCCTTGCAGCCCTGAGCCGCACCGTCGGAAGTCCCACCGACCAGGGCTGCCGTACTGGGAGGAGGCCCAAGCTGTGTGAAGAGGCCGTGTGTTCTCGGCGTCCAGCAGCGTTCCTGGCCATGTCTGGAGTTCAAGCCGTCTCATCCCACGTGAAGAAGCCTCCAGGTGACTCCAGCTCCCTGCTGCTTGTCCCCTAAGCTGAGGCTCCAGATACCGTGCAAGGGAGACAAGCCGTCATGTGTGTCCTCTGTCCGAGTTCCTCACAACAGAATCAGTGGTTAGCCCAGCGCAGTGGTTGTTGTCTTGTACCATAAGTTGGGAGGGAGCTGGTTAGAGAGCAGGAGCCAACAGAGGCAGGGAAGATGGACGGAAGCACACACCCTTTGCAGCCCACTTGCTCCCCAAAACCACAGGACATCCAGGCAGGCCGGCTGGCTGCACATTTTCCTTCCTTTGTTCTGGGAGGGGAGCTGGGACCAGCCATGGAGAACAGTGATTGCTTGTCGTGGGAGCTTCTGGAAGAATCCAGGATTTTCTGGTGGCCTGAGGGAACTGCAGCATCAAGGGCCAGTGCAAATCCTGGTGGGTCTCCTGGATGGCAGTCAGTTCCTTCTGCGCCCTGAGGACCAGGAGGGGCCGCTTAACAGGGTGAATCGTTTCTGACCCCAGGAACTGGCACGGGGCTGCCACTTGCGCTAGGGGCCCAGGAGCTGAAAGTCTCACTCCATGGGGTCAGCAGGGAGAGGACGAGTGGCCCCTTTCCCTTCTCCTCTTCTGCATCTCCTCTCCTCAGGAGGATAACGACAAAAGATAAATGATCGCCTGCCCAGGGGGCCTCAGCTGCCGGGGGAGGAAGGCCCAGCCAGCGGGAGGTGGAAACTCTGACCAGAATAAGAAGGACATCTCTTGAAGAGATGCAATTTGAGCACGAAGAACAATTAATTTTTAAAATGAGTTTTAAATGTTCAATAGATGGATTTTAGGGGAGAAAAAAAGGATGATGGCTGAGTCTGAGATCTGAAGGCTCATCCAGAAGAAATAGTCCTCTCCCTGCTCAACCCTGCCTCCTCCACCTCTGGCCTCTCCTCGGCCTCCCTGCCCCCATTTTGTTCTGTGCCCAGGCCTCTGCACGCCGCCCCTGCTGGGCCTGCTCTCAGCCCCAGCTCAGGGAGGCTCTCAGCTCACACCAGATAAGCTGGCCTCCCGGTCACTCTCCTCTTGTGTGCAATTGTCTGAAATCTGTATTTCTCTGAACTGTGTTTATTTCTGCACATACCTGTTTGCTCCCACCCCCTCTTAGTGGCGAGCTCCTGGGTCAGGCCTTGCCTTTCTGGGTCAGCGCTGTACCCCAGAGGGAGGGCAGCGCACGCAGGGGACACTTGGCGTGCACTTGTTGAATGAATAACTGAATGAACACATGGAATCTGACCATCTGGTGATCATTGGACAGGAGGTGGTTACGTGTGGTTAGGAACAGATCTTTGAAATGGAAGAAACCTATTTACCAATGCAAATAATCAGCTGGACTGATGGTTGCCACTTCTGGGTAACCTGTTCTATCATTTACTTAATCTTTTTCTTGAAATCAACTCAGTTTTTATTTAGCGGAAACTGTATCCGTCCTGTAATTGGAAAACTGCTCTCCCCTGACACTGATGAGGAGCGACCTGTACACACAGAATCATGATTAAATTCCAGATGGAAACCGGTCCTCCCCAGAGCATCGGCCTGTGTCTTGGCTCTCTCCGAGCTAAAAAGTGAGGATCAGCAAGTCCTAGAAAGGTCTGAGGGGGCGGCTTTGAGACTTTCCTGTTTCCAGTCGGAAGGATGAGGGAGGATGAGCTGCCTGCACCAGCAGGTTATTCAGGTGACTTACTGCTGCGTCCGCAGACCGTCCGCTCTGGGTTCCAAACCAGCAGGCGTCCATGGCTCGCACTTTGGGAAACACTAGAGCAGGACCAAAAAGTCAGCAAAGACATAAAGGATATGAATTTGAGTCATTTATCAACAAGAGAAACCCCTGTGCTCTAAAGAAAGAGGTTATACATGTGGACTGTATTCCACAGAATGTTCCTATAGATGGATCATGTACCCGGGTTTCCCTCTACCCGAAGAAAACTATAATGTAATAAGGCAATCCATGAACTAATCTAAGGTGAATTTTAGAATTTCCACTCCTTGGAAATTAAAAAGGAAAAGAGCTCTGCTAGATGGAGAAAATAGCCACGGACTCCCCCCGTCCTGCCGTGTCTTCCTTTGGAGCATGACTTTCATTTTTCCCAGCCGGGGGCGGGGTTTGCTCCTCCTTGAACCTGGGCTTGGCCACTCGGCTTGCTGTGGGAAGTGGGGCAGTCAGCAGACTTGATGCAAGATGAGGCTTGAAAAGTGGGCATCAGAGCAGGCGTTTCCTCACCGCCCGGGGGACCCTTGCGCCCAGGCTCCCTGCTGGAGGGAGAGACACTCGGCCCAGGTGCGCCCACTCCCCTCCACAGCTTGCCCACCGGCAGCCCCGCAGGCGAGGCCGTCTTCCGTCGTCACCATCAACGCGCCCGCAAGTCCCAGGTGAGGGAGGACGTAAAACGCATCTACACCCAGACCCAGGTGGGGGCCCCCGGGCCCCCGGCCACAGGCCCCCCGGCCAGGCCACGGGCCCCCGGATGCGCCCTGGCTGGGGCGATGGTCTCTCTCCCTGTCGATCTGGTCCTTGCCCCCTACACACGCTCACACTTCCTGGGGACGCCCCTGACCCCTTCCCAGCTCCTTGACACCAGCCCAGGAGGCTGCAGATTCCGAGAGAGGAGCAAACAGTGCCTGGAGAAAAGCCCAGAACCCGCCAAGCCCCGACTCTTTGAAACAAGCTTGAGGGCAGGGCCTGATTTGTGCTTCAGAGCTAACGTGATTAGGGTGGCATTTGTCTCCAGAAAATGCTGATGGACTCAAACAGCCCCCGGCCCCCCGCCGCTCTCCTGGGGGGCTCCTGCGTGACTAGAGCCCAGCCCCAGCCGTTGTCCCCAGAGCTCGGAAGCTTTGCTGAAATCCTGGTTTGGGGTCCTCAGAGAGGCAGGCCCGCCGACCCTGGGCGATGCGTGTGTGGTCACCTCACTTCATGGGTGAGGAACGTCAGGCTAACGTTACCTGCCTGGCTGGTGGGAGGGCCCTCACGTGACCCCCAGATCTCTTTAACCCTAGACTGCCCTCAACCACTTCTCCCCAACGAGAGGCTGGAGAAGTAGTTCAGGCTGCAAAGATGGACAGGTGTTTCAGCCTCATCGCCACGGGTCAGGCCAAAGAGAGGTCAGGGGACAGCATGTGAGTGTTGTGGGGACTGCTGTAACAAACAGTGACACACCAGGTGGCTTAAGACGAGACAAGTTTATTCTCCCCAAGTTCTGGGGGCCAGAATCCGAAATCAGGATGACTTCCTGCCTGTTCCTGCTTCCGGGGGCTTCAGGCGTTCCTGGGCTGTGGCTGCCTCCCTCCGGCCTCTGCCTCCTTCCGGCCTCTGCCTCTGTTGTCACCTGGCCTTCTCCCCTCTGTCTCTGTTTCTAGTTCTCCCTTCAAGGACACCTGTCGGATTTAGGGCCCCCTTTAAATCCAAAATGATCTCATCTTGAGATCCTTACCTTAATTATGCCTGCAAAGAGTCTATTTCCAATAAGGCCACCTTCATGGGAACTGGGGGTTAGGACTTTGATGTATCTCTTTGCGGGGCACCATTCCATCCAATACAGATGGGGAGGTGGAAGCCCATCCCCACCTTGGCAAGCCCGGCTGGGTCAGGAGAAACCGTCCTCTCCTGGGGCCTGGTTGGAGACCGAGAGGGCTGGCCTGACTGGTCCCATCCGATGCTACGGCCCAGACTCAGCAGACAGAGGAGCCAGGCCAGGTGCGGACAGTCTGTGCCATTAGGGCAGAGACATCCTAGGAAAGCAAGTCCAGCTACTGTCACCCAGCCCTCAAGGTCCCTATCACATCCCCAGCCTCACCTCTCACCCTGCCCCCTCATCTCCCTGCCCCCTCCGAACCACCTACTGGAGTGTTCTTGCCCCAGATCTTCACAGGCGGGCTCCTGTACATCTGAAAGCCACCTCTCCTTGACCCCAGCTAGAGCTCCCCACCGCAGCCCCCCAGCCAAAACCACCAAGTTCACATGTGTGGTGTGTGTGCCTCCCCCTACCTCTCCGAGCCCAGGAGAGCAGGTCCCGGCAACCCGGGCATCTGGAGGAGCGCCCGGCACTCCGCAGGGATGGGACCACTGTTCGCTGAGTGACAGTGAGCATAGGCAACCATCCATTTTCCAGTCTGTGGTTTACCCACAGCCCTGAGGGTCTGCTCCCAGGCAGGGTCCTGGCTCCCCATAGACTCTGGGCTAGAGCCAGGCAGACTCCTGGGGGCAGGATCAGCGGGCAGCTGGCTGCAGTGTCAGCAGACTTGGAGCCTTTTGGTGAGAAATGTGCATTTCTATGGGCAAGATGGTCTCAGGAAATCTCCACCTATTCATGTGCAAACGCTGGGCCTCTGGGGTCCCCCGTAGCTGGGGCTTTGACAAGCAAGGGGCAGAGGGAGTGAGGGGCACAGGGGCCTGAAGACCCGCCCCAGGGCCAGGAGCCAAGGCCGGCAGACAGGGACGGGCAGGTGGGTGGCCGGCCAGCGGGTGCCAGGGCTCTCACCAGCTGGTGTGGGAGGTGAGGCCGCGGACCCTCGGGGGCTGCGCAGCCCCCGCGTCGGGTCCCGCTCACACCCTGGTCCGCGCTCCCTGCAGGCACTGGGTGTGTGCACAGAGAGTCGGGGTGCCTGCATCTCAGCCCCAGCCAGTGAGCCCCTCTCCCCCGTCCTCAGTTTCCTCATCTGTAAAATGAGACTTGCTTGGTTCCACTGTGTGCTTCTGGCCCTGAGAATCTCAGGAGTCCCGGACCTCGACCTCTTGCCCCAGGAGGCTCAAGTACCGCCCCCTCCGGGGTTGTTAGATAAAATCCAGCATGCCCAGTTCAATCTGAGTTTCAAAGAAGCAGACGTTTTAGCGCACGAGACATCCTTATACTGAACTGGGGAGATACTTATACTAGCAAGTTATTCAGTATTTATCTGAAATTCGAGTTGAACGGGGTGCCCTTCTTACTAGCTAAGCCTGGCCATCCCACCCCAGCTCTTCTCTCAGGTCGCAGGGACTCTTCTGCACCCATTTCTGCAGGGACGGTGACCCTGAAGACGAGGACCGAGGACCGAGGACCGGAAAGGCAGGGCCCAGCCTGAGCTTTGGCTTGGCCTGATCTGTGGGGGTCCCACTTCTGGCTGGTCCTGACCGAGGCGCTGTGCATGAACCCTTTTGCAGCTCACTCACACCGGCAGGGAGAGGTCCACGTTTCTTGAGGGGCTGAGCTGCAGGGCCCGGGATCACATGTGTCTGTGCTGCGGGCACAGTGAAGGGTCCTGAGGGCCCTCCTCCATCTCTGCCCCTGACTTTCCCCAGGATCACCCGGGGCACAGCCAGATGAGGCCTTTGCTCGAAAGCTCTGCTAACTCCTGCCCCTCTGCTCTCCTGTCTTCTGGAGTCTCCTTCTCTCTGGCTGGACCACTGCCCTCCGAACCCTGGTGGGGCAGGAGGCAGATCAACGGTCAACCCTCCCGTTCCCTGAGGACGGGGCTCAGGGCGGTCCCGCCTGCCCTGGGATGTGCCGGCTCTGGCCTTACCCTTGAGTCTCTCTCCCATTCCTGGGGATGCGCCTGATTCACGATTCTGAGCAAACTGCCTCGTAGCTGGCTCTGAGCGTCTCCCCATCTGCAGGGTGCCCTTAAAGCTCTTGGCCCTGGGGAACGGAGCAAACACTTCCTGCTGCCTACAATATGCCAGGCAGCCTGGCCCCGGAGCTTACGTCTTAGTTTGAGGGACAGGCAATAAACAAAACAAATTTGAAGACAATACAGCATCCCAGAAGGAAGGGCCAAGGAGGGTGCCGCTGTGTGCACAGCGCAGGGGCCGGGGCTGCGATTTTCATTTGAGAGGTGGGGAAAACCTTGCTGAGAAAGAAAGGGGCCTCTGAACACTGATGTGGGAACAAGACCAGCAGGTGGATCGAGGGGGCGGGTGCGCTAGGCCGAGGGCACAGCCAGGACAGAGCCCAGGAGGCTGGGCTCGGAGGAGCACACAGACAGGTGGCTGCAGGAGCAAGTTGGGGAGCAGAGGGCAGAGGCAGAGGCAGATGTGAGCTTCGACTGGAGGATTTGGAGCAGAGCAGGGGCCTGACATGACTTGCGCTGTAAGAGGTCACCCTGGCGGGGGGAGGGTGGAGCTCGGTGGGAGAGCACGTGCTTAGCATGCATGAGGTCCTGACCAGCCTGGAGGCTCCTGAAATCACCCAGGCTGCAGGTCAGGGGCTGGACCAGAGAGGAGCCGGGTGGGGAGGTGGGAGAGGCCGGCGGACAGAGCGGGGAACTGTTCTTTGCAAATACCACGTGGCCCAGCTCATGGAGACAGCCGGGCCTCCTCCCTGTCCTTAACTTTGATGGCCACTGCCCCTTCAGATTGGAAATGCATTTGTTTTCCTCCTTTTCAATGAATGATTTATTTTCCGGTCTATAAAATGCACCCACCACACTTGCTCATGAGCTCACAGACCCAAAGAACGTAAGGAATTTCCCAGCAGGACAGAGGCCAGCCTCACCCCCTCCCCATAGCCATGCCTCTCTGCCCAGCCCCCTCACCCCTGCTGGGTCTAGTGCCCAGAGGTCCCGAGCCAGCAGCAGCCCTCCGGGGCCCCATGGGAGTAGATTCCAGGCCCAGAGATCCACCCTCGCCTTCAGCCACCCCATCCGGGAAAGGTCCCCTGCCTGGCTCGCCCGTGGGCTGGCTGCTGGCAAGCAGGGGGCAGCCTGGATGTCCAGGGGCCGCAGGCCATCAGCTGAGAGCTTGGGGCCCAGGAGGATGAGACCCAACAGGAGGAGAGAGAGGGTGGCAGGCAGAGGCCCGGAGAGCCCTGCCGCCCTGGGGAGGGGGGCAGAGTCTGCCCAGCTCTGCTGTGCAATCTTGGACAAATCACTTAATCCCTCTGTTCTGTACGCCATCCAGCTGCAAAACAGCACTTAGGAGGCTGGGGTGCTGGGAGCCCTAATTAAGCCAGGCTTGCGGAGGCCGCCAAGGCCTGCAGATGAAAGCGCCTGTTGAAGTGCAAAGTGTCCCCAGTAACTCCCTCGGGCCCGGATGGGAGCGACAACCATGAAAGAAGGAAGCAAGGAGGTGGCCAAGGTCACATGGCCCAGAGCACCGACCAGGACTGCGCTGAGGCCAGGCTGGGCCGGTGGGGGGTGGGGGGGCAGTCTCTGAGCGACAGGCCCCTGTGGCTGGCCCTCTTCTGTCCCCTCACCGGCAGCACCGGGGCACCGCAGCGTCCATGGCAGGCTGTTCTCAGGGCAGAGGAAGGGATGCACTGATCTGCTGGATGCTGGTGGAGGACCTCGTCCCAGGCTCTGGCCTGCAGCCGCAGCCAGCCTGCCCTTTGTCCTGGCACAGGGACCACCAGCCTCCACTTGGCTCTTGTCCTTCCCTGCTAAGCTCTGCTCTCCTTCAGGGCCTGCATGGTGGTGACCTGTGGCCTCTGGACCTGCCCACGCCCCCATTGCAGGGGGCACCGATGTTCTCCAAGCATCTTTCTGCCCAGGAGCAACCTCACTCACTCTGTCTGGAACACTCCAAACTCCCCTTCTTCCATTCTTTCCTCTCCATCTGATCCCAGGCTCCTAGTGACCACACTGGTGAAGTCCCTGCTGAAATGACTCACACGTCCCCTCCAGTGGCCTTCGGCTCCGATCCCCTCCCTTGTCTGCCTCCCATCCTTGTCCACCTCCCAGCCTCCACATTAGCAATTTACAGAGATCGGAGATCTGGGTATGACCAGGAATTGTCCAGGAAGAGCCTGTGCTTAGAGGGCCCTCCCCCAACCCCACCCTGCCGAGGCTAGCCTCCCTGCCTCCAGCCCTAGAGCCGGGGCCCCCTGCTGGAGCCCTGACCCTCCAAGTTTGCCCCCGGGAAAAACTGACTGACTCTCAAGGTAACCTCTGTAAACATAGCGCCAGATGAGACCCCAGAGGTGGAAATGAGGTTCCTGAGAGGGACAGGATGTGCCCGGGTCACTGGGTCCATCCACATACCCTCAAGGTGCCTGTCGTCCAGAGGGAGCCCTGCGGGGACTGAGTGTGAGCTGAGACTTTCTGGAGAGCAACCAGGCAGTGAAAGCAGGCCACCCTGCCCTGCCGCCTCCACCTGCGACTCAGCCTCCAGGCTGGCCTCCAGCAGGTGTGACCACAGCACACGAGTTGTCACACTTGTGTTGGAGGGAACGCACAGCGGGGCAGCCGCCATGGAGCGCAGTCTGGTGGTTCTGCAGCGAGTTAAAGGCAGAGTTACCACGTGATCCAGCAATTCCACTCCCAGGGCTATGAAATGAAAACAAGGGGTAAAAATGTACGTCCACACAAAAACTGGCACACAGATGCTCATCCATCACTATTCACGGTAGTCAAAAGCTAGAAACAGACCAAATGCCCAAATAATGGACAGAGAAACAAAATCCCATCTACCCATGCAATAGAATATTACTCAGCCATAAAAAGGAATGGATTACCGACACCAGCTGCTACATGGATGGACCTTGAAAACATTCTGCTATGTTGGAGAAGACAGACACAAAAGGCTAAATGGTATAGAAGTCCATCTGTATGGAATGCCCAGAGCAGGTCAGTCGGCAGAGACAGAGAGCAGATGGGGGGCTGTGGGGGGCTGAGCTTGGGGAGGTGGGGAGTGGCTGCTGTTGGGTGTGGTGACTGACTCCTCGGGGTGAGGGAAATGTACTGGAATTAGGAGTGGTGGCCACCCCACATCGTGAATGTACTAGCTGCCACTGAGCTGTGCACTTGGAGATGGTTAAAATGGTCAACCTCGTGTTTTCCACAATAAGAAAATTATTTACACTCAGAGGAGGAACCATTCCCCACCCCTCCCGAAGGGGCTGGAGAATGACAGCACATTTAGATTCTGTGACATTAAATGATGCAGAAAGTTGTTCCCCAGATATTAAGGGGAAAAAGGCTGGTTTGGATAGAAAGGTTTGGAAAATCTAGTTATGTATGACTGTGCATGGACGTTCTGGAAGAACGGACACCAAAATTCTCCTGCTGGCGGTCTCTGGGTGCGGAGGCCGTAGGGGGCCTGATGCGTGTGTGTCTGTGTGCACCTGCATCCTCGGTTGTCTCTGAAATGTCCACAGCAAACTTTTGTAACCAGAAAGCATTTCAGAGATGCAGATGGCAGAAAGCGTCAAGGTGTCCTGGAGGTCCTGCCAGCCCACCCGGGGAGATGGCGGTGTGGAGAGACTCAGCAGGTGCTGTCTGTCTTTCCAGGATGGGGCGATTGGGGAAGCCCCTCCGCAGTTCAAGGGGGCAGCATATCTCCCAGTCACCGTCCCTTCCTGCTCAGGGGGCCGGAAGCCAAGGAGGGATCTGGAGAGACTGGGGGAAGGTTCTCCAGGGCCAGGGACGGTGAACGACTTTCCTCCATGGGCCAGTGGTACAGCTTTCACTCTCCACTCACTCATCACTCACCTGTTCACTCACTTGCGGGGCATCTGCTCAGGCTCCACGTGAGGGTCTGGGAAGACTGGCTGAGGCAGGGATGCTGCAGGAACACGAGGGGAGGACAGTAGGCATGCCACAGTCCTGTGCACCGGGCCCCACTCCCTCCAAGCGCCCTGCTGCGTTCTGGGTGGCCGGTCTCCTCCCGCCAGCACTGAGATGGGGTGCTGGCTGCTTTCAGCGGTAGAGGTCCAGGGCATTCTCCCAGGGAGGGGCTGAGTCCCCTCCAAACCAGCCGCATCCTCTTCCTCTAACAACCTTGGAGAACACCCCTGGGTCCTTTGATGCCTTGCTCCCTTGCAGTGGACTTGACCAGTCTGGTAAGCTGACGAGCCCCACTGTGCGCCAGCCGCTGGGGTGTGTGCCGCGGCTTTGGACAAGAGTCAGACATGGGCCCTGCTTGGAGCTCCTTGTCCACCTGTGCTTTCTGGGAAAGCCATCTGAGGAACTAGACACTCACAGTCATGTGCTTAAAACTTTAGTCACTCCTCTGCCCCCAGACTCCAGTGTTGTCCAACAAAAACCCATGTGGCCTAGGGGATTGGGCCCCTGCTGTGTCCTGTGACTCCCTGTCCCACCTGCTGCCCCTTGCTCTCCACCCTCCAGCCCTGCTGCTCTTTCAGGCTGGCTCTCCAATGCTTCAAGCTCTCCCTACCCCAGGGCCTTTGCACTTGCTATTCCCCATTGTCTGGCACATGGTAGGCACTTAGTGAACATTTGTTCAATACATGGATGATTAGAAAGATGTGGGGGGATGCTGAGCCCTAAAATGCTTCCCAGACTCCTGCAACAGGGCTCTGATCAGGGTGGTTCTCTGGTCTCGACTGTGAATTTTCTTTAGCCGTTGTGAGAATCCACAATAATCACTTGGCTCGGCACTAATCCTGAATTAATGAGGCGACACTGGTTCTTTGGTGTTAATATTCTCTGAAGTTCGGCTCAGAGAAAAACAAAAAGAAAGACACCCCCCACCCCACCACTACCACAAAGCAAGGCACAAGGGAGCATCCGAGATTTTGGGGGCGAGTCCAAACCAAAGAAAAAAGCAGAAGCTGGCCCCGGTGTTTGGCCCGGGCAGCCTTTGAGGGCCAGCTGTGCCCGGCGTGTTTGTAGTGCGGGCGGCACCGCCTGCCAGATGTTTCCCAGGAGGACTGCCACTTCAAACGGGCCAGTCCGAGCCCATTACCTGAGCAGCCTTTGTGTATTTCAAAGAAGCAGCCAGTTGAACTTTCCCTGTAATCATTCGGTCCCAACTTGCCTTTAATGGACCATGAGGGAACTCTGCGTGGAGGGCTCCCCGATCATCACCAGGTTCCGCTGGCCTCGGAGCCCGCCTGGAGAGCTCCCCCCCACCCCCCGACTCCCGCGGCCCCCGCAGCACGAGCCGTTGCAGGTCCAGGGGAGGCCTGGCCGCAGTGAGAGCAGGGAGCGCACAGGCTGCCCGGACGTCGCTGTGCGGCCGCGGGGTTGCAAGCCCGGGGCAAGGAGCCCAACTCCACCACCTGCTGGCTGGGACGCCTGGGGCAGGTCCCCAGGCCGCGCTGTCTTACAACTGTCAGTGTCACATAATACCAGCACCTTCCTTGCAGGGTCACTGAGAATCGCTGATGTTTCACGAAAAACAAAACACCAAACCAGGGTGCGGTAGGTTGAATAGTGTTCCCCCAGTTCATGTCCACCTGGAACCTTATTTGTGAACGTGACCTTATTTGGAATAAGGGCCTTTGCAGTTGGAACTAGGTAAGGACCAAGAGGAGGTTGTCTTGGGTTAGAGTGGGCCCTAAATCCAACGACCGAGAGACAGAAAAGGACACACAGATGGACACACAGAGGGAAGCCCGTGTGAGGACTGAGGCAGAGGTTGGAGGGACTCGGCCACAAGCCGGGAGTCACCTGGAGCCCCAGAAGCTGGAAGAGGCAGGAAGGACCCTCCTCCAGAGTCTTCGGAGGGAGCAGGGCTCTGCCCACACCTTGATTTCAGACTCTGCCCTCTGGACCTGGGAGGGAATGCATTTCCTGGTTTTTAAGCCTCTAAGTTTTCAGTTGTCATGGCAACCCTGGGAAACTAATAGAAAATACTGTTATGCTAAAGAATTCTCTGTGCAACTGAAACGTCCCAGCAGAAATCCAGGCCTGACATCTGACAGCAGCCTCTGCTTCCTAAGCAAGGGAAGGAAGGAGGAGCAGAGCACACAGGGAAGAGGCTTTAGAGCTGACAGATCTGGGCTTGAAGCATGGCTCTGTGCTCCTGCCTGAGGTACAGACTTTGACAAGTCACTGATCCTCTCTGAACCTCAGTCTCTTCATCTATGAAATGGGGACCGTTATACTCGCCTTCAGAATTTCTGTAGGATGTGCGACAGTGAGCGTTCAGTAAATGGAAAGGGTGTCGGATTAGTTATTTATTGATGCCTAGCCAATGACCCCAAAACTTAGAGGCTAAAAAAAGCAAGGAGCGTTTATTACCCCCACAGTCAGCAGCTCTGCACCAGGAATACGGGAGAAGCTCAGCTGCAGGCTTCTGGCTCAAGGCCCCTCATGATGTTGGAGTCAAGCCGTCAGCTGGGGCAGCTGTTTCATCTGAAGGCTTAACCGGGGCTGAGGGTTGTGCCTCCAAGGGGGTCTGCTCACACAGCTGTTGGCACGAGGCCTCAGCTCCTCACCACATGGTCCTTCCCACGGGGCTGCTTGAGTAATCTCATGACGTGGCAGCCGGTGTCCCCTGCAGCAAGCCACCCAAGAGAGAGCAAGGCGGTGGCAGTAACACCTGGGAGGTCCTACACTGTGACTTCTGCCAGCCGCTCAGAGCAGCCCTGCTACAGGGCGGGGGACGGGGACCACACAAGGGCACAGATCCCAGGCGGCAGGGGCACCGGAGGCAGCCTTGGAGGCTGGCTACCGGGGAGGTGAGAAGACCCAGATGTTCTCAGGGACCCCGGGCGTCAGGATCGCACACTGACGGGTGGTTTCATTCTCCACACTTGCCTTTGGGCCCAGCCTCCTGGGAGCTGGGAGGCTAACCTGGCCACATGCCCGGCAGCTGGACTATAATTTCATTTGTCTAAATCCTCTCCACGTCTCACTGTGTCTCCCCCATGCGGACACACAGGGCCAGCATTTTCTGTCTGTTTCATAGGGTCACAAAACTCATTAATGCCGACATCTGGCTCGTGGCCCAAGTCAGCAGCCCACCAGGACTCTTACCCCTTCTCGGGGGAGCCCAGCCTTCGAGGCACATCAGGCTTGGAGCCTGGGAGACTGGAGACATTCTTGGGGGGCGATGGGCAGGACTGAAAGCCTGACAGTAGTGTGTCATGTGAGCGTGCACGTGTGAGGGCCAGTGCACATGTGGGCGTGCCCGTGAAGGCGTGGGCAGGTACCAGTGCGCACGTGTGATTTACGTGCAAGCCTGAGCACAGATACCACCAGAATCTCTTCAATCATGAACATTTCCACGTTCAGTCAGCTCTCTGTATCACGGGCTCTGTATCTACCAGCTCAACAAATCGAGGATCAAAAATACTCAGAAAAAAATTCCAGAAAGTTCCAAAAAGCAAAACTTAGATCTGCTGCCTGCCTGCAACTATTCACATAGCATTTATAGCGTGTTAGGTATGACAGGAGATTTAGAGATGATTTAAAGTTGCAGGAAGATGGTTCAGATTATATGCAAATACTACACCGTGATATAAAGGACTTGAGCATCCAAGGATTTTGGTATTGGCGAGGGGTCCGGGACACTGAGGGACGTCTGTACACAGGGCATTGCACGCGACCCATGTGTGGGTATAAAGAACAGCAAAAAGCAAATACCCAGATACCTACCACCAAGCTTCACAAACAAAACACCACCCATAGTTGGGCGCAGCAGGTGCCCTCTCTCCCCGGGAGTAACCACCGGGCGGAATTTGGGGACTTGCTTTTCTCACCCGATAGTGCACACGTGAGATCCGTCGCTGCCGCACACGGACCGCGGCACAAAGCACGTAACCCCTCCCCCGGGGGGAGGGGACGCGCGCGTCCTGCTCTTCTCTCGGTGCTGCAGTGCATGGATTTCCCCAGGGCGCCTACACGTAGGAATTGAGTCATCGGGTGAAGGATGCACTCGCCCTCACCTGTGCCAGGTAGCGCCAGCTGGTTTTCTTGCCAGTTTAAACTTCCATCAGCCGTCTCAAAGAGTCCGGAAGGGCATACCTTCATCAGGTCCTCTTGGGCAGCTGATCCTAGGGTGGGTACACCCCCCTTGCCCGCTGTTTGCCCGGGGAGCTCCCATGGAGGCAGCGCGTGATGGGTGAGAATGTGGGTTTGGAATTCAGGCGGCTCTGGTTCCACATGCTGTGTGTCCTCCAGCAGGTGACGGCTCCTCTCTGAGCCTCATCTGAGACTGGGGAGGGCTGCTGGGGGCTTCCCTGAGACGATCGACGTGTGGTATCCAGGCCGTGTTAGGAAAGCCCACTGTTGTCATCCTCATGGTGCCTGCCAGCTACTTTTGGTTCGTTCATTCATCCATTCACTCGACAGTCGTTTCCTGAGCATCCACTGTGTGAGGGCAGCAGTGGACAGACAGACAGCAATTTCTGCTCCTCCTGGAGCTCATGTTTTGGTGGGGAAGACATGCAATGAACAAGTTTTCAAAAACATATAGCAGATCAGATGGTACAATGTGCTAGGGGGAAAACTAACGCCAGAGAAAGGGTCAGGACTGTGATTCAAGGGGCACAGCTGTGATGTCAGAGGTGGCGTTTTATTTTAGGGTTTCATGTGATAAGGAAAGCCCCCTCCGCCACTTTCAGTCCCGTGGTGGGACATGTGACCCAGGCCTGGCCGACCAGTGCATGCCGTTCCCCCTCCAGCAGGGACTGGTTCCGAGGTGGCTCGTGACTCAAGCTCATCCAATTTGTGGAAAGTAGGACTTGGGGAGGCGCTGTCTCCCTGTCCACGGGGGCCGGGGCTACATCATTCAGAAGTAATTATCTGGGCCTGGAACCAGCCAAGAGGAGGCAGAACTAAGAGCCTGAGAGAAAGAAATTAGATCTTAGTGACACCCTTTGAACTCCTGGAGCAAACGAGACCTGAAGTTTGTCCTCTCCACCTACTTCTAGGTTGGATGAGTGAATAATTTTCCCCCTCCATTTTCTTTTTCCTAAACAGTTTGGGTTGAGTTTTCCTTCACTTACGACTGAAAAGATTCTCACTAATTCCCACTGGGCCAGTGTGTCTTCTTAAAACCAATCATGTCTCTCCCCAGCTGCCATCCCTCGGGGGCTGCCTTCTTTCCAGGATGAAGTCAAATTTGCACCAGATGGGACTCACAGCTGTCCATATTTGGGGTCTTCAGCTCCCAGCAGCCTCCCCTGTAGTGGCTTCTCCTGTATTGGAAACTGATTCAGGCCTAGACTTCCGATGACAAGGACAAGTAAGCCTGGGCTCTTTCTCCTAGGGCATGCGCCTGCTGATGGCTGGGCTCAGAGAAGTCTGCTGCACCCAGAAATTCAGGGTCCCGCTGTGGCTGCGACCGAGCTGTTCACACACACACTCACTTCTCTCATTCTGGGAACCTGGTAACATTTGAACCCAAATGTGGCCATGTGACTTGCTCTGACTACTAAAATGGCCACTCAGGGCAGAAGCTTTAAGAACCAGTGATTCCCGGTGCCCCTGCCTCTGTAACCATGGAAGCACATGGGGAGGTGGGCCCTCCATCAGTATGGGTCTCTGAGCAGCAAACAAGTAGTCCCCCCGCCAACCCTGGATGGACACAGGCACTGAAAGATCAGGTTTGTCATTTCAAGCTATTGAGATTTGGGGGATGTTCATTACTGCAGCATAACCTAGGCTTTCCTGACTGCTGCATCATCCACAGTGTCAAGTTGTAGCTGGTGAGTTGTTGTCCACCCACTAGTATATCTCCCAGCCTCTTTTAGATCTGGGTGGAGCCCTATAACTACTTCTTGCCAATAGGATGTGAGTGGAAGAGCCACAATGATTAAAAAACTGGTAAGACTTCTCTACACTCTCTCTTCCTCTCTTTCAGTGGAAAGTAAATCACCCTGAGGCCCTAGGACAGGGGTCAGCAAATGATGGCCCATGGACCAGCTCTGACTTGCCATGGGCCACCTCTGGCCACATCTGTTTGTTTCTGTATCATCTCTGGCTGCTGTGCTGATGCGACGCAGGCTTGAGACATTGGACAGAAACAACTGGGGCTCATTTAGCCAAAAATATTTCCTATCTATCCCTTTATAGAAAAACTTTGCTCATCCCTCTCCTAGGAGATGGTGGAGCCCAGAGCTGAAGGAACCTGGATCTGTGAGTCATCAGGTAGCTTTCCACCAGCGGAACAGCCACAGGAGACAGTCAGGTGAGCAAGACATAAACTGTTATTACGTTATACCATTGAGTTTGTTACAGAAACTGGCATTATATTAATTACGACTCACTGGTGATAACATGAGGCCAACAGCCACAGGACAGTGAGAACATTGGCCTGGGGGTGTCAGGGACCCGATCTCTGTTCATTCATTCATCAGATCTTATTACTGGGCAGCAACTGCTCCCCAAGCACGAGCTAGGTGCTGGGGCAGAGCAATGACTGAGACTTTTGGCCTTAGCGGTCCTGCAGTGGGTGAGGCGGTTAAGACTCTTCCACTGACTCATTTTGGAAGCTTGAATCAGTCCTTTCTTTCCCTCTGAGCCTCGCCTCTCCCCGCAGCCTGTAAGATGGGGCATCTCTCTAGAGACCCGAACTCCTCTGGTCCCCTGTAACTGGCCAAGGCTGGTGTTGTGGATGGAATGATGTCCCCCCAAAGATATTCTCGAGTCCCAAGCCCACTACCTTGTGTGATCTTGCTTGGAAACAGGGTCTTTGCAGAGGTAATCAGTACATTGAGGTCATATTGGATTAGGGTGGCTCTAGTCCATTGACTGGTGTCCTTAGAAAACAGAGACACAGACACACAGGGAGAGCACCACGTGATGACGGAAGCGGAGATCGGGCGATGTATGTACAAGCCAAGGAGTGCCTAGGAGTGCGGGTGACCACCAGCAGCTGGAAGAGGCAGGAAGCACCCACCCCCAGAGCCTTTCGAGGGAGCACGGCCCTGCTGACACTTTGATTTTGGACTTCTGGCTTCCGGGACTCTGAAAAGCCAGACAGTGTTGGCCCAAGCCCTGCAGGGCCAAGGAGGCTTCTGGGATCCCAGAGCAGAGAAGGGCTGATGGGTCCTTGCTCATAACCTCCTCTTGGGAAGGAACCATCAGACGGCGCCATGAACCCTCCCCATTCCATCATCCCATCTCCCCTCGGGAACCTGTAGGTGGAATTCATGGGCCTTCTGAGCTGGGAAGAGAAAAAAAGATGACATTTATTCTTTCTAACCTTAATGAAATTGACCATTTTCTTCCTTTACACATGAGGGAACCCACTGTCTATTAACACTGTTGACCGTCATCCTGAGATCTTTTCATGTCATATCACGGTTGTTGCATAATCTTGAAATGTCAATCACTGTCATCACCACGAGATCCATGAGATCTTGCTATTTAAAGTATCAATAAAGAAGCATGGGTTTGACTAAGTCACCAGTTTATATTTCAGATATATTTTGATAACAGCATTTTAGTATCACTGGTTGCCATCGTCAGCCTATGCAGTTTGCTTTAAAAACCTGAAAATGTTATTCAGAGAAGCAGGGTCTGTGGTCTTCGTCAGGTGCCAGATTGGTCCATAACTGAAAATATACCTCCGGGGGTCGGGGGCTGAGAAGAAGGGATAAATTAGGAATTTGGGGATTAACAGATACACACTACTGTATATAAAATAGATAAACAATAAGACCTCATATACAGCAGAGGGAATTATAGTCAATATCTTGTAATAACACCTAATGGAAAAGAATCTGGAAGAGAATATGTGTGTATGTACGTGTGTGTAACTGAATCACCTTGCTGTACACCTGAAACTAACACAACATTGTCAATCAACTATACTTCAATTTAAAAAAAGAGGAAATTGGATGATGCTGGAATGGGGCCCCTCCCCCACCTGCCCACCTTGGCTCCTTCTCCCCTTGGTTGATTCTCCTGAGCCCCACTTACTTTTGGTCCGTTTGGACCTTTGCACCAGGGCCAAGAGCCGACATCAGTGGGTCCCCCCGTGCAAGCCTCCTGCGAACTCCCTCCCTCCGTGTGAGAGTATTGCAGTGGGGGCCCCCGGCCTCTGGGGCCCCCACAGTGCCTCGGCGTGGGAGGCAGTGGAGGAAACAGTGTTGGCAAAGTGGGAGACCTACCAAAAGTATGAGCCATCAGCAGGGCAGATGGAGGATTCTGAGGAAAAAGTCCCAAACCATCAATTATTTGCTGCCCTTCCCATCATGAGGTGAAGTCTACTTCCTTGTCCCGTGAATCTGTGCTGGGCTGGAACTGGCTTCGACCAATGGAATGTGGCGGAAGTGACCCTGGGCCAGTTCCCATCCTAGGCTTTAAGGGGCCGCCGGCCTCCATGATCCTTCTGGGGGATCCTTCAGGTCCAGTGCCCCTGCTGAGGAGACCACGCAGGGAGACAGAGGGGCCCCAGCAGCCCCCAGACCATGCAGCCAGCCCCGCAGAGGCACCTGCTACGTGGGTTAAGCCATCCTGGAAGTTCTAGTCCCCACTGAGCTCCCAATTGGAGGCACCCATGGGAGTGGCCCAGCCCACCTCCTGGAGAGGACAGGAGCCCTCCCAGCCCTGCGCAGACTGCAGGACAGTGAACAAATCGATGGGATGTTTAAGCCCCTAAGCTCTGGGGTGGTCTGTCCTGTAGTAAGAGCTCACCAGAGTGCCAGTGATCCTGTAAATACCCTAAAAGTTGGCCAGGAAATGAAGGTAACTGTGATTTCATCCTGCCCCAGACTTCACCTCTATGTATATTTGGCTTCCCCTGTCCCCACCCATGCAGGCTCTGTTTGGTGGGGGGTGGGGGAGGTGGGCAGCAGCACTGGGTCTCGATTCTCCAAGGAGGACACCTGTACCCTGAATGGGAAGCTGATGCTGGATGCTGGTTCAATTTATCTTCAAGGAGGGGACACCTGAGAGGGTCCCTGGCCCAGGCCCCCCAATGGGGGTCCCCTGACAGAGGCCTGTCCTTCCAGGCGTTCCAACTGGAGGGAAAGAAGTGGTTCCAAGGAAACCCCCGGAAAAGCCCCAAGAAAAGGCAGCAGAGTCTTGGGCGGGTGGAGTAGGGAGAATTTCTGCGAAAGGTCACGTCTTGCACACTCCTCCAGCGCGCTTGTGCCGCCAGTGCGTCGATGAAAGGTTTTTATTCTTCCCGGGGCACCACCCAAACAGTGGCTGCCGTAGTGGAGGGCGGACTCGGTGCCGAGGGAGAACAGGCCAGCTTCCCTGTCCTCTCCTTTTTCTAGTGGATTTTTGAGGTTTGAACAGAGTTAAATGTCACCCGGGGCTGGGGCTTCAAGCCTCTGCAGGTAGTCTCAGAAGATGGATGGTGCCCCCCAGGAACGGCTGGGAGGAGGCACCGGACGTCATCACCCAGTGCTCCCAGCCACGGAGTGGGTGGCACTGGCCGGCAGGGCCTAGACACTGCTGTCCTCCAGCCTGGTCACAACTCCTCCCAGCGCCCGAGGCCACTCTCCTCCAGGGATCCTGGCCACTCCTGAGGTGTCTGGTTAACAGAGGCCCAACTACTTTGGGCTCTTCCCACATTCTGCGGTCTGATCCCTTTGGAGCCCTGACATTTGCATGAGGTGCTGGGACTGTAGGGGTCTGGCCAGCGAGCCGCGGGCGCACACCGGGTGACTCCTGTTTCCATGGTCTCGGGATGGAGTGTGGGGCGCTCAGTCCTGCCTCTCAATCCTGTTATCTTCCACTTCCTCTCTGGGGGACCTGGGCAGGGCCTCTCTGAGCCTCAGTTTCCTCATCTGTGAAATGGGCACAAATGACCTGGCCTCACAGGTTTTCGAGAAGATCCAGGAGACTGTTTCTGAGGGCCTGCTCACTTGGGAGCCTGATATAGTGGACGGTGGGCAGTCAGTGCTGATCCTGTGCGCTGCCTCTGGGGTCTGGTGCTGGGGGCTGCACAGAGCTGCAGAGAACCTGGGGATCCCAGTTAGCAGGCATCTCACCCTGATAAACCATGGAGGGCCCAGCTCCCGTCACCTGTGTCTGACACTTCAGCCATCATTTAACGTCAGAAAGTTTATTGCAGCCCGCAGGGGCTCAGCCTAATGGGCTGGCCTGGCGGGGAGGGGCCTGCCCTTTGAAGAGGGTCTTTATGGTAATGGATGGTAATTGTGAGCAGCCTGGGGAGGGGGCAGGTAGGAAGCCACACACACACCCCACCCCCCAGGAGATAATCAAATTAACCTCAAAACCAAATTGCTTTCAGCCAAAACAAATCACTTTCAATCAAGAAGCAACTGCTAAGACCCCGAGGTGGCAAAGCCACAGGGGGTGTGGGAGGGACCCTGCTGGTCCCTGGGACATGGGGGCGGGCCCTGGTCTCTGCTGTCCCTTGAGACCCCTGTCAGCAAGGTGGGCTGAGGAACACCTGTCACGGTAATAGAAGGGTAACGCCTTCATCCAGGGCTGGGGGTGGGTGTGTGTTTTGGGGAGCAGGGGAGTGGTGTGTCCTGGCCAAGCTGTGGTTCCAGCATTGATTTAGGGGTCCTCTCTATTTCAATAAAGATGGTGTATAGCGCAGGGAAATATGTCCAATAACTGCAATGACCTTTAATGAAAAAAATATGAAAACAAACATAGGTATGTGTGTGCATGACGGGGACATTGTGCTGGACACCAGAAATGGACACATTGTAACTGATGGTACTTCAATTGAAAAAAAACACAGACTTAGAGTCTCCCTCTGTCTATAGACGCAGGCGGTTCACAGGCACGGCTTCCAGCGGCTGCGGCTTTGATCCCTGGTTTATGACAGGGGCGCACTGAGGCTCACTGGCTATGTCACAGATAGGGTGATGAGTCAACCCAGTCTTAGCAGTGGAAGTCCCGTGTCCTGGGGACCCCCTTGGTCCCCCTTGACAGTTGGTCACCCGAGACAAAGTTACACAGCTGCAGTGTGGCTGAGCTGGGACCCGTCTCCTTCCTCTTCTACACCAAAGCCCTCCCCCTCCCCGTGCCATTCATTCATGTACTCACTAGGGAGGCGCCCAGTGCACACCCACTCTGTGCACAGCCCATGACCAGGCTAGGCCAGTGCAGGGAATGCCGTGGCTTCTGCCCCAGGACCCCCCGCACACGCGGGAGGGGCCTGCCCAGCGGGCACCCGAGGGATGGGGTGGCATAGGCAAGCGCACCTGCTGAGCACCCAGAACCTTCCGCTCCCCAGCTAGAGTCTGCGCTTTCCTCCATGCTTGGGTGATGCTGGGAGTCTCCATGGCCAGGGCTGGTTGTCCTCATTCCTGCCTCAGGAGGCGGTGAGGAGGCCAGGGTCCCGCCAGGAGTAGGGAAACAGTGAGGACGGCCCGGTGGGGGGATCGGCCATCATCCCTCCAAGGCTCCACTCCGAAGCTCTCCAGGGACAGTTCCCCAGCTGGGAGAGTGATGCCCAGCCCACATGCTGTCCTTGCTGTGTGACCTTGGGCAAGTGACCCAACCTCTCTGAGCTGAAGCAGCCTGGTCTACAGAACCTTCTAGAAGAGCCTTTCCCATCATCCCTCCCCTCTTCAGTCTCTCTTGATAACTGCAATTGCGGTTTCACGGAGAACACGGCGCCCTTGGAAGAGAGCCTGTGTACAGTCACTCCCCGCCATCCGTCCCCTCCCGCCTGTCCCTGTTGAGGCCACTCTTGCTGGCAGCCCTTTTCCAGGGGCTCCAGGACGCGGCTCCCTTCCTGCCCCCAGTTTCCACGTCCCGAGCAGCAGACCTGCTCTGACATCCCACGTGAAGCCCCAACCAGCCCCTCGACCCCTCCTCCAGCCGCATCTGCTTCTCACTTGTTTGCAGGGTGTGCAGTGGCCCCTCTCAGCCCTCAGCTGGATGGACCTCTGACCACCGCCCCCTTCATCCACCTGCACCTCCTCCCTGTGGATTCCCGCCCCACCCAGCCTGCTCCCTCCTGTACTTGGCCCTCTGGGACCCCTGCCTCAGAGCAAATGCCAGCGCTCTAAGGCCTCGGAGACATGAGGAGGTCTGGTCCCCGGGCCCCTTCCACCCCGCCTCTCTCTGCTCACCCCCATTTCCGCACTCCCCCTTCCCACTCCGGGACCTCTGAGCTTCCCTGGGACAGGCTTCCTGGGCACCCCAGGGCACACCCCTCCTTTCCTCCAGCTTTCTGCACAAATGTCCCCTCGCCAGGGGCCCCAGACCCTCATGGATATGGAAAACTCCTCTGGGGTGGATTTTTTCTAACATGCCCACCATGACCTCCAGAGGTGATGCCCTCAAGAGGTGAAGCCCTCCAGAGGCGATGTTCTCCAGAGGTGATGTTCCCCAGAGGTGAGGTCCATGCCCCTGCCCTGAGCACTCGGGATGTGGGCTCAGGTCCAAAGAGGTCGGGCTAGGGGGAGACCGAAGCCCTGGAAGGGGAGGCAGCTGGAGAGGGGCCGCATGGGGGTGGGAGGCTGAGGCACCCAGGCTCTGGTCACAAGCTTGGGTGGCCATGGGCACCTCCCAGTCTCCTATGCACAAAGTCTTTTGGGGAGCCCAGTGGGCCACGTGAGCAGACGTGGCAGAGTCCTCAGTTCCTGGACACGGAATTTCCACCCCAGAGACGGTGGTATGAAGCCACTCAGTTTAGGGGGTGGCACCGTCTGATGTTTCCACGGATTGTGGATTTGTTGTTTGTTTCTTGGATACGCCACTGCCACACGCACACAGGGGCACACACATTCACATCCTCCCACGCTCACGTTCATTCTCTCACACACTCGCACATACTTGCACTATGCACTTGCACACACACTCACAAATTCTCTTGTACACACGCATCCATGCACACTCGCTTGCACATGCACATTAGAACTGGCGCTCCACGAGGGCAGGGACTCTGCTCTGTTCAGATGGACAAGTCTGGGCACCTGGCGGCTTGGGTGCAGCCGAGGCACTGGGATGGGGGTTCAGACACTGGGGGTTTGGAGCAGGCAGCGAGGGGACAGGAACCAAGAGGCATCAGGGGGCTCGATTTGCAGAGAGCCTCATGGGAATGCTGCCATCAGGATGCTGGTGGCCCTCAGGGCCCTCAGCAGCCCCAGGGGGAGGGACACAGGCCCCCAGGGTCCCTGGATGCTGAGGGAGGAGGCACTGCCCTCCCTCTGGGGCTGAACCCTGTGACCAGCTTGGGCGGCAGGACATCAGTTGCGCTTCATCTATCTCCTCAGTTCATCTTCTGCTTCTCTGACTCTCAAATGGCCCCTTAATTGGCCACTTGGCCCCTAAATTAGGGGTGATTAGGATCAACCCCCAAGCAGCATTTCAGATGGCGGCCAGGGGTCTGAAGCCCCTCTTCAGGTCCCTGGAGGCTTCAACTTGGTCACATAAAGGTCAGCCCTCTGGCCTGGCACGGGAGCCTGGGCAGCCTCTGACCTCCAGCTCTTAAACCTGACCCTGGCGATTCAGACCGAGTGGGAAGGGGCTCTCACGTGCAGGAGCCCCCTGCACTTCCCGCGGGGGCTGGCGGGCTGCAGGCCTGTGTCCTCGTGTACTTCCACGGTCATCAGCTCTGGAGCCACCGAGACCCCGGCAGCCTGAGCCACAGGGACCCCTGGTGCAGACGGGAGGCAAGAGGCAGGGACTGTCACCACTGTTTGCCTGCTGCTTGGACCTGGGCAAGTACTTTCTCCCCATCTGAGCCTCAGTCTCCTCTCTCCCAGCCGAGGGTCGTCCCAGCACCTGCGGTTTGGTAGTGCGGCTCTAAGTGTTGGATGACTCGATGGTGCACTGTTTCTTTCACAGATGGGGAAGAAGGAATCCAAGCTCGTGGGCAGTCCACAGCCGCCATGTCTCCCCAACCCCAGGCAGGCCTGACACAAAGGCTGGAGAAGCATTCTTGACCTTAACTGACTCAGGGAGCTGCCGGGGATCCCCAGGGTTCTGAAGGTCCTTCTCCTTTTGAGGTCACGGATCCCTTTGAGAACCTGATGAAAGTGCTGAGCAGAGTGTCCAGAGAAGTGCACACAAGCACGCATGCATGCACAGAAGTCCAGGCAGGTCTGCCCTGTGCAGTTGTACAGGCTGTGTCCTGCACAAGGGCTCCTCCGCCTAAAGTCCGGTCTGCCCACCGAGCTGGATGCCCGGTGCAGGGCTGCGTCTACCAGACTTAGGACACCCCTTTGTCAGTCACAAAGACACTTTATAGCCTAGTGGGGGCATTGGCCGTGTAGGAACCTGGGGCCTTGGGTCCCAAGCCCCGCTCAACCTCGCTGAGCCAGACTTGCTCTCTGGGCCTCAGGTTCCCCTTGGAAACAGGAGCTTGTGAGGTTCCCTACATCCCTTAAAAGTCAGGACGGCCAGGACCCAGCACACAGGAGCTGCTCAGGCACCACGTCGGGGAATGCTGGTGCTTCTGTGGGCCCCGGAAGCAGGCAGGGCCGGTGGGAGAGGTCGGTGCCTGTTCGGCAACATCGCCCACGCTCCTGGTCAGCTGGACACCACCCAGAAGGCGCGGGTGCTTGCTGTGGTCCCTCTGATGTGTGTGCCCCCTGCGAGGCTCCCAGTCTACAACCCCTCCTCCTGCAGAGGGTGATCCCCGTCCACCTCTGCTCCAGGTTCTCCCCCGGAGCCGAGAGCCATAGCCCTGCGGAATGCAGCACCTCCAAGAGTCACAGCCCGCAGTGAACTGGCTGCATTGCTCCTGGGGCCTCCCAGCTGCCTCCCACCTCGGGGCAATTTATGGGGTCACGAACCACCTCGAGGGTGCAATTCCCTGCCCTGGTGCCAATTGGCCCCCAAAGTGCTTTACAACCTGCTTGTAGCACTGAGGAAGGGAGCAGCCCCTGGACAGCCTGGTGGCCCCGCCATTTGGCCCCTAGGCCGGGGCAGCCAGGGGAGCCCAGGTCTGGCCACCTGGACCCCCAGCCCAGCCGAGCCATGGTGGCCCTTCCTCCTGCCCCTTTTCTGGCAGTGTTGACAGAAGTCACCTACGGTCATTTTTGAAGTAAAGCCATCAGAGCCCGTGGCCCCCCCAGAAGGATGGGAGCGAGAAGCCCGCCTCTCTGGGCACCACCACCCGCCTCTCTGTGCTTCAGACTCTTTTTGGTGTGAAAGGGGGTAATAAAAGCTGCTTTTCAAAATTGTTGTGAGGATTAAATTAGATGACAGATGTCAAGCACTCAGTGAATGGTTATGATTTTATTAACATGAAGGCGGAAATTGCCCAGCGTCTCACCTTCCAGAGACAAGCCAAGCTCGTATTTGGAGTCTCTCCTTGGGCCCTTTTGCTTTCTTCTTCTTCTTGTGGAAACTAGCATACATACGGAAAGTGCATACAGAACAGGACAGTTTCACTAATAATTTTAAGGCAAAGGCCCACAGGACCAACAGCCAGGCAAGAGGCAGACTCTCGGCACCCAGAGCCTCCTCCTGCCTCGACCCGGCCTCCGCCCAGCCTCCACTCCCTTCTGACTTTTGCAATGATAATCTCCTTGCCTGGGGGCAGGGTGGGTATAGCCCAGGGGTAGCACATGTGCTTAGCATGCATGAGGCCCTGGGTTCAATCCCCAGTACTTCCATTAATAGAAAAAAAAAAAAATCTTAAAAAGAGTAATAATTTCCTTGCCTTAACCTGGACTTGCTTCTTAATGCCAGTTTTATTCCCCGTGTTCTGCCTTATTCCTCTTCGTTTTGTTTGTGAGGTTTACTCCTGCGGCCGCATGAACTTACAGGTCGTTCATCTTGCTTTGATGTGTAATAGTCCACAGCGTGGCTGTCCACCCCCACCCCCCGCCCGGAGAGAGACCTCTGGACTGTTTCAGAAGCAGCTCTAGGAACGCAGCTGCTCAGGAGGGGTCCGCGGGAGGGCGGTCCGCTGGGCAGTGGAATTGGCGGTCGGACGGCATACCGAGCACCTCCTGCACCAAAGGACGCCAGCCATGTCTTTTAGGCCAACCTTTGCTCTCCATCTGTTTTTGAAAAATCATAGTGGGGGTCAGTCTGTGTCGATACAGATACAAAACCAAAGGCTCCCCACAAAGTGCTTGTGTATACAGAGAACATTTCTGAAAGGAGACATCTTGGCCAAAATCTGCTGGCGGTGGAGCGGCTCAGCGTGGGTGGAGAGGCTGCGTTTCTGCTTCGTCTTGGGCCCTTCCCTGTTGTTTAATTGTGCCACCCAGGGCATGTTTGTTTTATTATCAGCACAGGCTCACGCACACAGAACACAGGGTGTCATTCTGGAGCCTGGTCTGATGAAGGGCTATGAGTTTCTGCCAACACACCTTGTTCCCGGCTGCATGGCTGCTCTCGGTGTGAGGCCCAAACCGTCCCTAAGAGCTGGACACTGAAGTTGGTTTCTATTTTTACTATGGTGAACAAGACTAACCAATTTACCCGTGCAGATTCTTACACATTTTTATGATCTTTCCTTCCCTTCCAAAAGTTAAAAAATAAACTTTATAAAAGTAGTGTATGGTCTTTAGAGAAAACATGGGAATTGGGAAAAAAGAAAGAGAAAAGGGCAGGGAAGCCCACCACAGGTCCCCCACCCAGTGCCAGTGCTTCTGGGCTGTTTCCTCCGGTCCTTTTTCCCTGCCAGGCTGGGTGTGTGTTTGCCCTGAGTTGGAAGCACCCCCACCCTGCCCCGTTCTATATCCACTTCTGCACTGAAGATCTGCACTTGGGGTCCCAGGGTCTTCCCTCGGCTGCTCAGAACCCAGGCACAGGTGAAGAGCAGGGCCATCACCTTACAGCTGGGGAAACAGCGATTTCCAGGGGGCCAGGTCCTGCCCTTGTCAGTCGTGGGCAGGGGAGACATCCTAAGTAAATGAACATACAGATGAAGACACTGTGGCGTGTCGTGCCCTGTTAGGGTAGAAGGTGTTCTGGTGTCTGTTTTCTCCCCCTTCCCACCTCTGTGGTTGAGCCTGGTTATCTAAGACGGAGCTGCCAGATTGCATCACCCTGAGATCCGTGGAGTTGTGCAGTGCACAACCTGTGCCACTGTGCACAGCGGCCTTGGGCCAGGGCCCCGACTCACAGAGACGGGGAAGCTGATAAACAAAGCCTCCCAAGGCCCGGGTGTCTTTCCAATCCATCCTTCCTAGAAGCATTTTCATCCTGGAAGGAGCCCTCGGGGAGGGAAATAGCCCCTCTCCAGTGGCCCGCTTGGGTTGCTGGCAGACAGGACTGGAAAACAGCAGCACCTACTATGTGCCAGGTGCTCATTCATTCCCTGCTCAGAGCAGCCTTGCTTTCCAGAGGAGGACACCGAGGCTGGAGAGGCTCGGAGAGGCCCGGGAGCATCACAGAGCAGGTCAGCGTCACACCCAGGAGCACCTGGGCTTTGCCGGCCTCCCAGTAAGCCGGCCCTGGAACCATAAAGGGCGTGCCCCCTCCCGCCTTGGAAGAAGCACCGGCGGCAGCCCCCAGTTTGTTCCCCGCCCATTAGCGGTCCCGACTTCTGAGCCACACTGGGCGTCAAGGGATGAGAGCAGAGATATGCCACCTTTTGGGAGCTGACATCCCTATTCTTATTTAATTCCTCCCCGCCTCCCTGAGTCTCTCCAAGTGTCAGCTGGCAAGCATCTGTCTCGTAAATCAAAGCGCTCCCGGACTCGCTGGGTGTGACGGGTCTCCGAGAATTTCACGGAGCCCTTTGGAGGAGGCATCGTTGTGAACTGCAAGCAAGCCAAGTTAAAAGCCCCCTTTGGGAGCACAAAGTGGCCTGGAGAGCCTGGCTCTGCATGGAGGTCACAGCCTCTGGGAGCCAGGTGGGCAGGCGGTCGGGCATGGATTCCATCCCCAGAGGGCAGCCCCTCTGACCCTCTAAGGAAACGTCGAGAAGGTTCCGGCTGGTGGGACCTGAGCATCAGGCCATTGTACCAGAGCCTGGGGATTGTTTGGGAGGAAGGTGACACTTGGGGACGTGTAAGACCGCACTGTCTGCGCACCTTTGACCACTGAAGCTGCACGGACGTCCCCACATGTGGTCACTCACTGTTGACCGACTGGAGTCACTCAAGCATGCTGTAGGAATCCTTTGTCTGTGGGGCCCCGAGTCTGCACCTCAGAACTAGTGCTGGTCAGTTCAATAGCTTCTGGGCTGTGATTTTAAAGCTCTCCATTTCCAGTAGAGAAAAGCTAGGGAAAAGTTGAGACATACAAAAACAGAAATAAAATGCGTGAATTATTTTTTGAAGGGAATCTCTATGCACGTTTAAAATTTTTCGCCCCTTTTTGCTTTCACATAATCAGAATGTTGCTGTGTATTTAGCGGGTGTCCTGTGCAGCCTCACATGGCGAGGATTTTATCTGGGGGCACGAGAGTTTGGGTGCATCTTCGCTCACCTGACCGCATCTGTAGCACCAAATACGTAGATTTCCCCATTGTCTCAGACTCGTGGATTCTCTCCCCAGGCTTTGCCCGCCGTGGGAAGCTGGGGTCCAGCTTCCAATGGTGGGGTTCGGCCCAGTGGGACTGTGCCAGTGATGTTCCGGGGCCGAGGGCGGAGGGGGCCAGGGAAGGGTGCTTTCTGAGCTTGCCAGGATGGAGGGGAGCTAGCCAGTACGCCCATCGGCCCCCAGGAGGGGAGCCCCTTAGTGAAGCAGTGTTGAGAAGCACCCCTGGCCTCTGCCCAGGTGAAGTCTGTGGCCACCCTTGGGGGCTGCTGGCTCTCTCCATGCTGCCTCCACCCAGAGGACCCCCTTTACCACCCCCGACACACGACACAGGTGTGTCCCCTGTCTCTGCTGGAGGACAGTCTGGGCCAGCCACCCACTACTCCTCTCTCAGGGCAAAGAAGGCGGCACCTCAGCCGGGGGTCAGAGCGCTGCAGCGGGACAGCGGGAGATAGTACTGCCTGATGGGGGCACCAGTGGTGTCCCCAGGAGCTATTTCCTCCCAGAAGCGGTGCATGATGTGACCTTATTTAGAAAAGGGTCTTGGCAGGTGGACTTCAGTGAAATATCATGAAATGAGCGCGTCCTGGATTACCCAGGTGGGCCCCCATCCAGGGACAAGCATCCTTACAGGAGAGAGGCAGAGGGAGCCTGGAGACAGAGGAGGGAAAAGAGGAGAAGCCACAAGACGATAAAGCAGAGGCTGGAGAGAAGCAGCCACAGGCCCGGGGATGCCTGGACCCCAAAGCTGGGAAAGTCCTGAAAGGATCCTTCCTGAGAGTCTCCAGAAGGAGCCAGCCTGCAGCATGTGGATCTGGGACTTTTGGCCTCCAGACTGTGAGGGAACAGACTTCTGTGTGTCAGCTGCCCAGTTTGTGGTCATTTGTTCCGGCCACCCCAGGACACATGCAGAGTCCTGTGGTCCTGTCTTTGAGTCCCGAGAGACCGCTTATAAGCAGCGTGGCCCTGAGCAGGGATACCTGCGCCCTTGAATAGGTGTGAGGACCCGAGGTGGCTGTGAAGCCTGGCATGTCTAAGGTGCCCAGAAATGGCCATTGGGGGTGTGGCAGTTTGTGGTCAAAGCAGATCAAAGGCCAAGCACCTTCCTGGGAATTATCTCCTGTGACCTGGTGGGAGGCAGGTGGCGGTGCCACTCCCGGGCAACAGACCCCCACATCGGAAGGGGCAGAGGATCCGGGGCTCTGCCCAGTTTCACATCCAGGGTCACTGGTTCTGAGTTCAAGGGGAACAGAGACAGTGACTCCAACTGTCTTGTGAGGAAGCTTCTAGAAGGAACTAGTAAGACACACAAAATCGTGGGGCTCAGACGCTGAAGGTGGAAGAGGAAGCTCCGTCCCCCAGAGGCCAGGTGTTCTACGTGTCCCCTCCACTGCCCAGTGGCCAGCGTCTCCCCAGGGGACTCCCCCACATCCAAACACCCTAAGGGAAATTCCCACAGTGAGTGGCTGGGTGACTGCACGGCCGCGCCCAGGCTCAAGTCAACCTCTCGCCAGCGTGGAGTTGGGCCTCTGGTGAGGAGCGGCCTGTGCCAGCCGGGCACAGCCAGGCCCCCTCCAAGGCCAGCCTCCAGCGAGGAGGAACCAGTCCGTCCTCAGGACCGACACCTGGCCTCCCAGGGTCACGAGCAGCCTGGAGAAGGGGCAACCCTTCCTGGACAAGCTGGATGTGAGATCTCAGGGCGCTCACAGGTCCGGGTCCACGGACCAGAACCTCACCAGTGCTGTTCCGTGGGAACCCAAGGGTGACGTCAAGACTTGAACAAGGGCCCTGGATGGATATTTGCGGGGAAGGGTGAGAACAGGGACAGGTGCGATGATGGATACAAGGGGAGGGGGGAGTCGAGGGGAAGGGGAGAAAGGAGGTGGGGCTGGACGAGCAGGGCTTGGGGGCACCCCTCCACCTCCGCTGGTGAGGGCCAGGCAGCTGGCTGTCCCCTGCCTCGGTCTCCTTGTCTGCAGAGTGGGGCAGTGGGGAGATCCAGCACGCAGCCTGGGTCAGGCCCCGCACACATGCTGTGTCCGACTGCCAGTGGGGAAACAGGAGTCAGAACAGACACAAAGGAGGCGGGGGAGGGGGCATGTCACCTGAGAGGAGCTAATGGGCCAGCCTGGGATGGACGGCAGGGCTGTCACAACCCCAGGGGACTGAGTGGTGGGGTGGAGGAGCCGCCTGGCAGCGTCCAGGTCCAGAGCAGCCCTGGACGGGGCTTTGGGAAAAGGCGCCTTCTTGTGGCAGCCTCAGTGCATCAAGAGGTCTGGGTAGGGGCCAAGGGGACCTGCCCTCCAGACGTGCCCTGGCCCACCCGGGGCCGTGGGAGCCTCCAGCAGCTCCCCAGACCCTCTGTAGTCATGCGCCCTCCTCGTCCGGGTCTCGTCCCATTTCCTGGATGGGGAAGCCCGGTCACGTGCTGGTCCCCATGCACACAGCGGGAGCGTATGGAAGGAATCTCCAACCCCCTTGATCTGTGGTATGTGCAGCCAGAAACCCTAGCCGGAACTGAGCTCGGAGCATCTGTTTAAATGCCTCAAAACCGAAATACCTCTGGTCTCCACTGACCTGCCCGGAAGGCAGGGCTGGAAGCCCAAGGCTGGGGAGGCCGCTCTCGCCCCTCCTCCTCCTCACCCCCCTTCCTCTCCCCGCTTTCAGTTAGCAGACATTTATCACCCCAGGGACATGCCAGAGCCGTGCTGGGCCTGGGGGGTATGGTAGTGACCAACACCTCCAAGCTTACAGACACCAGGCAGAGGGAAATCCTGAGCCAATCGCAGAAATCATCATTTGATGATGATTACTGTAAGTTCTGTAAAAGAGGCAAAGGTCCTTTCATTTCCTCAGCTGTGAAACGGAGACGACACCCTCAGAGCTGCCACAGCAAGAGGCACAGGGCACAGGCGCACGTGCACATTCACGCAATGCACACACACTCACACGCGTGTGCAGGTGCCTGCGATGCACGCACAGTCATACACATGTGCAGGTGCACGCAGTGTGCACACACAGACTTATACACACGCATGCACATTTACGGGCGTGCACATGCTCGGACATGATGTCTGGCTCAGTGCCGGCAGCGTTCAGCTCAACGGTGACTACAGTAATAAACAGTGCAGAATGTTCTGGAACGTTGGGCTAAAGTTGGCCTTCTCACGATCTTCTTACTCCTGAGACGGCTGTTCCCTGTGGTCTGGGCACGGGTTTGCTTCTCAGGTCAGATATGAGGGTGACTCCTTCTAAAAGGAGGGCTGACTGTCCAATACAGGATGAGACCCAACCAGGAAACTTGTAAAAGTGATTTCCCACTTCTAAAAACGGCATTGGGGGAGGGCAGAGCTCAGCGGAAGAGCGTGTTCAGCATGCGTGAGTCCTAGGTTCAATTCCCAGTGCCTCTGTGAACAAGTAAATAAATAAATATACCTAATTACCTCCCCCTCCGAAAGTAAAATTAAAATGCAGCAAAAAAATTCCACAAATGAAATGAAGTTTTTTAAATTAAAAAATAAACAAAAATAAAAATGGCATTGCTCATGATGGAAAGGAAGCTACCAGCTGAAGACAGACTGAGCCACTGTCCAGTGCACAGAGGGCACGGGGATAGAGTCCCTCAGGGACCGGAGAAGCTCTGGGATCATTCCCCAGGGAGCGGCTGCCTGGAAGGAAAGTCTGTCCGTGCCTGTGAGCCTGTGACATCGGGACGCAGCAGGACTCCTGCTCGTCCAGGAGACACGCCCCCGGGAAAACCCAAAATAGCCCAACTTCTCCACAGCCTGCTTGGTGCTGCGCTGGGGTGCAGCGGGCCAGCCACGCGGCCTCCCAGGCCCCAGCTTCCTGCTCTGGAAAGTGGGGTTGACGACTGGGATCTCCTACACACATTTGCTTTTCTGAACCATTTAATTAAGTTTATTTATTTACTTATTATTTTTTTTACGGGGGGAGGTAATTAGGTTTGCTTCTTCATTTCTTTGACAGAGGTACCGGGGATTGAGCCCAGGGCCTCACGTGTGCGAGGCATGTGCTCTGCCACTGAGCTACATCCTCCCCCCCGAACCATTTGGAAGTTAGTTGCGGATGAGACACTTTCATTTCTAAATTCTCTGCAAGCAAAGACATTGTCCACGGAACCACAATCCAAAGACCCAGCCCAGAGGATGTGACCACCACAGACTGACCAGCGCACAGCCCACAGCCAGCTTCCCCCGAGGCCCCAGCAGTGCCCTTTGCAGCGGTCTGCTCTCGCTTCACGCGTTCCTCCCCGTTTTTGGAGGTAAAATTGACGCGGCACAAAAGCCGTGTGGAGTCCAGCGCGGCGGTCAGCACATTCACGCCCGCCGTGATCCTCGGCTCCAGACGATTTCGCCGCCCTGAAAGGAAAGCCCTCTTCCGCTGAGCCGCCGTCCCCGTGCCCCCGGCCCCGCGGCGGCCGGTCCGCTTAGGCAGGTGTTTTCAGTGAGGGGCTTTCAGCACGTGTGGAGCTTCCTTTAAAAAAAGCCTTTGTTGCAGGTCAAACGTCACACTGGACGCTGTGTGTGTGTGTGTGTGTGTGTGCAGGGAGGGAACGTTGCTGTAATGGAGTGCGTGCTCATCCCCTCTCTGCTGCTCACAGGCTGGGTGTCTTTGGGCCAAGACTTTCCCTGTCTGGTCCTTATTTTGTTCATTTAGGGATAAGGGGCTTCTAGGAATTCATCTTGCTGGTCCTGTCCAAGCCTAGAATTCTGAGCCCATCCATTTCAAATGACCTGGAATAGTACCTTCAACGTACAAAGTACCTTCAACCATATAAAGCTTAGCCTCCGGGGATATCTGTCCTGCCTGACCATCGCCACCCAGGCCTGGAGGGCAGCAGGGCCGGGCAGGAGGAGTCCACTCCCTGGTGACCTGGTTCCCTTCCTTTCCCGGAGCCTGTTCCCTTACACATCAGTGGGTCTTTACCGCCAACCTGGCTTTGAGCCTCAGTCTCTCATCTGTCAAGTGGATCAACAGCAAGCTCTCGGTGCTGCTGGACGCATTCTGGGCAATGACGGCCTTCACTGCAGCCCATTCTCCAGAGATGAGGTCTCACACGTGAGCCTTGGCAAAGCAGCTGGGTCTGACTGTCGCTGCCCCTCCTCTCCTGACACCAGCAGTCTTCCCTTCTTACCAGACTTCTCTCCGAGGAATGGCAGCATTTCCCAGCGCACGGTGAAAATGACAGTGGGCATTTCAGAGTCCAGCGGCGCTGCCTGAGATGTGATTACAGTACCAGAGGCTGTTCTGCTGCTTCGGACTTCTGGGGAAAGTTCTCATTTGTGCTAGCCCGCTGGTCCAAAGCATCCAGCATGGGGCCTCCCTGTCTGCACCTCTGGATGCCCCAAGCACACTCCCCCAGCCCAGGGAGCCCTGCCTCTGGGGAACCACAGGGCAGGAAGAGGCTCCAACACTTGAGTTCTGACCCATCAGAAAGGCTTGGCAGATCAATGAAAAACCAATACGGTGATGGAAGCCAGGGGAGGGTGGAAGGAAGGATGGACAGAATGAAGGCAGAAAGGACAGACAAAAGGGCGAATCCAGTGAATTCACGGCCACACCAACACTCCTTGGTTCCTTTACGTGATTCACACAGTATTGCTTGACCACCGACAACGTGTCAGGATCTGCACAAGGCGCCGAGCGCCCGGCTGCCAACCGTATAGATGCGTCCCTCACCTCCGAGGAGATGTGTCTCGGAGGAAACAGGTGGCAGAGCAATAATGACACCAAGAAATACCGGCCACGTGTGATCGAACTGGGGCTCCTGGGAAGAGGGTACCTCTCTTGCCATCTTGCTGGAATCAATGCGGGGGCTCAGATGACCCTAGGCAGGTGATGGGGCTGGGACGCCAGGACGCGGCTCTGAATTTGGGCGGGCCTCTTAGCTTTCTAAGAGTCTGTTTGGGTTTTCCCTTCTTTCTTTTTAAAAAAATTATAGTTTAGTACAGATAAGGTAAACAACAAGGTCCTACTGTGTAGCACAGAGAACTGTATTCAGTGGCTTGTAGTAACCTGCTCTTAAAGAGAATATGAAAAAAATTCATATATATGTGTGTGTATATATATATATATATGACTGAATCACTACGCTATATACCAGAAACTAACACAAGATTGTGAATCAACTATACTTCAATTTTAAAAAATAGTACTGCTGTGGTCAAAAATAAAAAAATACAGTGTAATGATTAAGAATTTTATGACTTGGTTGGGAGGGTACAGCTCAGTGGTAGAGCGCATGCCTGGCGTACACGAGGTCCTGGGTTCAATCCCCAGTCCCTCCAGTTAAATAAATAAATAAATAAACCTAACTGCCTACCCCCTTACCAAAAAAAAAAAAAAAAAAGAATTTAAAGACAACTTCAGACAGAACTGGATTCAAACCCCAATTCTGCTGTTTATTATCTTTGTGTGTCTGGGCAGAGTGCAGTTTCTGAGGTTTGCTTTCCACATCTTTTTAAAAATTAAAAAAAAAATTTGGGGGGGAGGTAATTAGATTTTTTAAAATTTATTTTTTTTAATGAGGGTACTGGAGACGGAACCCAGGACCACGTGCATACTAACCGCGTGCTCTACCACTGAGCTCCACCCTCCCCCTGTTTCCACATCTTTAAAATGGGTGCCGTGAAAGTCAGACACGACAGCATCGAGGGTCCAGCACACTTCTCGGCACACAGTAGGGGCTTCACGAGGGTCAGCCACCGCTAACATCGTCACCACCGCCGCCACCAGCATCGTGACCAGCCCAGCATCCGTACAGGATGAGGGTCCAGCAGACTGTGCTGGCCCCGCGGGGCTCAGGCTTTCCTACAACCCCTGGGGGCAGAGAGAAAACGCAGCGTAGCAAGTTGTTTTGGAGAGAGAAAACAAGAAACTTTGTGCAGCAAGCCTGAAGAACCGTCCATTGGTGAAAGCTGGGTTGGAAGTCGCAGGCCTGGAATTTCAGGACTTTCTGATTTCAAGATATCAGTTGCATGATTTTCAGGGCATCCCTATCAGCGGGGCCATGGCTTGTCATCCAGCTGCTTTTTGTTGTCTTTGAAGAGGTGCCCTTTGCAGCGCTGCAGCCTTCTTCGACCGCTGCACTGGCGGGACGAGGTATTTTCCGCTGGAATACAGTTCTGTTTTGATGATGAGTCACTCGGAAGATAGAATTCACCGACAGAAATCGGCTTTATGGCCATATATTGGCAGGAGTTCATCTGTCCCGGGAAGCATTGGCGTGGCAATGACAAAAGTGAAGCACAACCACACCCAGGCTCCGCTTGGTGTGGGGGTGGGGCTCAGGCTCAGGGGGTGGGGGTGGCGGTGGCAGGGTGTCTGAATCCACAGCAAGAGAGGCTGTCAATCCAAGCTCCTGTGCCCGCCATGTGACTGCTGGTGGCTGGGACTTAAACGTGGTGTCAGGTTCACCCAGTGAAGTCGGGAGGACCCTCTCCCTCCCTCAGTGCGGACAGAGCTGGGTAGTTCCCGAGTGCCAGGAGAAGCCAGCCTGGCGTGCCCTGATCTAGTGTCTGCTGGCTGGTGCCGACAGGACCCACGTGGGGAGAGAGACCGCAGGCCCAGTAACTCCTGCTCCGAGAGTGGACAGGGGTGAGATATACCTCCACGGATGTCCTCCCCCGTGTGATGGAGGAGAGCGAGTCGGAAACAAGCTAAATGTCCGGCCGAAGGGGACAGATTGCACACTGCGGGGTACCCCACTCAGATCTGCTGACCCTGTTGCAGAAGGATATTTTAATGCCATGGGAAATATTTCCAGTAAGTGGGGCCTGAGGAGGATACAATTCAGAAACTTAAAAAAGAAAAGAAAAAAATATATATATATATACACACTTTGAAAAGTGTGAGGAAGAAATTCACCCAAGTAGCCAGAGGCTAGTAACGCAATCACAACACTCCAGGTTTCAAAACGGTCCTTGGTGCTTTCCCATATTTTCCAAACTTTCAACCAGGAACAAGTACTGCTTTTGCAACGAAAATGTTCAAAATCAACTCTACGGAGGCATAACTTACAATAAAATGCTGCCTAATTTCAAGGGCACCGTTCAATGAGTTTTGACAAATGTCACTGCCTGTAACTCACAGCGGTCAAGAAAAAGAATTCTCACCAGCCCAGGAAGATTCCTCTGGGCCTTTCCAGGCGAGCCCCACCCGCCTCCTGCCCCAGGCAGCCAGCTTTTTGTCACTATACATTAGATTTGCCTTTCTCTAGTATTATCATTACATTAAAAAAAATTTTGTTTTTATTGTTTCGGGGGGGGTTGTGGAGGTAATTAGGTTTATTTATTTATTTATAACAGAGGCACTGGGAATTGAACCCAGGACCTCATGCATGCTGAGCACGCAGTCTACCACTGAGCTATGCCCTCCCCCTGCATTTTAAAATAAATAAATGTGACAAAAATAGCCAGAGAGCAGCCTGTAAATAGATACCATGCCTATTACATGCCCACATATGCAGGGTGGGCTCTGCATAAACACTGATCCCTCAATTGATAGAGGGGTCTTTTCTTTCTTTAATTTTTAAAATTTAATTTTTTACTGAAGTGTAATTGATTTACAGTGTTAGTTGCAGGTGCACAGCAAAGCGATTCAGTTATACACATACATACATATGTACGTTTTTCTCAGATTCTCTTCCATTATAGGTTATTACAAGGAATTGAGTGTAGTCCCTGTGCTTTACAGTCGGTCCTTGTTGTTCATCTATTTTATACATAGTAATTCGTGACATATCTTTTCTCATTCTCATATTAACTCTTCTGGAGTTTGAAAGCACTCGTTTTTCTGTTTCACAAATAAGTGGAGACTCCTTTTTCCGCTCTGACATGGCCTCTGCCAATTTCTGGGCTAGTGGAATGCCCTCTTTTTAGAATAGTAATCCTAACAGAGGGAAAAAAAATGGGCCTTGGTGAAGAATGCTTTGGGGAAAATGAGGCATATTCTAGAAGATTCTAGCACAAATATGGGGCCGAGACCCAGGTGCCCCGCGTTCCAGTCTCAGCGAGGCCAAGAACTAGCTGCATGGCATGGTCCCCGCCCCCACCCAAGTCTTCACAGTACTATCTGCCCCCAAAGTTCGTATTTTTTTTTTTCTGGTGAAAACAGAAGTTTCTGTAATTACAAAATACTTCTCAATCATGGGGCGGGGGCAGGGGATTTGGGAAGGGCACAGGGAAGTGCTTGTGTACTTAAGAAGGCACGTCTGACATTGTAACGTAAATTTCCAACCATAAAGTGAAAAGAAAAGCCATTACTTTCACAATGCAAAGACTGAAGTGATGCTAAACTAGATTTTCTTAGCTGTGGGGAAGTGGGTTTAGAAATGAGGAGAATCTCTCACACCAAGATCAGAAGGAACAACTCCAACAAGCTCAGATGAAGGAGGGAAGCCCCAGGAGGATTTAGGTCAGTTTAAAAGATCCCAGCTAACGTCAAGTCCAGAACAAAGCCGCCAAACCAAGCCCTTCTGGTCATCTGGCTCTGAGACCCCTGGGCCCCTGCGTGGGCTGAGGGGCATCGGGGTGACTGGATCTTGCTTGGCTGTCTGCTCACCAGCGCGAGTCAGAAGGCGGGTCTGCCCTGAGCGGCTCTGGAGCTGGTCCTCACCTCCAGCGCGGTCCCTGCCCTCACCTGGAGAGCCCGACAGCGGCAGCGCGCCCCCTGCCGGCCAGCGCCGCCTTTCCTCCGCCCCTCTCGTAGCACTTTCTGTCCGCTGCCCTAGATGACCCAGGACAAGGCTGAAAGCGGGCAGGAGGAAGCAACCGGCCCAGCAGGCTCATGACCTGCCCAGGGGGAGGCCCGGCGTGGATCTGTGCTGCACAGGGTCTGACCCTGGAGCCCGCGCCCCTGCGAGGAGGCCACACCACCTCTCTGAAACTCGGCTCGGCCTGGACTGACAAGTCCGACCGCCTGGGTTCACATTCCAGGTGCGCCGCTTACAGGTGGTGCAGCCTGGGGTCACGCTAACACTCTTCTGGGGCCCCCTCTCTGCTCCATGCGGCGGGCAGGTGCCGCGGGGCTTTAAGCCGAGAACACCCATCTCCTGCTTAGCACAGGGGCCGGGCGTAGGAAGCTGCCGCTTTTACCAGCTTCCTGAGCCCTGGTCACTGTGCCTACTCTCTTCCCACATGGCCTCAGGAGGGGCAGCAGAGGGTTGGGGGTGGAACCAGAGGCTGTCGTCCCCCCTTCCTCCCCACTGCTCTCCTCCCCCAGCCCGATTTGGGGCACGGCCCCCAGTGCAGCCTCTGCCACCCTCCTCAGTGCCCCGAATTTATCCAGGGTCTTTAAAAGGAAAGCTGCAGGGGAGGGTAATTAAGTTTAATAGGAGCCGCTGTCGATTTAAAGCCACAGGGGGGAAGTAATTAGATTTAACAGAAGCCGCGGCTTTCTGAACCAGGATACGCCGCGTGGGGGTCTCCGGTCTATAAAGCTTTCGAGATGATGTCTTTTTGTAAAGACTTTCCTGGTGACATTTTCTGCACGCTCCATCATTAACGCCAGTCACCGACGGGGGTATGAACATGGCCTTTGCTCACTGAAATTCATTAGACCTGGCACCGCTTTTTCTCTCCGTGTGTCTGCACTGTTTGTCCTCCGTTGCCTCTGCCCTGAGCCAGTATGGCTTTCCCTCCAAACCAGCCTCCTGGGGCCCCACACCCAGGATTTGGGGGTGGGGGTTGGAGGAATAATGAGAAAGAATCAGTGTTGAGCCAAAGCCCCCAGGAGGAGCCCTCTCTTTCCCGCCAGCGCGCATCCTCTGGATGCTGTCTTTCTCCCAGAGCCTCATCAGAGAAGGTATCTGGTTTGCGGGAGCCACTTCGTCGAGTGGCCCCAAATTCCCCATCTGGTGCCTGTGTCGACCCTAGCGGCGCCCATCATTGCTGCTCTGCCCCTCCCCATCAGGTAAGGCGCTCCCCTGGCCCTCCGCAAGTATCGCGCCCTGGCACCCGAGAAGCGCGCAAGGACCCAAAGACCGATCTCCGACAAAAGGCACCTCCAAAATAGAGAAGCCTCCCTGCGCCGTGCGCCCTGTAAAGTCAGGGTTTCCTGAACTGCAGCTCGCAAGCCCGCCCTGTCCCCGAAAGGCGCCTTCCCCGAGACCACCCTCCCAGGCTCCATCTCCGGGGACCGCGGTGAGCCGGGCCGGGGCAGAGGCGGGGCGGCGAGGGGACGCGGAGCCAGCCCCAGGCCGAAACCCGGGCTGAAGCGCCATCTAGCGCTCGCCCGCGCGCCTCCATTGTTTCCCCGAGAGGGGAGGTCGCGCCCGGCCTCCAGTCGGGGGACAATTTACCAGGAGAAAGGGAGGGTGCGGGCAGGGCTCGCGAGAACAGAAAGCTGGAGAACGTGAGAGGGTCTGAGCTGCAGGGGAAATTCTAATGGACCGCTTTACCTCTGGAGACTTGAGGGTTGGGACACTGGCGGGAGCGAGTGGATGTGGGCTTTTAAGGGTAGAGGGCTCAAAGCCGAGGCGAGGCTTTTCCGACAAGAGGGAAAGATGGAAAAATCAGTGCCCCCAGCCTCAGGTCCCGGGATTCCAGCTCCGCGTCCCTGCTAGCGCCCCGCGACGAGCGCATTCCCTGCGGAGCCTGTGGCCTGGAGGCGGGTTCTGTTGTCTACTTTCTTTATAAAATCAAACTCGCCCAGCCAAGAGCGACCTGGCCGCCGGCCTCGCCACAGCGCGCGCGGGGTGGAGCTCCCCCGAAGCCTGCCGAGAAGCGGGGCCTCCTTCTGCCCCAGATCTGGGCGGCCAGGGCGGGGTCACCCGGGCGGGGCCCAGGGAGGGGCTGGGTCGGAGGCGGGGTGTGAGTGGGTGTGCGTGGGGGGCGGAGGGCTGATGCAATCCCGATAAGAAATGGTTGGTGTCGGGGGCAAGACGCGCTATATAAGGTCGCTGGCCGCCAGCCGCCGCGCCGTCGGAGTAGGAGTGCCTAGGTACCCAGAGCGCACCGCCGTCTCAGGGCCGCGGCCGCTCCGCCTCCGCACTGAGCCCCGCAGAGCGTCCCGGCTGCCGCCCAGCTTCTCCCGCACCCTCGCCGCCAGAACTGCTCCCCGAGCACGAAGGAGGTGCCATGCGGAGCCCTCCGAGCCGGTGCGCCGTGGCTCGCGCCCTGGTCCTGGCCGGCCTCTGGCTGGCCGCAGCCGGGCGCCCCCTAGCCTTCTCGGATGCTGGGCCGCACGTGCACTACGGCTGGGGCGAGTCCGTCCGCCTCCGGCACCTGTACACCTCCGGTCCCAACGGCCTCTTCAGCTGCTTCCTGCGCATCCACTCAGACGGCGCCGTGGACTGCGCCCGGGGCCAGAGCGCGCACAGTGAGTGCCCGCCGGGCCCCTCACCCGCCACAGCGCCCTTCTTCCCTTTACCCACCTAGGCTCCCTCGAGTTCCCCACTACCAGGAACCCCAAGTCTTGGCCCCCTCTACGTTCTACTCCATTCCTGGACCCCCCCGGCCTCAGAAGGAGCTGGGGGAAGGGGAGATGAGTGCGTGGACCTACTGCACCCACGCGTTACCCTCCCCTTGCCCCACCTTGGGCTCCTTTGGACCCCCCCCCCAACTCCTAGGTCCCCAGACTTCGAGAGAAACTGGGGGAGTGGTGGGGTGCACCGGCCCGTACACAGACCAACCACATCTACGTGTTGTGGGCCCCGCGGGTCCCAGCTCCAGTTTTTTTTGCTGTCTTTTCGGCCAGGTTTGATGGAGATCAGGGCAGTCGCTCTGCGTACCGTGGCCATCAAGGGCGACCGCAGCGTCCGGTACCTCTGCATGGACGCCGACGGCAAGATGGAAGGGCTGGTAGGTGTCTCCATCCGGCAAGACGCGCTGGCGGGATCTTTGCCGGTCCCCGGGCGGGAGCCTGAAGGGGAGGAGGGCACTCTGGAACGAATCCAGGGTTTCCTCGTTTCCTCCGCGGGGCCCGCATGGAGATCGGAGGGGAAGACTGCAAGGGCGGGATTAAGCTAATGTCCAGCTTTCTAATATGGAAGTTTATGGCTGGAGAACGGGTGAGACCCGCCTTTGCATTTCCACTGGAGCCAAAGGCGGGTCCAGCTGGACGGAGGAAACCCATTACTAGGCTCTTCGATATTAAACGGGGAAGCCCACCTCCTGCCTTTCGGGCTTCTGCCTGTGCATGTGTGGTGCTCGCCTCCAGCTCCCTCCCTGCAGTGTTAAAAAAAAAGGAAAGAGAAGAAAGAAAGAAAAAGAAAAAAAAAGGAAGGGAGGAAAGAGAGCAAAAGTGTGTAGACACAACTTGGATCTTTTTTTTAAGTCAATCTTCAAATAAGTTAGAAGAAAAATCATATTTGGGATTGAAGATTTTTTTTTTAAATTAATTTTCATCTACTAGAAAAACGGGTATTTTGCAGACGCCATAGGGGAACATCCGGGGGTGTGCTTATCCTCGAGTTGGGCTCACCTGTACTGCAAAGGCTTTTGGGGGGAGGGCGGGGGCGGGTTGGGGAGGCTCAGGTAACCACAGGGGTCTCCGGGCAGGAAGTGTGCAGATGCTCGGTCTCTGGTCGCCAGAACAAAGGCTGAGAGTTCAAAGGGAGCCCGCGCCCCCGGGCGCACAGAGAAGGCTGTGTGAGGTCCCGGCCCTGCGCAGGGCCTCCTTGCAGCCCGCTGCGCCGGGGGCTCAGATGGAAGCGCAGGGGCGAGGGGGGAGGGAGGGGACCGCTCCTTCTGGGATGCCCCGCCCTCCAGAAAAGATGCAGACGCCGGGTCTCCGCAGCACGAATCTTTTTAGTGTCTCAATACTGTTTTGTGGCTCTAGGTCCCCGTTTTTTGTATTTGTCCAGAGTATCTGTTGCAAGTTTTATGGGAGAGTCCTGAGTGAAAAGGACAAGGAAGGAGGTGGGCGCTTGCTGAAAGCTGATACCCAGAGCCACTGCAAACCCGCAATGTCAACTTTTGTTACCCTGACATTTACTTATGGGTGCGGCACCAGTGGCGTGTCTGCAGGAGCAGATGGATCTAACCTACTATTCTAGTCCAAACTGTGGGGTGAGGGTCTCTTCACCTAAAATTCTCTTAATGCCTCTAGATCCCATGGTCGTGATTTAGCAAAACTTGAGTATTAAACAAACAAACAAAAAACACCACCAAATTCCACCTTCTCCTAGAAACTCGAAATCCTTCCATTTTCTCAATGGAGAAGAAAATGAGATGCTAATTTCTCCCAAAGAACCAGCAGAGTGAAACAGTCGCCCCACTTGGCTTTAATTCCCTTGTTTATGAATTTGCATTTCCCCTGCTGTCTGGCCACCTTTTCCCTGAGCAGGAGCCCAGCGTGTTGCTTCATTAGATGCGGGCCTTATCAGGGCCTTATCAGCACAGTGCTCACCCACCTGCAGTTCAGCGACCTTTGTAGGCTTGGGCAGAAATGAGACCGGGTGCCTCCCAGCATAGTTTACGGCCCAGCCCTCCTGGCTCCCTGCCTTTGGCCGTCCTCCATGTGTCCCCAAGATGTCAAGCCCCTCCTCAGTTTGGGACATGACTTTCTCACTGGCATCTCAGCTACCAGTGTTCTGGGACCACGGACTGGTTTCCTTCCGTCCTTCTGGCCACATTTCCGGCCACCCACGGGGTGCAGGCTTCTTCCTGGCCCGGGGGGAGGGGGCTGCCTTTATCTTGATCCTGGCAGGCTGCCTGGAGGGCCCCAGCTACTGAATGAAGAAGCCGGGGGGGGGGGGGGGGGGGGGCTGAGGTTTCTGACAAGGGCACCAGACAAAAAGGCTCAGAACCGCTCAGTCATTTGGATCTAAGTGGGGAATGGATTCTTTAATCTGGGCCCCAGATTGGATGACTTGTGACGCTTAATTAAAAGCCTGATCCTAAAAGGATAACACAGTTTAGCAGTGCTTCCCGGTGCCAGTAGATACAAGGGACTTCTTAATGTCAATAATTATGGGAAGCATGTCATGCCTGTGATTTTAATGGCTACTGCTCAGAACAAGACTAAGTTTAAAAAGTGACATGGTTTAGTGAAGAAAATAAAGGATCTGCACGAGATATGTCTGAGTATATGCATGAAACACACATGAAATGTACCTGAAGTGTGTAAGTTGAAGGTTATAAGGTATAAAGGCATACAAAGTACACATATTTATATATAAAGCGTATGTTTATTATGTTTAATGTTTGAACATGTATTTAATGTTACATAATTTATTATGTTTATGTATTAATACAATGTAATGTATTTAATGAATATATTACTCTAATATTTTCTTTATACTTTATATACGTGTATATAGGACATTATACTAAATAGATATAAGTTTATATATATATATACATATGTACCATGTATGCCTTCATACTTTATAACCTTTAACTACATGCACACGTACACATACACACGGCGTATGGTGCAGGCCTGAGCAGCAGTATGTAGCACACACGACCACCTGTGCCTGGTCTCTCAGCTACTTCTGCTGGCATCACACCCCTGTGGGTACCCACTGCTGCTCACAGGCTGTTTGTTTGCTCCACAGACTGAGTACTCGGCCGAGGATTGTGCTTTCGAGGAGGAGATGCGCCCTGATGGCTACAACGTGTACTGGTCCAAGAAACACCATCTCCCTGTCTCTCTGAGCAGTTCCAGGCAGAGGCAGCTGTACAAGGGCAAGGGCTTTCTGCCCCTGTCCCACTTCCTGCCCATGCTCTCCAGCATCCCAGCAGAGCCCGAGGAACTCCAGGACCACCTGGAGCCCAATTTGTTTCCGTTGCCCCTGGAAACAGATAGCATGGACCCCTTTGGGATCGCCACCAAACTGGGAGTGGTGAAGAGTCCCAGCTTCCACGAATAACGGAGGCTCGGTCCTCCCTTCGGCCCCTGGAGACCAGGACCCCAGGCTGTGGTGCTCGAAGAGTGGGTTTTCTACAAGTAGGATCCTGAATCCATGTTCTATTTAGCTTTAGGAAGAAACATTTAGAACTTGTACATATACAAAGTTTTACATTGCCGGTGCCAGTTTCTAGTGGATAGACTTGTATGATCATAAAATTGTAAGCCGCTCCCCCTCCCGCCCAGCCTCTCCCTACCCCAGAGCCCCCCCTCCCCCGCACCTTTGCCATTGCTGGAGAGGTTGCTGTACTACCCTTGAATACCTCCACTGATGGGGGAACTCACTACCTTTGGTGCAGTTCTTATGCCAAGCTGACATTCTCTGCAGTTCTCCCCATCAATTCCAAGCAGGGGCAACCAGAAGAAAACAGTCATTCTAAATTTATGTACAGGTGATCAACTTTGAAACCCCAGGTAAATCTGACTCTGCTGGAGGTTAGAACTGCTCCAGATGCTGTCTCCAAGGAGGACCACTGGCCCTCTCCAGTTCCCTCCAGGATAGAACTAACTGGGTGCAGGCACTGCCCACAGGCTTTAGGAGCAGGGGGAGCCCAGAGGCTCCCTCCAGCCTGGGTAGATCTTAAGAGCTCTGCGATGGCTGGTTCTGGGACGGATAACCTCCGCTGGACTCCGCGCAAGGCAGAAAGCAGCTATTCCCCACCCCCACCCCACAACCAGCACCCCGCATGTGGCCAACACTTGCCCAGGCTTGTGCTGGTTCCTCTAAAGTGAATGGCCACATGGTTACCTGCTCAAGAGGGACAGCCCATCTCAGCAGTCCTGCCTTGCCACTGTGACCGGGGTTTCCAGGGAATCAGATTTCAAGTTGTGTGGATTTCACATGACGGCCCCTGGAGATGGGACCCCCACATCCTACCCACCCCCTCCTGGTTCTCCCACCTCATGTTGGGGAGGTCTGGCTCTCCCTCCTTTCTTAAGCAGCTGTGGATGTTGACCTGAAAAAAGCAGACCGCCCTCTTCCAGAAGCTGCCTCCCTCTTTCCAGCCCATTGCCCTGGTCATTTTGTGAATCGGGACTTGGCAGCCTCCCACCTTTAGGTAAACCTGAATGTTTCATTCAAAAGCCAGGAAAAGGAAGAGCTGAAAGCAGCAGGAAGATCGAGTCCGTTCCCCAGCACTTGGTTTCCAGCAGGATATTTATGAGTAATTTATTGTTTGCTATGTACATCTCATTATTTTCTTACTTTATTTATACCCCCAAATTGTATTTTTGTATGTACATGAGGGGTTTTTTTTCTACATTAAAGTTTGTATCAAAAATTGCATTCCGCTATCCAATTAGAATATTTATGAGGGATAAAGGGGAAGGCTGGGGGCGAGGGGGTGACTTTCTGAGTGTTTGCTGTGTCTGGGACTGTGCTCAGTGATAGAGTTTGTGCTTAGCACACACAAGGTCCTGGGTTCAATCCCCAGTACTTCCATTAAAATAAATAAAACCTAATTCCTCCCCCTGACAAAATAAAAATACTCTTAAAAAAAAAAAAAAGAAAAGCCTGGACTGGACCCAGCTGCCCTTTGTGCCTGGGTGCCAGGTTCCTCCCGCCACATCTCTGCCAAGAGTCGGTGGTAAGGACGCCACTGTGTGACAAGCGTCTTCAGCTGCAGGAAGAAAACCCCAGCTGACAGTGGCCTAAGTCGAGGTGTCTGTCATCCCGCTCACACGTAATTCTCTGTTGGGGGCAGGTGCTCCTGAATGTTCTAGAATAAAGAGCAGCTTCCCCGCCTCTGATCACTATATGCCGGTAGCACCCCCCCCCCAGCCCACCAGCATGACAAGATGCTCCTGCGTGTCCTTGAGGGGCAAAGTCACCACTGATTGAGAGCCACTGGCCTAAATATGCAGGGTTTCTTTTTGTCCAGTGTCAAAGCAGGCAGCAACATCGTTCAGGACCTAAGGGTACCCAGGCTGTGTTCTCCGTCACCCTGCTGGGGTCTCTGTCTTGTGGCTTTGTGGTCTCAGCACAGCTGCGGTGCCTTGAGCTGAAACGTGCGGTTCTCAAGCCGGGAACAAGGAGTCATTGCTGCACTGGCCTCTTATCTGCAAAGACACAAGCTTTCTTAGACCTGCCAGCAGGTGCCACTTAACCTCCAATGAGCTACGATGCCCCCCAGCTGCAAGGCAGGCTGGGAAAGCAGGTGTTAGGTGGGACACGCTGCCATTCTGACCAAAGAGGGGATCTGTTAGCATAAAAAAGAAGGGGCTGGGGGTATAGTATCTATCCATGGGATGACGTTACACAAGATCCACATCCTAATGCAAGCACGGGGATGTGGAACTGGTACTTGAAGTGAGCGTTAAAAGTCGTGACTAACTTAGGGGCTGCCAGGGGTTGGGGTGGTGTGTCTGTGAAGGTGATGGTGGGTCCACTTTGCAACTCATGAGGTGGTTGCATCACATTTACACATGGGATAAAATGACAGAACTACACACATACTGGATTAATATCAGTTCCATACACATATGCACACGCATGCGTGAACATGAGTGCACAGTCTTGTACACAAGCCCAGGCAGGTCTGCCCTGTACAGTTGTGCAGGCTGTGTCCTGCACAAGGGCTCTTTTGCCTGAAGTCCAGACTGCCCACCGAATTGGATGCCAGGTGCGGGGCTGAGTCTGCCCAGAGCTAGGATGCCCTGTTCTCAGTTACAAAGGCACCGTATAGGCTAGTGGGGGCAGTGGGCATGGTAGGAGCCGGGAGCCTTGGTTCCCAAGCCCTGCTCAGCCTCAGTGAGCCAGGCTTGCTTAAGATGTATCCGTTGGGGGAAGCTGGGCCAAAGGGACAAAAGACCTTTTTCTACCGACCCTGCAACTTACTGCGGATCTACAATTATTTCAAAATAAAAAATAACCCCTCCAAACCTCAAAACAAAAACAACCTGTTCCCTGGCAACATCAGAACCACCACCGTTTTCCCCCTGAGAGCCCGTCCAGGCCGCAGATGCAGCCTGGCTAATGGTGCAGGCTGAGGGGCTTGGCCAGTCCCCTACCTCCTTGCTGTTCATTCTTCTAAGCATCAATTTCCTCATCTGCAAAGTGGGCCCAGGACGGGCCGAGGACAGAACAGCAGCACGCTGCCTGGCGTGGGCGAGTGCTTGCGGCCCTCGCTCAGCAGGGGGTTACCAGGTGCTTAGGTCGGGCCCCTAAACGATTGAGATCATTGTTAAAGTCTATGAAAGCCATCTCACCAGGCACCTCGCACCCCACCGACAAGGGGGCCCACCCTTTAAACCATCGGTCACGCTGATGACACTCCCGAGGTGCCCAGAGATGGCCCCTGCTGCTTGCTCCCCAAGATGTCCTCTAACTCTTCAATGCCCTTGCCGTCCCAGGCAGGCAGGACTGCATGACACTTGCTGACACAGCGTCCTCTAGCCCTGTTTATGGATGCAGGAGTGCAGGACCCGAGAAGGGAAGACACTGACCCAAAGTTGCACCGCCCAGAGGCAGCATGGCAGGAGGAGTATGGGGTCAGGCCATCCCGGCAATGAATCCTCAGGCTGTTAACCAGCTGTGTGACCTTGAGTCAGTCGTGTCACCTCTCTGAGTCTGCACCCTGTACAAAGGGTGAGATGAACAATGTCTGCATTGCAGGGACTATTGGGAAAATCAAGAGGAATTATGTCTGCAGGATGCCGGGTACAGAATGGGCTGCCAGCAACAGCAGCCCTCACCCAGACTAGAACTCTCCACCCTGAACAATTATTTCCACTGGTTCTCAAATTCGGCTAGGGCTGAGGGAATGTCACCTGCCATTATCAGTAAACAAAGGGTGTTTCGGCCAAGCCAGCAGTCACTGCAGCCACCCTGACTCTGCAGCTGGAGGGGGCTGAGGATGGAGAAAAGCAGGATTCTGGCCCTCGAGAGCTGAGGTGCACATCAAAGGAACGATTTCAATGAGCCCAGACTCTTGCCTCTTCCCAGACATCGAAAAGCGCGCTAAATTCTTTAACTTGAGATGTCGGGTTTTTCTTTCATTAACAGGAATCTTTTGATGTTTAATGTTTTGATGTGCCTACCTGGGCTTTTTTTTTTTTTTTTTTTTTTTTTTTCCCCAAAAACTCCTACATCTCCTGGCTCCTCACCTCTTCTGAGCTGTCCCTCAGAGCAATCTGAGAGGCTTAAGTCCTCAGAAAGCCTGCGGAATAAAACGTACTTCCCAACTGCTAGGCTGTGCATTTTTTTCAGTCGACAGGCTGCACACTGGAATCACCTGGGGTAGGATAATGAGACCCCACCTCTGGAGATCCTGTTTTCATTGGAGTGAGTGTGGCCTCCACATAAGGATTTTTTAAAGCTCTCCTGTGGTTCACCTATGCAACCCAGGTCGAGAACCACAGAGAAACATCCAATCCTTTGTACTCTGGAGACAAACATTTCAGGGGAAAGTGAAGTGCCTTCCTCTCTGGAGTCCCCTCCCTGTAGCACAGCTGACAATAATGAGTAAATGTACAACTTTGTAAAGTAATTCATACTAGAATGTGAGAGGTTAATATGTTTTTGCTCCAGGTCACATTTTCTCTTCACCAGGCTGCCAAAGTCATAATAACTGTCTCTATGGATACTGTGGGCTCTCTGGCCAGAAATGGGGAAGATTACTTTTTAAGGCTGCATCTTAGCACCCACCCCTCTGCCCTGCCTCCTCATAGGAAGGTGGCCCTACCCTCTTGCTGTGTTTCCCTTCCCTGCCTCAGCTAGTGTTGTCAATGTTAGCAAAGAAAACTCAGCATGCCATTAATGTTTTTTTAAACTGAAGTATAGTTGATTTACAAGGTTGTGTCAGTTTCAGGTTACAGCATAGTGATTCAGTTACACACACACACACACACACACATATATTCTTTTTTGGATTCTTTTCCATTGTAGGTTATTACAAGATACTGAATACAGTTTCCCATGCTATACAGTAGGTCCTTGTTGTTTATCTATTTTATATATATAGTAATGTATGTATCTGTTAATCCCAAACACCTAATTTATACCCAGTTAAATTTGAATTTCAGATCCGCAATACCTGTTATTTAATTTTTTAGTATAAGTATGTCCCATGCAATACTTGAGACATACTAAGAAAGTATTCATTGTTCACCTGAAATTCAAATGTAACTGGTCTCCTGTATTTTATCTGGCAGCTCTAGCTTTAAATCCACACCACTGATGTGGGGTCAGATACTGTGGGAGCACCAGGGCAGAAGGCTCAATTGAACAAGCTTGTCCAGTGGTCAGAGCCCAGCAGCAGAATGTCAAAGACCCGAGGGGCAGGGCAGCCTTGGGACATTCCCACTCTCTCTTCGGGCTGGTTCCCGCCTGTGAAGTGCGAACCCCTAAACCGCTCCAGGCCAGTGGCCCGTGGGGCCGGAATCCGGACAGCATCGGACGTCACTCCTCTCTGTCTCTGTATCCAGGCATCTTCTCTCCTTGTGATGACAAGACGGTCCCCAGCAGCTCCGGCTTCTCTGCTGTCTCAGCAGGGGTGACACACCGTTCTCTGCCATCAACAGCTCCAGCAAGAGTGTCCCAGAGCCAGGTCTGGTGGACACGTATCACGTCCAGTCTTCATTCCCTGCCAGATCTCAGCAGCCAGGGGCCAGGATGCTCTGACCCACCAGCCCTGTGTGCCTTCCTCCAGCCGAGACGTTCTGGGACTGAGCGGGGTTGGTCGCCTAGAGGAAAACCCAGGGGGACAAGAATTCCCTTGAGATGTCTACAGTCACCATCCAGTGCTAGATTCACCTTCCCTCTTCTGGATGAGGACGTGTCACCTGGAAAGGACCCACAAGAAGGGGAAGTCCCAGGGGCGGGTGGGTAGAAGGCCACCCTGGATGTAGAAATGGCTCAGCCCGTTACAGAGGGCAGGATATCCAGCCTTGGGCTCAGACCCACCTCCTGCTATCAAGTTCACCAGAAAGTAGGCTCCACTCCAGGAATGGGGAGGGGTGGTGTATCTTTTGCAACTGAGCAGAGAGAGAGACAGAGTGAGAGAAAGACAGGGAAAGACAGTGAGAGAAAGAGAGAGACAGAGAATGGGGGGGGTGTAGGGGAGGGGAGAGGGAGGGAAGGGTGGGCGAGGGGGAGGGGGAGAGTTTTCTTAGGGGCTGTCCTCTGCGTGTCACAACACACACACACACACACACACACACACACACACACACACACACACACAGTTATCAAGAAAGTTAAGGGGGAGGGATGGAGGAAGGAAGGAGGGTTGATGCTGGATAAATGGATGGATGGATCCTTTGCCCGCCCCACTTTCTAACTACCACCCTCATAAGTAAGTACTTCCTCTGTGTCCGTCCAGTGAACACATCAGACATTGTTACCATTTTTTTCCCTTTTTAAAAGTGAAGCATAGCTGATTTACAATGTTTCAAGTGTAAAGGGATTCAGTCATACATACACACATGTAAATCTATTCTTTATCAGATTCTTTCCATTACAGGTTCCTAGAAGGCACTGAACATAGTCTCCTGTGCCGCACACTAGCTCCGTGTTGGTTATCTGTTTTATATCTGTTCATCCCAAACTCCTAATTTATCTCTCCCTCCTCTTCGCCTTTGGGAACCATCAGTTTGTTTTCCATGTATGTGAGACTTTTCTGATTGGTAAATAAGTACATTGGTATGATTTTTAAAGCATTGTTACCATTGTTTCCTTTTTTTTTTTTTAAGTGGAGGTGCTGAGGATTGAACCCAGGATCCCACGCAGGCTAAGCACATGCTCCAGCGCCGAGCTCTACCCTACCCCTCTTCGTTGTTACCATTTTTGATTCAATGATCAGTATGATTTGAAACCTCTCACGGGGAGGCTAGTCTCATGGCTCTACCCGGGTTTTACCAGCCTGATGTTCCTTCCTTTCTGAAGTTCCAAGGCTTCGTCTTGTTTCTCTCTCTTCGGAGAACTTCCTTTAGCCATTCTTTCCTGGTAGGATTGCTAGTAACAAATTCCATTCGCATTCCTTTGTCTGAGAAGACCAAGTTCTCCTTCATTCTGGAGCCACTTGTCTATGGACATTTTGGAATTCTGTGATAGGACAGCCCTGCTAGACTAAGACAGAATTCAGCCACTCCCCTTTTCCTCCCCTATCCTTCCTTCCCTCCTTCCTTCCTTCCTTCTTCTTGACATTTACTCATCCACTCATCTATCATCATCCATCCATCCATCCATCACAATCCATCCATCCATCCATCCATCCATCCATCCATCCATCCATCCATCCATTTATCCACCATCAATCTTCCTTCCTTCCTCCCTCCCTCTCTCTTAACTTTCTTGATAACTTTGAACTACCTGCTTGCTTTTTCTTCCTCCCATCTAGGGTTTAAGGCAAATGTCACCAACTGTTATCCTTTTCAGAGGCTTATGTGTGCAGGGGACATCTCCTGAAGGAAGCACAAGGAGGGAGCACCTGTAGGAGGCCTATATCCTGTACGTAAACCTGTGTGTGCCAAGGACTGAAGTACGTTCCCCCAAAGCCCTCTGCTGACGCCCTAGCCCCCGGGTACCTCAGAACGTGACCGCATTTGGAGCGAGGGTCTTCCAAGGGGGCAAGCAGGTTAAAACGAGGTCATGAGGGTGGCCCCTCACCCAGCATGGCTGATGTCCTTGTAAGAAGAGGGAGAGACACCAGGGATGCATCCACAGAGAAAAGGCCATGTGAGGACATGGGGAGATGCCATCTGCCAGCCAAGGGGAGAGGCCTTAGGAGGGACCGGGCCTTGGACTGGTGGCCTCCGGAACAGGGACAGTACATTTCCGTTGTTTCAGCTCCTCACTGGTGGGATCGTGTGGTGGTGCCCTTAGCAAACTGACAGACAGCACCACATACTTTTCTGAGACTGAGGCTGGATGAGAGAATGTCACCTGGACTTGGCCCAGGGAGCCCCCGGGAGGCCAGCTGCGGGCCACTCACCCGAGAGTGAAGCAGGGACAGTCCAGGTGAGGAGGGCTCCTCTGGGCCAGACTTGGGAGGAGGAATTTGGAGTCCTGGGGTCCTGCAGGCCCCTAGGAAGCCAGTTCACCCTGAGGAGCAGACGGGAAGGAGGGGTATGTCACCACAGGAGCCCCATCCACCCTGCTCCAGGACACGTGGGCTGGGATGCAGCCTCCATGGCTGTGGGGGCTGACGGACAGCTGCGCTGGGGAAGCTTGCTGAGGCGCCCTCACGGGTCGCAGCTCTAGCCCTGGCAGCAGACCCCCTTGGTCTTTCTGGGCCTCCACCTTACCGTCTGTAAAATAGGGGTGTGTGTCAGACTTGTGTCAGACTTGTGTCCTTGGAGTCCACATGACATTCCTTTTAAAAAGGTATGTATTACATGCACCCAGTGTTCACATCAGCACTATATACAATAGCCAAGACATGGAAACAGCCTAAATGTCCCTTTTCAGAGGACTGGATAGAGAAGTTGTGGTATATTTATACAATGGAATACAACTCAGCCATAAAAAAGAATGAAATACTGCCATTTGCAGCAACATGGATGGACCTGGAAACGTCATTCTAAGTGAAGTAGACACAGAGAAAGAAAAATACCATATGATATCACTCATATGTGGAATCTAAAAAAGAAAAAAAAGGACACTGAACTCATCTACAAAACTGAAACAGACTTGCAGACATAGTAAACGATCTTATGGTTACTGGGGAAAGAGGGTGGGAAGGGATAATTTGGGAGGTTGAGATTTATAAATGTTGGTCACTATATATAAAAACAGATTTTAAAAAACGTTTCTTCTGTATAGCACAGGATATTATGTTCAATATCTCATAATAATCTCTAAGGGAAAAAATATGTAAATGAATATATGCATGTATATGCATGACTGGGACATTGTGCAGTACACCAGAATTGACACATTGTAACTAACTGTACTTCAATTAAATTTTTTTTTTAAAAAAACATGCATATTAGTGGGCAGGGTAGAGCTCAGTGGCACAGCTTGTGCTTAGCATGCACAAGGTCCTGGGTTCCATCCCCAGTACCTCCATTAAATAAATAAACAAAAATAAACCTAACCTCCCCAACCCCCCCCAAATCAATTAATCAATCAATCAGAAAGATGTGTATTATATATGAAATAGATCAACAATAAGGTCTTACTGTGTAGCACAGGGGACTATGTTCAATATCTGGTAATAACCTATAATAAAAAAAGAATGAACAGGAATATTTATGTATAACTGAATCACTATGCTGTACCCCAGAAACGAACACATTGCCAATTGACTCTATTTCAATAAAAAAATAAAAAATAAAAAGGTATGTATTTAATTACACCACAGCAAATTCTATGGGTACAGAGGAAGTCTGTCTCTCCCACCCCTCCCCTCCCAAGCCCAGGGCATCCTTTGCCGCCTGAGCCCCCACTTGCCTGCCCTCCTCTCCCTCCATCACCCGCCTTCTATCCCTCCCTCCACTCCAGCCTCCCTGGGCTCTTCTCAGCTCCTCCAACCTGACCACTCACTCTCAGGTTCTCGAGTGACCGCTGCCCAATCACATAATTTTTCTAATTAATTAGTTTTTTATTGAAGTAGAGTTGATTTGCAATGTTGCATTAGTTTCTAGTGTACAACATAGTGATGCAGTTGTACATATAAATTCTTTTTCGTTACAGGTCATTACAAGGTGTGGAACAGAGCTCCCCGTGCTGTACAGGAGGACCTGGCAGTTGAGCTGATCCGTGCAGAGTAGTTTGCGCCCCCTCACTGCAACGCAGCCCTTCCTGAGCGCGACGGCCTCCGCCCGCACGTGGCCGCGGCCCCAGGGCTCGCGGAGGCACACAGGGGGCTGCAGCACCTTCCGCCCACCCGCAGCGCGCTGGCGACACCCTTGGCCGCCCCTCCGTGCTCCCGCAGACATTTTCCCGGGGAGCTGTATCCCCTTCCTAGAACTGCCATGGACCCCACCACAAACCGGGAGGCTTAGACCCGCGCAGATCTTCCCCTCCCCAGTTCTGCAGGCGGGAGGCTTGAGATCTGGGTGCCGGCAGGGGCCGCTCCCTCCTGGGCTCAGCGGGAGGAACCCCCCCCCCCCCCCCCGCCTCTTCCAGCTTCAGGGGCCGCAAACAATCCTGGGCTGGTGACCGCATCCCTCCAACCTCTGCCTCTGTCTCCACGTGGCCTCGTCTTCTCCCCCGCATGTCTCCTCTTCTGCCTTTAACGTAACACTTGTCATTGGATATAGGGCCAGGGCGGGTAACCCAGGGTGAACTCACCTCCAGATTCCTATGTCTGCAAAAATGCTTCTTCCAACTAAGGTCACATTCGCAGATTCTGGGTTTAGGATCTGTCTTCTTGGGGCCATCAATCAACCCAGGATGGACGGACCCAGACAAGTGGAATTGCTCTGCTGGAAGGAGCATGCCCATTCAAAGCCTTTCCAGAGGCCGCCAGGCTGCATTCGCAAGTTAATCTGTTTGGGGGCAGTTTTAATGCAGGCTTGGGCACAGAAACACGGACCTCAATTTACTTCAGGGAAGGCTGAGAACCGACGGTGATGGCAGCACGCCCAGAGTTTCACCCACGGCTGACACCAACCCTGGGCTGGGAGCCCCACCTCCCCATACACGAGGGTGCGGGTGAGGCCTGAAGCAGGCCGGGGATGGTGGGGGTCACCTCCTTCCTTGTCAGTTGTTCTGCCCTGTGGCCCCAGGACCCCAGGTGAAGTGACTGACGCTGTAATCTGGACCCCAGCACCAGCCCCGGATGAGGAGTCTGAGGCCTTGGGGGTCCGGACCAGGCAAAGTTCCAGAAGATGAGCATCCCCCTGGGGCACCTGGGAGGCAGGGCTCCAGAACCCCGCTTCTCCCATCAGAACCGGGCAGCCTGCCACCTGGCCCATGTTTTCTTCTCCCCTCTGTGATCTGAGGGCTCTGAGCCCGCAGGGGCAATGGGTGGGCCCAACAGCCCCTAATGGGGGCCGGGTAGGCAGAGGCTGAGCGTGGGTGGTGGGTGTAACGAGAAGGCCAGGCAGCCTGGGGTGGCCAGCCCCGGGACCAGGCTTCGACATTTGCCTCTGAAAAGCCGCGTAGCCCTCCAGAGCCTCAGTGAGTAATGCTGATAAAATCTATCTCCAAGGCTGCTGCTAAGAACGACAGTGATAATCTAAGAAGAGGATCTGACACATAGTGGGTCCTTATCAGCGTTACTATGGCCTGGCTGGGGTCATGCAGGCTGGGGGGAATATTCCAGCACCCGTCGAAGGGCAGCGAGGAGAAGGTGCCCGAGCCCTGGCTGCGGGGCGGCGGCGGCCCCGAGTGGGGCGGGAGCCTGTCTGAAGCGCAATGGCGCCCCCCGGTGGCGGGTGTGCGAACGGCCCCGCGCCGACTCAGGATGCGAGGAGCCCGTCGGCAGCGCCTGCGCGCCCCCTTCCGCGGTCTCATCTGGTGGTTAATCCGCGCCCGGTTTCGCAGACACGGGGGAGAACCTCGGATAGTGGACCCTGGAGAGGAGGGCTCCATCCCTTCTGCACCGCGACATTAAAAATGTATGATATCTATAATGTTTTTGAATCGTATTTCCCGCGTGCCAGATACTCATCCTCTTACCAACTCTGCGAGGTGGGTACCAGTATTCCTCCCATTTTACAGGCGGGCAAACTGAGGCGAGAGGGAGGTGAGTTCCACTAATGCCTGGTGGGTGAGACTGTATTTCAGATGCCGAAAAAGTTGGCTTCCTGGACCAGCACCACCCACGGAGCAGAGGGAAGGAAAGCCTGCCGAGAGGACTGCCCACCCTCCAGCCGCAGACCCCGCTCTGGGCTTGACTGGAGGTTTCGAGATGCCTTCCAAATGCTGCCGTCCAGTCGTGGAGGGGGATCTTCGGAGTCGGAAGATGTGACAAAGGTGGACCTCAACTCTCCTGGCTCTGGAGAAGGAGCCCAAGGGAGGCTTTCTGCCCAGTGTGGGTGGGGAAAGGAGGGAGCCCCCCCTGGCTGGGGAGGACTGGGGGGACGCCTGGAGAGGGAAGGGCTGTGGGGGAGAAGAGGAGCAGTCTCGGCCATTGCAGCCCCACTTCTCCAACTGCAGGTGTCAGGAAATGCACCTGGCTCTGAAGGGTTGGCTCCCATTTTGGTAAACGGTCTTTAAGCTCTGAAAAAGAGAATCCTTTACCTGGGCACCCTCTGCAGGGGTGACCTTGCAGGCCATGGTCAAACACAGCCGAGGTGATGTCTGGCCCCTTCTCCCTCCAAGGCGGTAGAGGGTGGACCTTCTCATCCATGCGCATCCTCTCACTTATTCATTGAACAACCATCTCTTGGCATCTACTCTGTGCTAGACCCTGGGCAAAGTAAGCTCTGCAGTTTTGGTATCTGCTACCACTCAAATGTTCGTATTTTCTTTTCAATTTCAACCTTTATTGCCTTTGAAAATCACAGTTTTGGAGAAACTGCTGCCTGGCTCATACTGGACTCAGTGTAAGTGGGAAATAGCCTTTCCTGGGTGAAGTTGTGAGGGTGTATTTGTTATGCAGCACAGCCTAGTCCAACCTGACTAATACAAGGGTACACAGTGGTTTGCATGCCCGCTCAGTGGAAGTCCTATTGCCACACCTTTGTGCTACTTTCCCTGGATACTCTGCTTCTCTATCAACATATGACTCCTCTGAGACCAGCCTGGGTTTAAGGAATTTGGGGTGGGGGGGGGTCTTGCCTATCCAGATTCTCCTTTCAAGAAAGGAAGTGGCAGCCACCACCTTTGCTTCTTCCTGCATTGGGGAGCAATGACTGTGTCCCTGGGGATCCCAGAGCAGAATCAGAAAGATGAGTGATTAGGAACTGGGGGTCTGGAATCACACCATCTGACCCTAATCTCAAAGCTTGTCCCATCAGCACTGGCCTAAGCCATGCAACCCCCCAGGGGTCCCTGCTACTTTGGGGATGCGCAAGGCAGAGGCGGACCCCTGCTGGCCAGGGCCCTTCTGTAGGGGATGGGCATTTGCTCCTGGTCACTGGTCACAGCTCAGGCGCCCCCCCCACCCCCCACCCCAGGGCTCCTGCTTGGTGGCTGCTGTAGGGTGCAGGGGTTCCTACGGGGCAGGTTGAAAATGGCCCTTCCAGACAGGCTCCAGAGCGCCCCCTTCAGGGAAGGAGTGGAGAGAATCCGCCAGAAATCCAGCAAGGGATTCAACCTTTGGATTCTTTGCCCCCAGCCCCAGAGGGTCAAACTTGGATTAAAGCCTGAAAAATTCCCCTTTTTCCAACTGCTTTTCATTTATTAATGTTAACTATAGAACAAGAGGGAGGTTTGTTTCCTGGAAGTGAGCTGTCATTTAATGAATTCCTTTCAAGAAATTGAATCCTTTTTTTTTTTTTTTTCTGATTACAAAAGGCGTTGTTAACTTTGTGATTAAAAAAAAATCAAATTCATAAAAACACATAAAGGAGAAAATAAAGATTGCTCATAATCTCATCAATCTTATTCCCCAGAGAGGAACACTCTAACTCCAAGATATGGATAGAAGTAACCTACGAAAGGAAAGAGATCCTATCCCTAGAGATGATTTTATTTTTTAATGGAGGCACTGGGGATTGAACCCAGGACTCCGTGCATGCTAAGCATGTGCTCTGCCACTGAGCTCTACCCCACCCCCCTTGCAATTATTTCTGAACATATGTCAAAACCAGTTGATATGCTAGCAGGTTTCTTCTTTAACTGCTGTAGGAGCAAATGACACATTTTGTTTTTAACTTGCTTTTTTTGTCCTAATAAAATGGATGTGTTTCCAGGTTAACCACGGTAGATGGACGTATCTGATTTGGTTTGATTAGTGTTGGAGGCTGCCTAGTATTTTGCTGCAAATATAAAAATTAAAAAAAAATCAATTCCAATAAGTCAACACTTTTCTATAAACTTTGATGAAATTTGTTCTTCATTTGAGTTATATCCACCTGGTTATCTTTGAACTTGAACAAGAATATATGCAACATTTCTATTTTTAAAAGTGTGTATTATTTGTTAATATAGTAGATTCCTAGGAATTGGTTATATCATCTCCTTTATAACTTTTGTTATAAATTAAATATTTAATAATAGTGTTTTGAAACCACTAGAGTAAGTACAATCAAGGCAGATTTCAGAGAAACTAAAAGTTGAAGCTTAGAAAGCTCTATACTTTGAACATCTTTTAAGATAGTTTCCATTGTACCCATACAAACCCTTTCTTATTCCATTCAATTAGATGGAGAATTTCCAGTTCCTACGACAAACACACGCAAATATCACACATAACAAGGAGAGATGTTAATTCAGATTTTTTTCCTGCCCACTTTTGATGGGTTTGGTTTGCTAAGATGGATACCAAATTTGAAACTTATTTAAGGATTTTGAGATAAATTATACTTGAACTTTGAAATTGCCTTTTTCTACCTTCAAGGCCTTATTTTTACAGCTCAGTTCCCTTATTTGGGACATATCTGTAATACAAGGTTAAGGGGGCGGGGGGGAAGGGTATAAAGTTGTACATATCTGAAGATCATTTTTTTTGTGAAAATTCAACGGAAAAAATATCTAACAAAATTAGCGAAAATTAATTGGTACCCAGAATGGTGGGAGAGTGGATTTGTTTCCTTATTTGCTTTGCCCTTTTTCCTACATTCCAAATGGTTGGTAATTTTGTTTGCTTAAAAAAAAAAAAAAAACTAAAAATGAGAAGACACTTAAAGGACAAAGTCATAAAAAGTCTATTTCATCTTCCAAAAATATATTTTATTGGACTTTTCTATTCTTAAATAAGTAATTCATGTTCATTGTGCTAACATGGAATACTCAGAAAAAATATAAAAGAGGTAATTTAAAAATCACTGAATTTTAAGAGGGAGGGTATAGCTTAGTGGTAAAGTGCATGACTAGCATACACAAGGTCTTGGTTTCAATTCCCAGTACCTCTGTTTAAAAAAATAAACAAGCAAATCTAAAATTACCTCCCCCCTATTAAAAAATCACTGTAATTTCAAAATCTGTGATAATCACCACAATCATTTTTGTGTCCTTACTTTAGTTCTTTTTAAAAGCATAAATTGTTTACTGCTGTTGGAATTGGAGTATATGCAGAGTCCCCCCCCACCCTTTTCCTTAAACATCATGAGCATTCTCTGTGACATTACTCTTTTTATTATTGTTACTATGTTTTGAAGGAGGTACAGGGGATTGAACCCAGACGTCCCGTATCTACGCATGCGCGCTACCACTGAGCTCTCACCCACCCCCCCACATTGCTCTCATTTCAAATATTATTTCTGGCGGTTGCTTAAGAGTCTTCAGGATGCATACTCTACCATCTATGTGTCATCGTTCTCCCTTTTGTCATTGTAAGCTGATTTCTTTTTCTGGTTATCACGCTGCATCAAACAGCGTGGTACAAAAATTTTTCACTTCTCTCTAGTTATTTTCTTGAGCGGAAGTCCTAGAAGTGAAATTACCAGGTTGAAGGGTAGAAATATTTAACATGTCCTTCCCACCTTCCCAAAACTGCTGGACCAAACGGCAGCTTTAACTTATGCGTCTGTGGGCACTGATAGTATCTCTCCATTCTAAAAAAGTTTTTTTGTTTTTTGTTTTCTTTTTACAATTTTAAAAGGTAAAAAAATACAACTCGTTCTTTCGATACGCATTCTTTTACTATTAGTAAATCTGTTTTCTCTTTAACTTTTGTTTGCCAGCCAGCTGCAGTTCTTTTCTGTGAATTACATATTCAAGTCCTTGGCCCCTTTTTCTTTTTCTTTTTTCCTGTTAGGGCACATTTATTTTGAATCCATTTTAATAAGTTCTTTATAGACCAGAAAGATTATAAATTTAGTTATAATGTTTGTGGAAAACATATCTCCAGATCATTCTTTGGTTTTTGATTTTGCTCATTACCACCTTTGGCACACATGAATTTGCCTTGGTTTTCCCTTTGTGATTTCCTCCATGGTTTTGTGTGTGTGTGTGTGTGTGTGTGTGTGTGTGTGTGTGTGTGTGTGTGTGTGTGTCTATTTAAAAGTATTTATTAAGTGTCCCTTACGTGCTGGGCAGTGGGGATGCAGCAGAGATAAGACAAACATAGCCCTTATCACCATCCTCCACGGTTTTTTACGTGTTAAAAATGCATCTGCATACTTACCTGAATGTTCCACTTGGATTTTTCATTTTTTTTAAAAAAAGTCTTTAATTTGTTTGGAACTATTCTGATGAGTGGTATGGGATATAAATGGAACTTGACTCTTCCCAAACCACAAATTTCTCTATTATAGTGATTGATTAATATCCCCTTTCACAATTAATTTGTGGTTCTTTTGATCACATGAGATTTTACATTTCATGTAGTCCCCTTCCAGGCCAGTCCACTCTTATTTCATTCACCTGTCTAGTCTTTTTCTTTTTTTAATTGAAGTATAGTCAGTTACGATGTGTCAGTTTCTGGTGTGCAGCACGATGTTTCAGTCATACATACTCATACACCTTTCTATTCTTGAACCAACATGTGACAATATTTATATGGAGACTTTATCTTTTCATATCTGGTATAGCAAGTTCTCCAGATCAATGTCTTTTTTCAAAAACATCTTAGTTATTCGTATCAATTTAATTCATCCAGATGAAATTTAGGATTTTGACGCATTTCCCCCAGATCCTGTGGGATCTGATTGGCATTGTGTTTCTTCCCATCCAGGGTGGTGGTATATCTGTGGTTTTCTTCATATGGCTCAAATCTTGTTCCCAAGAAACAGATTGTGACTGTGGTGAAGTGGATTTCCCCAGTCACTCCTGCTCAGGCTGCTACTAATGATTGTTAGAATAACAGAAAGCTATTTTTTTTTTAAACTATTCATCGTGTATATAGATACTTACTGAACTCTTATTACAAATTCTGAGAGTGTCTTACATGCTTATTTGGGGGGTTTTGGGTGGGCCAGCACACCTACAGATAACGGTACTTTGTGCTTTTTGATAGACTTCTTGCCCAATCTTACTGGGCTGGTTGGGCCTCCCAGATGTGCTTACTGGGCTTATGATAAAGGTATTCTTGTTTCACTCCTGATTTCAACGGGGATGCTTCTGGTATTTCATATCTATGTTCCATTGGGGCTGATAGTTTGAAGTACCTTTTAAAAATCGTGTTCAGGAAGTATCTGTCACAGAAATGACAAATGGGAGGACCAAAACTAGAAGCTGTTTTTAAAAAATGGGGTGGATGCCCCCCGCTGGAGTGAGGGCCACCATTGCTCTTAATTACAAACCCTTCTCTGCTTCTTGATTCTACGTGAATTATGAATTACTCTGCTTTCGCTTTCAGAACCAACAACAGCAAGAATAAAAACACAAAAACTTTTATTTCCGTTTTCAAATAACTCTAAGACTTCAAGAACGGACACCAACATTTATTAATGCCTTTCCCAGGGAGTGTTACGCCGTCCGGGCTGGTTCCCTGTCACCTGCGGCTGTTTCGGATTCCTCGGCATCGAGCCAGCCCCGCGCTTCTTGAACAAAGGCCGCAGTCCCTGGATTACTGTTAACGAATTTGGTGGCATCTCTGGCGGGGGTCTGAAGTCTGACGCCGGCCTGGAACGTGCCCCTGGCCGTGGGCCGGAGTCAGCCAGCGCGGGGCACCGGGCCACCCTCCCGTGGGCGCTGCCTCCACCCCGGGAGTTGCCCTTTCTGGAACTATTTCCCCCCAAACCCCACGGGCAGAGCCTCCTGGCCGAAGCCTCAGGAGGCGTTGGTTCTTCGGTAACCTTCCCAGTTTCTTCCTTTCTTCCCCAGTTCTTTCCGAGCCGCTTTCGGCAGTTCGCTTTTATGTGCTTAGTTTCGTGGAAATGAGGCCCCGGGTCACCGCCCCGCAGCCAGGTTGGACGCTCGGCCCGGGGACTCACTGGCCTCGGGATGGAGCTGGGGGGGCGGGACGTAGGCGCCTCGGGGCGGGGCCGCGTCTCAGCTCAGTCCGCCCAGCGCCGGCGCCGCGCACGCGCCCTGGCCCCGCGCTGGCGCACAATGAGCCCTCCCGCGTGCCGTCCTTACCCGGCCTGCCCCGCGCGGCCGCCCCCGGAAGTGGACTTCGCCTCCGCAGAAGCAGTGCATCTGTGTCTGAGTCTCGAGGGCCTGAGGCTGCCGCGCAAGGCAGCGGAGCCCGAGGGGCAGGGGCGGGCCGGGCTGCCGCCATGGCCGGGACTCAGGATATGTTCGACGCCATCGTGATGGCGGATGAGAGGTGAGTGGTGGGTCTGGGCCAGTACCCCCCCCCCCCCCACCTACTGTGGTAGGTCCGTTCTCTGCTGCTGTGCTGTGGCCGCTGCGGCCGCTCGGGCCTTGGGGGAGCGCGCTGTGGTCCTGAAGGCGGTCTACGCGTGAAGGCCCGAGATGCTATTGATTCTCCTTTACTCATCAGCCTCTCGGGCCAGCGCCACGTGCCCAGCTGCTCCTCCAGACCCGCCTTTCCCGTCCGGGACTGCCTCACGCATCTGCTCGGCCTGATGACTGCCTTCTCCTGGGACGCCCCGTCCTCGGGTGGGATGGACCTTTGCCATCTGGGCGCTGCCCCTTTTTCTTGTTCTTTAGTGGTAGGACATACGGCAGCATTCATGGACATGCTGATAGATGTGTCAGGTGTCATCCTTTAACCTCCAGAGTCCCTGGGGAGCGCCTAGGGCTGTGACGAGGGGGAGCTGTTGGTTGCTTTGTGGCTGTCTTTCCAGGGCCCGGCCCACTTGAGACCTCAATAGATGTCAGTTAAGAAAGAGTGAATACTTAACAGTCGGTCGCTGACATTTATCTAGAGCTTGCTGTGAATTGGACACTGAGCTAAGTGTTGTACCCGAGTAAGTGATTTTAGCCCTACTTGTGAAGTAGATCCTGTTACTAACCTTATTGTTCAGATCAGGAGGCAAAGTCACTCCTGGACCACACAACCAATAAGCAGGAGCTATACACTCTGCCTCACTGGGGGCAGCAGCAAACACCTTTCACTTTGGTGACTGCAGGTTGTGATGGTGCCAATTCCACTGTGAGCCGTCGAGGTCGGAGGTGCATTTTGCAGCAGGCTTCACGGTCTTGGTGCATTTTGTGGTGATGTGATGGCGTTTCCCCTGCTAGTCTACTGAGACACGATGGAAAGCCGTGTATATATGGCAGAGTTTTTTGAAGCACTTGGCCAAATAGTCTGGCTTACAGGCTCACATAACTTTGGCTCGATGACCTGGCTGCAGACTAGTCACCTGGGAGAGTTTGAAAAGTAGATTCCTGGGCCTTACTCCAGACTTAGCGAATGTGAGGGGTGAGGCTCCTGAAGTGGTATCTTTTGAGCTTTTCCTGTGTTTTTTTGGTATTTTACCAGATATGGGAATCATGTGTTTAGCCCATGTTCCTCACCGTAGAAGCAGTAAATTGGGCTTCAGGAGGGACAGTGACTTGCCAGAGGAGAGACTCAGAAAGGGGGAAAGCTGGGATTGCAACCTAAGTTTTCTGGCTTAAATGCTATCCTTTTTCTGCTGTACTGTGTCTTGCCTCGCTGGGGCTGGGATAACGTGGAAGGGAAGAGTTTTTCCAGGAAAAATACTCTTTCTTCTGTTTGTTTGCTCAAGCTTGCTTTCTCTCTGTCACAGGTTCCATGGGGAAGGCTATCAGGAAGGCTATGAAGAAGGTAGCAGCTTGGGCATAATTGAAGGAAGACAGCATGGCACATTACACGGAGCTAAAATCGGATCTGAGGTAAGTGGGAACCCCTCCGAGATGTGATTGCTTTTCTGTTACAGTTTGTTATTTCTTTTGATGATCAGTGTGATGAAGCCACCACTTCAGACCTCTTAAAATGGCAGTAGACGAGACAGAGCATTGGTGGAGACATAGTCTTAGGACAGAACCATATTTCTGTATAGAGACGGTGAAGTTGTGTGGGCTGGAGAATGAGAAAACCAGTCCCCCTGGCACCTCAGTTCATGTTGAGTGTTCTGGTGCTGCCTCATGTCTTAAGCCAGCTGAATGAATCCTCACCCGAAGAGTGAGTGCCCTGTGTTGTGGGGAAACGTTCCGTTTATAGTTACACTGAAATTCCCTAGAATCCACAATTTTCCTTTTCTTCTGCCCTTCGTTCTAGTTTGGCTCCAGGTCTCTTGGTGTTGGAGTTAAGTAACTCAGCCAGGATGTGGTTACTTGAAGGCTCAACTGGGGCTGGAAGAACCACTTCTCTTGTGGCTTGCTCACACAGCTGTTATCGCTGTGTGGACCTCTCTGTCCACCTGGCTGCTTGAGTGTCCTCGTGACTTTGTGCCAGTAAGCCAAGGCAGCAAGGTGGAAGTGACCTTGTCCACCGACACCTAGATTCCAGAGTCATGTGCTGCCTCTTCCTTGGTGTTTTGCTCAAACAGGCCACCCCCATACAGTTGGAGGGACTGCACAGGGCATGGATACTCGGGGTTGGGGGAGACGGGGTACAGTGGGACCACCTTGGGGGCTGGCCACCCCCGATGACTTGACCGTCTGGCTTCTTTTGCCTGGTGCTTGGCAGGTGCTTCCAGAAAAGCATAGAAGGAACACCACCCCTTCTGCTCCCACCTTTTGTTTTGAGAGCTTGATAATTAGTTCAAATATAACTTTGTTATTAACTTCACTTGTAAATGTCTTGTCAATTCACAGATTGGGTGCTACCAAGGGTTTGCTTTTGCTTGGAGAGGTCTTCTGCACAGTTGTGCCACTGAGAAAGACAGGTAAAGCCTGAGATGTCTTCCTTGTTTGGTGTCTGGACCAGGAGTTCTGGTTCCACGGCGCACTGTGACCTTGGGCGGTTAACGTTTCAGTCTCCTCATCTGTAAAATGGGGAGAATAATCGGGCCAGAGTTGAATGTTGTTGTGTGATTTACAAGAAATAGTGAATTGAAAGTGCCGGGCACATTTTTGTTGTTCAGTGAATGTCTGTTCTTCTCAAGAGTTTGCTAACCACACCTGCCTTTTCCCTAGAGGCGTTAGAGCACTGAGTGGCTGTTAGGTGCCCTGCCAGGAAAGTAACGTTGAAATCAATGAACTCTTCTTGCTTATCTTTCCCTTAAGCTTCTAATAAACGGAGTACGATAGTCTTGGTATGATTAAGGCTCAGAAGTGCTGACTTCGTTGTTACCGTCTTTTTAACGCAGCCAGAAGGCCTGTGGATGAGGTGACACAGTTCATGTGTGCAACACACGTCTGGTACTTGGAGGCACTGAGTAAAGGCAGCTGTTACTTGTATCGTTTGTAGCCTCTTGAAACTGCGCTTACCGTGCGCTGCTGCTGGAGCCCAGGGACCCTGTGGCACTGGTCTTCATTCTTAAGCTGGCCATGCACCCTTGCCCGAGGGGCCATCCTGCTGCTCCTGGGAGCTGACACTCGGCTTCAGCGGCCTCTGTGTCACCGTGATGCCTGGTGGCCTTGCCTAGCCTGGGAGGGGCGCTAGGAGGGTGGGTAACAGCAGGGAGGGTGGCGTCCCCCGTCCATGTGACTTGTCATTTTATTTGAAATATTTTGAAATTCTAGAGTTGGCAACAGCCCCGTATTCCCATGTAAGGGGAGGGGCGCTCACACCGGAGCCTCGGCGCTGCTGGGATGACCTGTGCCTGCGCTGCTCTGTTTGCCTGAGCAGTTGGTAGTTGACTGGATTTGCCCGTTAGCCAAGGGCCACCTTCGAGGATTTTCCTCTGGAGACTCAGTGGGAGTTGTCAGTTGGTGATCCAGTTGGGACATAGGTTGGCAGCCCATGGTGCCACTGGGTGGTGGTCAAAGCCAAGTGCGGCTCCCCACTCTGGGTCCGTGAGAGGGGAGGTCGGGGCACATCATCTGGGAATTCTCGGTGCAGTCTCACCTTCTCCCCGCACTGGGGTCTGCGGCTCACAGAGGGAGCTGTACCGGGCGGGAAGGGTCCCACACCCAGGGCTGCCAACCCACGCCCCAGGGCAGGGGTCCCCAGCTTCTCAAAGCCTTGCACCCAGCCTGTCAGAGGAGCCCCAGTCTGGCCTGGGGCAGCCCGCCCCCCTGCTGCCCCAACCCCGCCAGCAGAGCTGAGGGCCCCTTTGAAACACAATCTAAGAGCCTTTATCTTAGAGTAATGGTTCACAGGTTTTTGGATTTTATAAGTCTGTACAGTTTTTTAAAAATTGGTAGAAGGCTGACGGAGCATCTTCCACTTCGTTGATGCTCCAAGTGAGGGTGTGAACGAGAAACGCCTGCTGTCTGCTTCCTCATCCAGAAGGACAAGGGGCTTTTCACCCCGGAGACACCGTGGGGAGCACAGTGTCTCCCACTGAAGGCTGGTTCCCCCGTTGAGTGGCTGTCCCTTTCTGATCCCTGATACGCGACTCTCCCTTCCTGAGCCTGGCGAAGCCTGCGGCCCTGCACTCAGCCAGGGCTGAGCCCCGGGGCTCTGTGCCCACTTTTCCTCACGCCAACTGCGAGCAGGTCACACTCTCCTGACACGCGCTGGCTCTGACGGTGCGTCGGGCTGGGTGTGTTTGGAGCAGCTTCGCTGACGAGGAGAAGGGAGGGTCCGTCGAGACTTACAGTTGGAAGCAGCGGTGTTCTTCGCGTGGCGCCGGGACATTTCCCACGTGTCGGCATCTGTCTTCCGTCTCCCAGGAAACCAAGCGCTTTGTTGCTCTAACTGACTCGCTTTGACCTTTTGCGGTTTTGTGTTTTCTCTGAAAGGTGGCCATCGCAGTTTGTAAGCTGATTTAAAAATGTGAGCCAGTCCTGGTCCCTTTAAATTACTGTCGATCCATCTGAGGGGTGAGTCCTTGAAGGTTCTGTGGATCAGCTCTCTAGCCCTCTCGACACCCACGTGATCAGATGTGCTCTAAAGGAGGCTGCTCGCAGGGTCCTTGTATGCGCCCCAGGAGGGCACCTAAATGAATCGTTTTTAACCACCCCCCCCACCGCTGAACGGGGGGCCCTAGCCCCCAGGACCTGGTGGAAGTGAGGAGACGAACATTTATTGAGCACCTGCTCTGTGGTAGGTTCTGGGCTTTGCTGGGATCATCGATCCCATGGAAGCCCGTGAGGTTCTGTCATCGCCCCGTTTGACAGATGAGGACGCCGAGGCTTGGAGAAGTGAAATCCCTGGGAGTCTGGGGGTGGTCGTGCTCCCTCCCGGCCGCCTCCCCAGGGGAGCTCTTGGTCTCCTGGGGGGAGGGGAGTTGAACTGGAACACCAGGTGCTGGTTGCTGCCCTTCAGAGGGAGGGGCTTGCGAGTTTACCGGCTGCTGACCTCCCCGAGGCTGTGAGCGGGAAGGTGCGGGACCCTGGAAACTCCCCAGCTCAGAGCTCGTGGTCATGCCTGGAGCTCTCTCCTGTCTGGTTCTGTCTGCTCCTGGGTCAGACCTGCGGGGGAGCGGTGGGCCTGCTAGTTGTCAGATGCTGGGCCATGGGCCTGGGGCGGAGGCCTCCCTGCAAGCTCAGTACACACCTGAGGTCGAGAAGCGCTGATGGGGCCAGGTGGGTAAATGTCGTTCAGCGTGGTGAGGATGTTAGTCACTGGCTTCTGAGCGCAGGCACACCCCGCATGCCGCTGCCTTAAGGTGAGCGGCAGCGTCGTCACGCAAGCTGAGCCCATTTTGCACAAGGGACTAAAAGTCTTTATTTCTGTGTTTTTCAGCAAAAAATTGAAGGTCTTAGAATCGCTGATTGGAATGATTCAGAAATTCCCTTATGATGACCCTACTTACGATAAACTTCACGAAGACTTAGACAAAATTAGAGGAAAATTTAAGCAGGTTGGTGTCCTGTGTGTTTCTTTTTGCTGGGGCGCCGTTCTCAGACATGGCTGGGCCAGCCCCTGGGGCTCACTTTGCTCATGGTTTTGGGGCTGCATGTGCTGTATGGATGGTCAGTAAAAGCAAGTTGTTTTACATCTTGATGTAAGAAAACCCATGATGGTCTGTGGAACAGGTGTTAGAACTACTTTAAGGGTCAGTGACCTGGACAAGGAAAGCTGCAGCAAGAGAGAGAGTTATGTTCTAGTTCTAAAAACCATCCTTTTGCTTTTGTGTCTTCAGCTTTGTTCATTGCTAAATGTTCAGCCGGACTTTAAAATTAGTGCAGAAGGTTCTGGACTTTCGTTCTGAGGATGACAGATGAACAAAGACGAACATCAAGGAACAGATGTCCGTATGTTAAGTGTTTCAAAATGTGATTAAAGGCAAGACAATGACGGGGTATTCATTGTTTTGCGGGGAGGGTTCCAGCTTGGCCAGTGAAAGGGCTTCCTTCCCCCAGGGTCTGCCTGTGTCGCCTGGGCGCCCCCCACGGGGCCTGTCTGCACAAGCCTGTCCTTTGTTGGGCCCTGTCTGCCCCGTGGTCTGAATGCGGCCCCGGCAGAGCGCTTGCTGGGCTGCTCACTTCTGGTCCGGAGTCCAGCCCGCCGGCCTCAGGGGTTCTTGGCACCTGGCGGCCTGGCTGGACCTAGACTGGGCTTGGCTCTGGACGTGATCACTGCCGGAGCCTCAGGCAGTGCGCAGAAGAACGATTTTAAAACCAAGAGCGGCAGAGTCGACATGAAGTAAGTTACCGGAAGTGGTGGCGAGAAGTGTGACGTCTGGCCAACCCTCACGCGCCGGCGCTGGTGACGTGCTTGCTGCCTGCTGTTCAGTCCTTCAGGACCCCCGAGGTGGGTGTCACTACCGCTTTATAGATGGGGACATCGGGGCCCAAGAGACTGCCTTGCCCGAGGGCGGCGGCAGCAGAGATGGGACTCTGACCCCAGTGCCCGCCTCTCACCACTGTCTGGAGCTGCCTGTTCTGGAAGCCACAAACTTGGGGTCTCTGCCCGCAGGTCCCCGCTGTGCTCCCTGGAGTGTCCCTTGTGGCCAGCTGACAGGGAGAGAGGCCAGCGGGTCCCAAGGGAGCCGGGACATGCTCTTGCTGTCTCCAGGCGGGTGGGGCTTGGCAGCATTGAAAACGGTTGAGGGGAGGATGTTTTAAACTGGACCCTGAACATGGGCTGCAGTCTACCTGCAGAAGCTTTGGGAGCCAGGATGCTGCATTCTCCTGAGTGTGAGTCCTTCTGTCTTCTATCTTCTGCTCGTACTTAAAAGGCGTCATCTCTACACGGTGAGGCACAGGCTGGGGAGCGGGTTTCCCCATCAGGTCAGTCTGTGCTGCCATGATGGGTGCGTGATCATTTCTCTGCACGTGACGGCCCATGTCCAGGCCCCAGGACTCTCCCCATTCACCTGCTCCCAGCCCAGGGAGCAGATCTGGCAGCGATGGGTGAGATTAACGAGGGGTTGCTGTGGATCTGCTCCAGATTGCAGAATCATCGCATCTGAGTGAGCTGTGTTTCCCCGGTGTGCGGCAGGGTCTGAGGCCTGGCTGGTGTCCTCGCCCGGTGCCAAGATAGAAATGGCTTTTAGCTGTTGAAGGACAGGCCCTGGCCTCTGTCCTGCTCAGCGATTTTCCGTGTGGGTTGCTGGATGTCCGGTCTGCGGCTGCACCTCAGTCTTGGGGAGCCCAGGGCTGCGTCCACGGCCTCAGAGGCGCCTTCGTCACAGAGACCGACAGCCTGTGGGATCCGGGGCCTTCTGTTGTGGTTTTCCTTGGTGGGTTTTTGTGTTTTCCAAGCTACCTGTTCTGATAATGTATTCTTTTTATAATTGGAGAAAAAAATAAATAGCGTATTTTAAAGTGAAAGGCTGTCTGGGACCATTTATGATGCCACGTCCCGCGAATTCATTCCTCAGTCGTGGGATTTGGGATTGAGGTACAAGGAGGGCCCTTGGCAGGCCAGCACCAGGCATCCTCCTGTGTGTTTTCTTAGCCCGTGGAGAAACAGCTACTGTGAGAAAGTGATGCCCCTGATGTGCAGGAAAGGCTCAGATCCTGCTCCCCATGGCTGGCGCCCTGCCCGCGTGTATTACTCATCTCTCCTGCCCCAAACCTCGCTCTCTCCCCACCTCTGCCCGCCCCAAGCTCAGCCTCTCCCATGCCAGGTGTTACCAGGAGCAGCCGGCAGCTCCTTTCTCCTCTCCCTGTCACCTGGGACCAGGCTGCCTCCTTGGTCTTCAGGGTCCCTGGACACCGGACTTGACCTGTGCTGGCCCAGCTCCTTCTTGGAGGGCGAGACCCAGTTTCCAGGAACCCTTGGTGGCCTGAGAAGATGTCCTGGGTTACAGTATAGACAGAGCCTGCCTTCCTGTCTCTCCCACGCTGTCCCAGGGAATGCCACCTGTGGCGACGGGGTCAGGAGAGCTTGCTGGCTGATGAGATGATGGAGGAAGTCCTGTATCCTGGGAGCTTCTGGGAAAGGTTGCATGACTCTCTCCTGAGAAGGTATCTCTTTTGGAAGTTGTCCCACAGGGATGTGACACCTGGAGATACGACAGGCACCTTGCAGCTGGCTCAAGACGGAGCCACACCTGGGCATGGCCGAGCCAGGCTGCAGGGCGCCCGGCGGCGATGACGGCGTGGAGCAGCTGTGCTGACCAGCCCCGTGTGTGAGCTGGGGAGTGCGCTGGCTCAGGGCCGCTTGGGTAGGGCGTCCGTTGTGGGCCGCACAGGCCTCCTGCTTGCCCCCTCCCCCAGCCCACTCCCTCCCATCCCTTCCTGTCCACCTGGACCGTCGGGTATAACCTTTTCCAGATGGGCCTGGAGTGCAGGAGCTCGCTGGTTGGGTTTCATCCCTTTTGGGGGGCTCGTGGGTTTCCCAGGGCTTCGGCCTGCTCGCTCTTGCCTGTTGGAAACTCCAGGAGTTTTGTGTCAGGCCAGGCGGTTGTAACAGATGCCACACGCTGGGCGCCTTAAACAGCAGATACTTTCTCACTATTCTGGAGGCTGTGATCCAGGGGTGGGCAGGGCTGGCGCCTCCCTAGGCCTCTCCTCGGCGTGGAGACGGCCATCTCCCCCCGTGACCTCACGTGGTCGTCCCTCGGCGTGTGTCTGTCCTCTTAAGGACCCCGTTCTGTTGGATGAAGGCCCACCCCAACTGCCTCTTCAAAGGCTCCATCTCCAAGTACAGTCTCGTTCTCAGGGCTCCAGTGTGCATTTGTGGGGCGGGGACACAGTTCAGCCCATAGTAGCCGCCCTGTCTGGCTGCCTGGGCAGACTGTTAACTTGGGAGAGAAAAAAGCCATTTCACTTAAAAGTTGAAGTTCATTTTCTTTTTCCTAGAACATTAGTCATTGGGAATAAACAGACTAATCAGCTCTTCACCTAAGCGTCCCACTTTGGGACTGCACTCTCTGGGGCACCGTGGTGGCCGAAGGGAACACCAGCCTCAGGCCAGTTGCAGTCCGGGACACTCACTGTTTTTTATTTTTTTTTAAGTTGAAGTATAGTTGATTTACATTGCTGTGTTAGTTTCTGGTGTACAGTGTAGTGATTCAGATATATATATATATATATATATATATATCCTGTTCCGTTTTCTTTTTCATTGTCAGTTATTACAAGATATTGAATATAGTTCCCTGTGCTGTACAGTAGGACCTTCTTGTTTATTGGACGCTTGCTTTTTATTTATTTTACATTCCGTCCATTGTTTTTCCCCACCCGGTGGTGAGAAAAAAATGAAATGATTTGGAGGAAGAGATAAGAAGCCTTATTTACCGAGTGGCTGCTCAGGGCCGCCTTGACCTCCCTCAGACACTAACCCTGGGAGGCAGGGCTGCTGCCCCCACCTCACAGATGGAGGCTCGGGGCCCCCAGTCGACTTGAGTGACATGCCGACGGTCGAGGGTCGCAGTAAGTGGCTGACCTCAGGCCTCACTAAGCACAGCGGGGGATCTAGCAGTTTGCCTAAATTATCCTTAGCCAGAACAGAGCCTCATTTTTCTGATGATGTGCAGCCTGTCTTTGTGACCAGTCTTGCATCTAGCGGATCGAGGTGGAGACAGATGGATTTATGGGAAGGGCCCCTGGCTGGCTGCAGTAGGAGAGGCAGGGACTGAATGGGCTCACTGAGGGCTGGATGGGGCACCTGGGGAGCCTGGAGGTGTGTGCGTGGTGTGGGGTGCTCAGCTCTGCCTGGGGAAAAAGGGAGTGGGAAGGTGGGTGGGGAGACTTCCTGGAGGAGGTGACCTTGGCATGACTGGCTTTGTGAGCTTTCATCTGAGCTCAGCACCACAGAGGATCTCTCTCCTGCCCTACCTGAAACTCTGTGACTCAGAGAGATCGAAACCTGTAAGTAACAGGTGAGGCCATCCCAGCTCCACAGTTACTCCAGTCCCTGAGGAATGAGGTGAGGAACTGGCCTGCGGCTCAAGAAACTGGAATCACCAAACAAGTACGATCGATCTGAGAAAAGCAGGCAATGTGTTCAAGAGTCTTGCAGTTGCTGGTTAAGCCCCCAGAGGGGTAGAGGCCTGTCCAAGCCGCCAAGACTAGGGGGCTCAGCTGGGGCTTCCCTGTTCCGAGAAGGAAAGTCACTCCTTGCCCGTGAACTTCTCCATCGCTCTTTCTTCGGGGCTGATTGAATTCCGCACCTGACATCCAGGCCCTTGCTGGCCTGTCCCTCGGGGGCCCCCGTGGGGACAGCACTTCGGCCACACCTCCCTGGTGCCCTTCGCCAGGTCAGCAGGGCCTCGGGCCCCTGGGGTTGCAGGGACACTGAATGCGATCTCATTTCCACCCGCTCGGGCGTGTGATGGGCCGGGGGCTCCGAGCGCCCGACAAATGGCCATTGAACTGAAGACTTAGGTGTGTGGGCTGTTTCCATCTTTTCTGCAAGGACTGATCAAGCTTCCGTTGTTGTCAGTGGGTGTGGGCCCTGAAGTCACGGGGCCTCGGGAGCGTGCTCCCTGGCTCTGAGGGTTCAGACACCTTGGGGTGGGGTGCTGATCGTGTCCTCTGAGGGGTCTGATGAAGTCCTGGCCCCTGGTGCTGTGAATGTGTCCTTATTTAGAAATGGAGTATTTGCAGGTGTGGCCCAGGGGCAGTTAAGGGGGGTTGTACTAGCGGTGGGTGGCCCCTCAGCTCGCTGCCCGTGCCCTTGAGGAGGAGAAGGCCACATGAAGACAGGTACACAGGAAACACAGCCATGCTCGGGCAGAGGCCAAGACCAGAGGGACACGGCTCCAAGCCAAGGAATGCCAGGGGTTGCCGGCAGCCAGCAGAGCCGAAGGGGGCAGAGGGCCCTGCCGATGCCTTGCCTTCAGTCTTCTGGCCTCCAGGACTCTGAGAGAATCAATTCCTGTTGTTTTAGCCACCCAGGCAGTGGTCACTTGTTCCGGCACCCCCAGGACACTGATGCGAGGTCTAGGCTGTCATTTGCCCGTCTGCAGAGCGAAGATACTGGACAGGTGATGTCCAGACCCTTCTTCCTCGCCTGACTTGGGGATTGATGTTGGGGCTTCCCCAGGGGATTTGCCTCAGCTTCCTTGTCTCGGGTGCTCTAAGGAGCCAGTGGCAGGTGGCACCCACACCCCAGAAAGACGCTGTTGTCTCAAGGCACAGGAGCCCCCTTGGTTCCATTCCCCTGAGAGGCTGCTGCCTTTGGGGGGGCTCTGATGATTCTGTATGGGGGCTGACATGGGGTCCGCCAGTGAAGGCTGGCTTGAACCTCTCCCCCGGTCTCAGCCCCTGCAGGGCCCCGGACCCCGCTGTTTATATCAGTAAGACGTACTTAACCTAGAAAAGGGAGAAAACCCGCACGCGGTGTAACAGTTAAGAGGCTTTGAAAACCAGATGTCAGGAAGTCTATGTCAAAGGGACTTGAACAGCGAGGAACAGTAATGGCTCCTGGAACAAAAGGGAGGCCTGAGCCAGCAACTTGTCTGGGGGTCTGGTACCCCCCATCTCCTTGCATGACCGGCCTCACACTCAGGCTCCACCCTGTGGCCGTGGCACCCTGGGCGCCCCTCTCAGGACAGCAGAAGAGCCGTGCCAGCCCCCAGGAGTCCTCAGGAACAGAGGGGAATGCTACCTGTTCCAGAAGCTCCAGAAAATACCTCTCCGAATCTCGGTGGCTGTTAGACTTCACATCCACCCTTGAACCTGCCGCTCTGTCCCAGGAGGCGGGTGTGCTGTTGGCTTTGAGCCCATTGGCATCTGTCCTGGAGCTGGGGGTGGGGTCAGTCCCACCCAAGCCACATAGCTGAGAATGGTGGGCTCTGCCGAGCAAAAGCTGGGTGCTGTCAACACCAGGAGAGGGGTTGGCGCTGGCACGGAGTCCAGGATGGCCAGCTCTATGAGCTGGAAGGGGAAAAGGAAGATGGCCTTGATGCCACCACCTGGGGGACCATGTTTGCATGTTGGGGCCTTTTTCTATGCCTGGATGATGCACGAGATGATGGTGCTGGTCCCACTGAAGAGACGGTGACATTGAGTGATAACTGTGTACAGGTGCTGCGTGCTTCATGAACATCAAGCCCCCAGTCCTTCCGTCACCCCAGGAGGCGTTCACTGAGCAGAGGTGGACAGAGCCCCGCTTCCGTGCTGGGCACATCATGGGTACCAGGCTGCCCTCCCTGGAGCTTCTGTTCTTATAGACATGTCTGTCCCCGTTTTATGGGTGAGAAAATTGAGTCTCGGAAGGTGAGTTCCTGGCTGTGGGATCCTGGCTCAGTCACATCACCTCTCTGGGCCCCAGTTTACTCGCCCACAACAGGGGTCAGCTACTTGCCCCCCTCAGCCCGGATCCAGCCCACTGCCCATCTTGGTGGATGAGTCCTGACCAGCGCATGGCTGTGCCCCGTCCTGTCCTGCCCTCTGTGGCCACCCTGGCTCCACACGGTGGAGTCGAGGCGTTGGGTGGAGACTGCTGGGGCCAGCAAAACCCAGAGCACTTGCGATCTGGCCTTTTGTGCTAGAGCCTGCTGGCCCTTGACCTAGAAGAGGAAGATAATTGTACCTGCATGAGCGAACGTGGGCTCCACGAGGCCCTGTCCCCAGGGTGTCCCCTGCCTGTCGCCAACCCCTTGGGTTTGTTTCAGGATCCAGGGAGAAATGGTGTGTTTGACACTTAGCACAAAGCCTGGTACCCTATACGGGCTCCTTGAACTTGAGCTATTATCCTCCTGCTATGGGACGAGGGAGGGCGGGCCTGGGGTCCAGAATGTGGGACGACCCTCCACCCAGGTCAGTGTGCTCTGGAGACCGACCGCCCTGGGGAGGCCATCTCAGCTGCTGGGAGCTGAAACTTGAAAGGATTAGCAGACGCTGCCGTCTTGGTAGGCTCAGGGTTGATGGCAGTCTTCAGCGGAGAGCTTCCCTGTCCCCCGGTGAGCCCCTGTGAGTGGCGGTGACAGCAACCCCCGGATGTGGGCCTCAGGCCTGCGGCCCCAGAGCTGCCCGCCCACCGGCCGCGGCTATTGTCTGCCTGCCGCGGTGTGGCTCAGGGCAGGGGCCTGTGGGCAGGGGGACTGTGGGAACGGATTAGAGGCCAGGGGCTTGCGTCCCCCCTGCATAAACTCCTGATCAAAGGCATTCCTGGGATGACAGAGCCTGTGTGCTGCAGAGGCCAGGCCAGGCCAGGCCAGCCCAGCGTGCAGGACACACGCCCTGCATAGCCGCCCCCCCGGGAGCCCATCCTGCAGTGCCAATGGCTGGGATTGGCCTCGTGGTGGGATGGCTGTCCCCCACCACATGCAGAGCCAGCCGCGGCTTCCAGGAGGGACAGGCTGGGGGGTGGTCGCCCACCTCTGCAAGCGTGCCACTGCCTCTCATCTGTGGACCTGGCAGGGAACTGACTGGCCTTAGCTCCCACGCTGTGTCCTGGGGCCTACTGGGCCCTGTCAGACAATGAGATGCTGCCTGGCCCCCGGGGAGCCTCCCAGTCCCAGATTCCTCACAGCCGAGGGCCCGCCCCCTGCACTCGGGTCAGGCAGGGCCTGGCCTCTGCGACTCACAAAGCCTGGAGTTCCTCCGCACAGCTCCACTCCTGAGCACCCACTGTGCGCAGGCTGGGAGCGGGGGCGGGGAGGGGTGGAGAGCGGGTAGGGGGAGTTGGAGGCTGGCAGAGAAGGATCAGTGAGACTGGCTGTCTTCAAGGGCTTATGAAACACGTGTGATGGTTCCGGGACCACCCGAATCCACCTGTCTGGGGCCAGGGTAGGGACTGCCTGTAGAAGACCTCACGTGAGCCTGAGGGAGAGCAGAGGGGGAGGGACTTCAGGCACCGCACTGGAGGTTGGAAGTGGTCTGGGGTGAGGCTGGGGGAGACAGGCCAGATCCCAGGACCCTGGATGGAGCTGGAGGGAGCTAAAAGCCCCAGGAGGGTCTGGCAGAGGCTGCCTGGGAGGCAGGAAGACCCCGGTGAACCAGCGGGCCCGAGAGGGAACAGGCGTTCAGGCTCCCGGGAGTGGGCAGTGGAGGGTGCTGCTGGAAGCTTTTGTCTCAGAGGTCCCTCAAAAGCCAGCTTTTATATTTGCCGTATGCATGGGGCAGTCCCGTCCCCCCACCCCCGCCACCACGGGACAAGGCCTTGGCTGCCACCCCACAAGGGGACACAGCTGCCCAAGGTAATGTCTGTGGTCTGAGAGGTCAGTGCCCACGGCATAACCAAGAGGCGCCCACTGACCCCTCCTCATGGGGGCTTCACAGGTGGAGAGATGGCCCTGGGGGACTTGGGACCCTCCTCACTCAGCCCAAACCCTCTGTGTACTTACGGCCACGCATCTTATCCCATCCTGGCTTCCTCCCTCTGCACCCCCTGCCCTGCCACCCCTCGTCCCCTCTGCACCCTCACTCCCTCTTCCTTCCCACTGTCTGACCCCCCAGCCTACAAATAGGTCTTCCATCTGAAACATCAGAAACCGTAAAACAGCCCCACGGGCCTGGCCTCCTGTGTGTAGAGCGGGCGGCTCTCCTGCCTCCTCTGCCTGGATTCTTGCTTGAATTTAATACAACCAGAATATTACTCCTGCTCCTCCTGAAACTGCTCCTCAGGGTACCCCGAGGCCACCGCTTGGGCCCTGCTACACGCATGTGGTCTGGGGAGACAGACCATCGATGTCACCGGGCACCCCCGGTTCTCCCCATGATGACACAGATGGTGTGTCCCTGGGACTGCACCGCCGCAATGCTGCAGTCATCGGGGACCTGGCCTTCAGGGCGCCTCCTGCGGCTCCGACTGTCCCCGGTCTCCTGCTGTATGGGACTCCTTTCTGAGCACCCTGCAGGCTCCAGGGCAGGGTCCTGGCCTCACATCCCATCTGCCCTGCCTGGGGCTGGCGCCCTGACCTCATGGGTTCCCCCCAGACAGGTGGCACTTCCTAAAGGCTGGAGTGAACTGACCTGACAAGGAGGGACATCCTTGGCATGTGACCTGGCCCGCCTCCTGGCTCCCGCCTCCTGGCTCCCGAGCTCTCGCTGAATTCTCAGCGAGGGCTGGAGGGTGCATCAGGGAACCCCAGGCCCTGGGAAGAGGCCTCAGCCCCACAGAGCTGGAACCAAGGTTCACTCTCTGCTCCCCACCGCCACCCGGAGTTGGAAATGTGGCAGATGTCCAGAGGTGGGCGTCACAGGTGTCCACTCAGCCTCCCAGGTTGCTGGGTCCGTGTGAAAGGCCACTGGACCACGCCCCGACACTTGAGTTGCTCTCCCTGAGCTTGGGGCACCTCAGGGCCATGATTGCACCAGAAGAGAGTTAACGAATGTAGACTTTATTTTCCTATCTGCAGGTAACCTGGGAGGGTGATCTGGCCAGACGTGGTCTGGTCACCAGGCAATGGTGTGGTCACATTATGGAGGCCAGAAGCCGTTGTCTGAGATGGTCGGGGCTGCCTGCACATGCCTCCCCAGTATCTTCTCAGTGGCCTCCCTCCTGGGGATCCACAGGGCCCTCCCACCACATACCCAGCCGGGAGGGCATCTTATGCTCCTGGTCACCTGGGGACAGCTGGCTATGTCCAGAGACATCTTTGGTTGTCATCTAGTGGGTGGAGGCCAGAGAGGCAGCTAAACACCCCACAGTGCACAGGACAGCCCCCGATGGTGGATGACCTGGCCCTAGATGTCAGCGATGCCAAGGAGGGGCCCCAGCCTGTCCACCACCCCCACCCAAGGAACTGGCAGCTTGGGGCCTCCAGCCCCGACTCCCTGCCCACCCCAGAAACAGGCAGGCACTGCACTGGGGTTTTACCAATTTTATTTCTAGGCTTTTCACGTTTGTCTTGTTTCCTGCTGGAAACGTGCTGGTTACATGTCTGTGCTGGGAAACACCGTGGTGTGCGACGAAAAACACACAGACCCGAAGCACCTGCCTGCCGGGACCCTCAGACTCGCCGGTCACGGGACAGACTCCCTGCGCTCCCGGACCCCCCACCGGCCTTTGAGCACATACATGTCCACCCCCCACCACGGACAGACGGTCCCTCAGAGACCCCCGTTTGGTTCAGACAGAGATGCCGCAGGCAGAATGGTTGAGGTAAGCGGAAGCCGTGTTCCCGCAGGCGCGGGTAGGGTGGGCGGGCCTGCCCATGGCCTTGGCGCTCACGGGCTGGCAGACCAGCCGGTGCAACTCCTTTTGGTTCGGCAGCGTGCTAGGCGGCTCTTGGGGGCACAGCTCTGTGAGCTGGCTCCATGGAGATCTGTAGTCTTTTTAAATTAGCATTTTGCTGTAATGAACAGAACAAGACAGAGAACACTAGTCCGTGATAACAGACTCAACACACCCCGAACAGTAACACCCCGAACAGTAACACATCACAGAAGCTATTCCAATCACCCCAGGGACTGAGTCCTCAAGCACAGCACCACGGTGGCACGTGAAGGCGCACTTGTTACAATAATAATAATAATGATGATGATGCAACTTTTCATAGCTATACGCACAGGACGACACAGGTGTCAAAACCACTATGATGGGACATCCGAGGTCAGACGGAGAGTCCAGCGTAACAGGCACAGGGCAAAGGAAAGGTCACAGCCTGTCTTCCGAGACGCCCGGGGTCCCCGGCTGGGGGACCCACCATGCCCCTTCTTGGGATCGCGTCTGCATGTCTGTTTGCCGAAGCGGGAGGCCGTGGGTCAGCCGGAGCCTGGCCGCCTGGCCTGCACATGGCTAAGTGAAGCATGAGGTACTGTGAAACAGGGACCTTTTTGGAATAGAGCAGTAATCACATTAAGTCAAAACTGATCACATAAAACAAAAAAACAAAAACAAAACCTACCAAAAAAAGGCCTCTGTCATACATTTTTCTATGAGAAAATCAAAACGAGAACATGGTAGTTATCCGACATTGTAAAACAAACAAACCAAAAAAAACAAAAACAAAAACAAAAAACCGATCCTCCAATAGCAGCAAAACAATGTGAAAGAGACACAGAAGCGACATGAATCTGTTTCCAAACCGGTCTGGGAAGTCATCGGTAGCAGCGAATAAGAAAACAAAGACAGCGGAGCTGCAGCCTGTCCCAAGCGTGGTCCCACCCGCCTCCCTCCCCACACTCCTCCCTCACCTCCTCTCTCCCTCCAAACGCCCCCTACATAATAATTACGAAAAGGTACATAGCCAAGATGTGCAAATCGTCTGTCGGTTGCTGTATTTTCCTTTGAAAGGAGGGGACGGGGGCAAGAATGCATTGGAACTGAACTTGTTTCAAGCATCCTAATGGTCCTTGGGACTCCGACGCCCTCGGACTGCGTCACTCCGGGAACGAAAACACGCCAGATCAGCCGAATCAATGTCTGTTTTTTTTTCCCTTGGGACTTAATTTTTTTTTCCTCTCCTATAAAAGGACCTAACTTTTATAAACTGTACTACACCTGCAACATCTAAGGCAGAAAGTGTGTGTGTGTGTGTGTGTGTGTGTGTGTATGTGTGTGTAAATCAAGGGGGAGACTGCATTACTTTATAAAATCATACTGGCCTTACGAACATCCTCTGCAATAAATATTCTTTTTAGCCTTAACTATAAATTATATATTTTAGTGTTTAAAACCCTTCCATTGTAAAACATCTAAAGATAACCCTGAAACTGTTGGCTCTCTAGGTAAACCTTTAAGGCCCCTACTTTCAAACACCAGTTGGCACCAAAGGATTCCTAAAACTTCAACTGCTCTACAGAAAAGGAAAGGAACACACCATCCTGGCAATGTGAGAATGCACATTTTCTTCTTGACCGGAACCTAGCCTTCCAAAACATCCCCCTTTCGCTCACACCATAGTGACATGCACTTGCCCTGTAATCCTGTCTGCACACAAGCACTGGAATATTCCCAAACCATTCCATTAAGAAACTGCTCCGCCCCCCCACCCCCCGCCCCCCTCCACACACGTCAGCAGAGATCGCCTAGAACTACGGGATTGAAAGTGCTTTGAAACGGAACGGTTTTGGAATATTGAGAAGGAAAAAAAAAAAAAAGCTGTGGCTTTCACCTGGACGTGAGCAGGCTGCAGGTCTGTTGGGTGAAAAACCAGCATTTCATAAACAGGTAACTACAAAAATAGGAAGATTATAAAAATAGAATATATTAGGTCACTATCGCGGTTTCTCTCTGCGGTAGCGGACGCTGGGAGTCGGAGGTGGCTTTCCGTCCCTGCTACGCTGGCCGGCGCCCGACAAACCGCTCAGGTGGTCGGTCCACAGGAAGAAAGAGGATTAGCCCTCGAGGATGCTGAACTCTACGCTACGCCAGCCGAGAGGTTACATCAACCATGGGCAAGGGGAAGGTTACACGCCTACCTACGAAATAAAATAAACACGCACAAATGACTTATAAAGTGACTACATGCATAAAAGCAAGATACAGGATGCCTAGAACCGCTTTAAAGCTGTGCTCTGAGGAGAAGCACACAGGTACATTTCTCTATCTAAAACCCTCTTCTACTTTAAAAACGGGCTGTGGACTTTTTTTCTATTTTTTTTTTAAACCGTTTTTATGCTTTTTTTGTTTGTTTCTTTTAAACACATAAAGAATCAAACCTACTCCTCCCCTGTAGACTTGCTCCTTGTGTTAATAATGCCTATCCTTACAACAGAGACACGAACACATTAATATAAAAACTAGTTGATTATGGGGTATAAAATCCTCTATTTTTGTAGCACAACCCCCCTCCTGCCAGCTCAGGGTTACGCAAATACTATTTTTTTCTCTCCTTTTTTTTCTTTAAAGACCGGCTTTCGGGTACTTTTTTTTTTTCTTCTGCTTAAGTCAGAGACGGAAGGGAGAAAGAGGAAAGAGAAAACCAGCAGTGAGGGGCGGGCCGCTCTCCCTCAGGTCGTGGCCAGGACTGAGCGGCTCTGTCCCCGGAGCGAGCACCCTCAAATGTTCACGTCCCGCACGTCGGTGGGCGTGCAGGCCAGGTCGACCTCCTCCTCTTCCTCCTCCTCCTCTGCGGCCTTGGGGTCCAGGTTCTGCTGCTGGGCCTGGCGCAGGCTGGACTCCAGGAGGGCTTCGATCTGCTCCTGGCACGCACGGAGGCAGTCCTGGCGAGATGGGGGTCCTCAGAAGGGGGCCTGCAGTGAGGGGTCCCTCCCTGATGCTAACCTAAAACACCGCCTCCCCCAGACCCAGGGAAGGAAGACATGGAAGCTGCGGCCCAGGCTCCAGGACTGACAGTGTGGGCCCATTTGGCCACCAGCTGTCCCCCGAGGGGACCCCACATCAACCAGGCAGTGGTGAACCCACTCAGGATGGAAGGTCTCCCGAGGACGCAGCTGCTCGCTGCCCGCCTGCCTTGCCTGCCCCGAGTCCCTAGCAGGGCCCAGGCCCCTCGCTGGAATTCCTCCCCAGGGCTCTGCTCTCCAGCTCCAGGTTCCCACCAGCCCCACCGCTGCCCCCAGCCAATTCAGCACCATCTGATCCAGGGCAGGGAGGCCCTCTGAGCCCTGCTTTTCGGACTTAACCTCTGCCACATCAGCCCTCGTGGTGAACCCAGCCGGCCGTGATGAATGGCCGTCAAAAGCGTTTGGCCGTGCATGACCGAGAATGAATGCTGGGTGGCCCCGGGGGGGACCCGGACCCTTTATTCCCCATCCTCTCCTGCTCAGGCCCGCGTCCTGGGAGATGCACTGGCCTTGCACATCTCCCACCCGCTGCAGACTTCCCCCCAAGGCGACCACCCTGCACTTTCAATGGGGAGGCGGAACCACGGAGTCCAGGGGGCTCTCCTGGTCTCACTGGGGGCCGATCTCCCAGCAGCTCGAAGGCGCCTCTTGCAGCCCAGGCAGCCTCGGCTCCCAGGTCTGAATGGGGAGGCCGCCCCAACCGCCGGAAGGCCACCCTCTACTCTACTACACCTCAACTCTAGAACCAGGTAAAGTCTCCTGTGCAGCGTGGGAAACAGACCCACGCCTTTCTCACAGGCATGGGGATCAGCCGCAGGCCCCCACGGGGAAGGGGCTGCTAACTTCCACCTAGCCAGGGCTGGAAACAGGTGGCCCCTAAGAGGTGGAGCCAGGCAGGAGGGCTTCTGAATCCCTGGGGATCTCCTACGTGTACAGGGCTCTGTGCCTTCCAGGTTGGGGGGGGGGGCTTTCCTCTCCACTCTCTGGAAATCCATCATGGCAAATAAGGAAGGCAGGGAAGGTGCAAATGGTCCTTCAGAAGAGGAAAGTGAGGCCCAGGAGGTCTGGTGTGGAACCCAAGACTCCTGATGGGCACCCCAGGCTCTGATCCAAACCCCCACGGCAGCCTCAGGGGAGATGGCTTACTTGCCCCTGGAACTCAGGGGGCTGCGGGGTGGAGCTGAGAGCAGAGAAGGGCAGGAAGGGCCAGCTTATACTTGGGCTCCCTGGCCACGACCTGGGGCCTCCAATGCCTAGGGTTTCCTGCGTCTGAGCTCAGTTGCATCTGTGCTCCAGGCTAATGAATTTTAGCCTCAACCGACTTCTCCTCCACCCATCAGCCGTGAGGCACTTTTGTTTCAGATCTAATTAAAACAATATTCAAATGAGGGTTCACAAGACGATGTCCTACAACTGTCTGTGGACAGCACACTGTTGGTGGCGTTTCCAGGAGGCTGACCTCCGGCAAGGATGCACCATCCCTCAGGTGGCCACAGAGGCCGAGAGGGGAGGCGTCCCGCCTCCAGGAGCTGCCTGCGCCTGTGGACAAGGACGCTTCTGCCTCCGGGGGGGACACACAGGAGGCAGCCAGGTGCCGTCGGCAGAGGACAGGCAGGCCTCCACCTGGCACCTACCTTTCCTTCCTCGAGCCTTCTGGACACTCGAGGGGGGACTACCAGGAGGCGGCCTGAGCCAGAGCTGACCTGGACTGGGGCCAAGGCGGTCACTCGCTCCCACCCTGCACACCAGCGGGGTCGCTGCTGACCTGTCTCCCCCTCACCCCCGAAACCTCGCTGGTCTAATTCGGTAAATGCCGCGAACCCTTGTAATTCTTATTTTAATTCTTTAAGAAAAAAAGACTTGGGAATAAGACAATGGCATTTTTAAGAAGAAAAGATACAACCGACTGTGGCTTTAACTGCCGCGGCCCCTCACAGGGCCGTAAAGACGAGCCGCCCGAGCTGGGACGGCTGCGGGCTGCAGACCTCGCGGGGCCCTTGTAACGCGCCCACTTACTGGGCATCCACGTTGTCGCCGGACAACGTGAGACCGTGCCCCGCCCCGCCCACCGTTAGGGCGTAGGTCATTGACCCAGACTGCCTTGTGGCCCCTCTTCCTGGAGGGCTCCCCCTGGGAGGGGTTCATGCTCCTGGGAGCCCTGGGGACACCCAGAGTCTGTGAGGACCCGCCCGCCCCCAGACAGCCTGGGCGGAGCCGTGGCCGGGTCTCTGCCTCTGCATGCAGGTGGCTGCCTGTCCCCACGTGGCCCTGGCCCCTGCCGTTTCCCTCCAGCCACCTGCAGCTTCCCAGCCCGCCAACCCCAGGGCACTCGATGCTTCCAGTACCCAGAGCTGGCAGGTCCCCCCACCCCCAGCCAGTGCGAGAGCAGTCACTTACCGGGTCACACCTGATCACTTTGGAAAGGAACCGCGTGAGGCGGTGGTAAGACAGGAAGCTGCTGGAGCCTCCCAGGTGCAGGCCTTGCACCGCGGCCACCACACTCCCAGCAGCCACCATGGAGGGCGGGTTGGAAATGAACTTCACGTCTACAGCAGAGGGAGAGAGGCAGAGGGGTTGTGAGTGGGATGCTGCGGGATCCCAGTGATCTGGGAACCCCTGAGCCCCTGGTCTGCAAACAGCCGATTTCGAGGGGGCCGTCAGGAAGTGGGCGAGGCTCCCCACACCCCAGCCTCAGTTGGTCATCATCCTGGGCACCAGTGAGGGCAGAAGCCAGGCTCGGACGAGAGCTTGTGATGCTCAATTAAAAACAGCAGACGAGCGAACGAGAAACAGCCGTGGGAAGACACAATGGGCGGAGGCCTCCGGGTGGGTGGGGGGTGTCCTTCCCTTCCTCCCTCTAGCCCAAGAGTTCTTACAAAAATAAAAGCCCGGAGAAAAACGGGGAGGAGAACTCAGAAGGAAGCAGGAGTCCCCTCTACAGCACTGACCCCAAGTCCCTGCACAGCCAGGTCATAGGGACTTAGCCTACAGGCCTCACCCCGGGGCAAAGCTACTCCCCAGACCCCTCGGGCGCACCGGGGTGGCCCCTCGCTGCAGCGAGCTGCGCGCCCCCACTTTACCTGCCTCCAGGGAGGCCGTAAGGGTGTAGTGATACCCCATTACTTTCGTCCACCCCCGTCAGCACCTCTTCAACTGCAGTGAAACCCTCCACCTCCAGGGGGGCCCTGGTTCCCTGGGTGGCGCCAGGCCAGGGCCACCTCCTGGCAGTTCCCTGACATGGGAACGTTTTGCCTCCTGCGGGAAGCCTGTGGCCCCTCCACACCCGTTATGGAGATGGGGAAGCCATAAGGACACTGAAGTGGCCACACAGCGCCCATGGGCTGCCTTTCTCTTGCTCCCAGTGAGGAAGCAGCATCTGAACCAGGGGACCTGTTGGCCTGGAGCCCTACCCCATAAGGGCCAAGCGTGGCACCTGGCATCTGTCAGCCCCCATCACCTCCTCCTGCGCCACTGAGCACCCAGAAAAGGGGCCAGTGAGGTGAATGGGAGGTGATCAGGCACAGAGTGGGTGGGGCCCCCTCGGGCTGAGATGTCATCCCGGAATCAACAGCCTGGGCCTTGTTAAAGGGGGCGGGTGCCATTGGTGGGGCTGAAGAAGAAAGGCAGCCACCCCGATGGGGTGGAAAAGCAGCTGCTGGGCGCTCCGACTGCTTAAAAGGAAGCTCTTCCCAAGGCCACCTCTCCCCTTCAGATGAGAGCCACGAATGGAAGCTCTCCATCGAGGCCAACCAGGCCTGCACAGAAATGGCCAGAGCACAGGTTCTGACCTGCTGCACCTCCAGACCCCAGTCTAACTGGGGCGGAGCGGCAGGAGCGGGCTGTGTGCCCACGCGCCTTGGGGGGCTCGTCTGCTTACACCAGGCGCGTGTAGATTTCAACGCCAAAGCTCCAGCAGGGGTTCCTACTCGCTGCCCCGCTGCTCAGCCCAGTGGGCCACAGTCAGAGCGGGCATCGGAGCCGCGTGGCTTTGCTGCCCACACTCAGACCCACTCATTAAGCTTGGTCCATGCCAGCTTCAAAAAGCACTGTTAATTCTTCGCCTCGCCCGCTGCAACAGGAGGCTCTACTGCGGGTACACGTACGCACGCGTGCTAAAAGAGCAAAACCCAGCCAAGTGTGTGGGTGACATGCCCCCCGCCGCCCCGTGCACATTCGTGAACCCAGGTCTGCAGGGTGCACAGAGTGGGGAAGCAGAGCCTGCCCCCGACAGCCCCTTTAAAAGGGACCCTTGCCATGTGGAGGGCAAAATATCTCCCAGGACTTTTGCTCACGCCTCCACTTCACAAAACCGGTTTGTTTCTAGGCTGTAATATGTCACTCTCATCCTGAGGCCCCGTGGTGACTAAGGACACAGCTGCATGTCAGCTGCGTTCAAACGGTGCAGGACCAGGACCTGGGGGGCGGGTGTTGCTCCCCTCCCCTGATCTGCCTGTCCCCCGATGGGGCCCCACTCTGGAGTAAATGCATGCGAAAAGCTGGGGTTGCCCCCAGCCATCCCTCCACCTTCACCCCAGGTGTGCCCAGGTGTCGATTCCTCGGGCCGCAGCCCCAGGCCAGGAGTGCTTGCTGGGCCCAGGCTTAGCTGCTGGAGCTGGCACCAAGCACATTAACAGCCTCTGCACCAGGCTTCTGAGCTGCCAGCACCCCATGAAGGCTACACAACCCGCTCCCCAGGGGCCCTGGGAGACGGGGAGCTCCGGGCCGCCCTGGGGGGAGGCTGTGCAAGAACTGTTCCTCGCATTATCTACAGGAAACTTCGCTGTTTCTCTGCACAGCTTTCAGCTCCATAAAAGGCTGCCTGGAAGTCTCCGGAGGCCTCTCTTCTCGGAGGCGTCCCAGCCAGAGAATGCCTCCCTGCCCGCTTGCTGGGCTGGCCCCTGGAGGCCGAAGGGACGTGGGTGAGAGGCTCCCCACCCCCGCCCAAGGGCCTGTGCTGCGGGGCAGGAAAGCCTGGGGAGAGGGCGCCCTGAGCCCTCAGACCCAAAGAGGCCAAAGAAGTTTTTGGTCTCTTGTCTGCCCCTCCCCCAAAATGGCTCACTTGGAGGGACCCAGAGAAGGGGTTCGTGCCTTGAGCAGCAGAAGAGGGTAGAGGGGCCAGCAGAATCTTCCCAAGACTTCTGACCCATAAGTACCAGCCCCCCAGAGCTCTCGCGTATTAGGAAGGCACAACAAGATGTCAGGCTGGGGGGGGGGGTCTGTCCCTTCTGGGGAGGAGGTAGATGTCAACCCCCCTCTTTGGTGCTGTGGGGCCCTCAGGTCGCCCAGAGTGAGCCCCAAACAGATTTGACAGGCTGAGGCCTGACCAGGGTGGCGGTGGCCCACAGCAGGGCTGGCGGGATGGGGGCATGGGCCCTCTGGTCAGGGTCTCCAGGTGTCCTGGGCCTGGCTCATTGGATCAGAGGGGAGGACGAGGTTGCAGGGGGGTCAGAGGCAGGGCTGGCAGAAGCAGGAAGCAACACTGTGGTCTGCGCTGGGTTCTGAAGACTGGTTGCCTGGGGGGCTGGGGACAGGGCAGAGCCAGGGAGGGGCCCCCAGGGACAGTCCAGAGCAGTGCCCGGGAAGGGAGGGAGGAACCCCTGCCGCCAACCGCAGCAGCCCCAGCCCAGGCCCCTCTGGAGCCACTCCCAGGGCAGTGAGCGGAGCGGGCCTGCGGCGCCCCTGGCGGGGCCTCAGGCGGCCCAGCGCCTCTGTTGGCCGCCCCCGCACAAGGGCCGCTGCCGGCCGCCCAGAGCACGTGGTGCAGGCCCTGCCGGAGGCGCTCCCCACCCCTGTAGGCGCCCCTGGCAGGTGGCCCAGCCCGGGAGAGGCCAGGAGGGGGCCCCCGCAGCTCAGGCTCCTTGAGGACATGGGAAGGACTTGGTGGGGGCAGGAGGCAGGCTGACCGGCCAAGGTAAACGCCTTTCAGCATGGAGTGACCCCCGCCTGGTGTAGGGAGCAGAAGCCACAACATGGCTGGACACAGGCAGGCCACTGGCCACCCCTATCCCCATGGTGGCAGTGGCCAGGCTCAGCTGCCCCGCCCTAGGAGACAACACCCCCCGCCCTCCCCGGAGCCCCAAAGAACAGCCCAGATCTCTGCTACCCAGAAAGGGACAGAGGAGCACTTTTGAGAGTGGGAGGCGCCAGGGGCCAGCTCCTCAGATGGGGAAACCGAGGCAGAGGGCCAGAAGCTGCTTCCGGGGCGCAGGGGCGCGCGGGAGGCGGGGCCAGCACCCTACCTGTGGCACAAAGGGCGACGAAGGTCTGCGCGTGTTTGCGGATGATCTGTTTGTTCTCCTCAGCCACCGGCATTTTGGAGAGGAAGTGCTCGATGAAGTCGTGCGGGGTCATGGCCGCCAGGTTCCACTTGAGTTTGTTCACCAGGAGCAACTCCATTTGCTGCGGAAATCGGGGGCCAAGCATAAAGAGGCGCACGCAGGCGCAGCTCGCAGACGACCCCAGTGGGACCGGGTTGGGGGAGAAGGGACAGGGGTGTTGAGGGTCCTGGAAGTGGCGGCCAACGCGCGATCCCACATCAAAACTGAGAGGGTGCCGCTTAGTCTCCCGCTCTGAATTAAGCCGATCCTTCGCCAGTGGAGACCACAAGACCGCCCACACCTGGAACGCGAGGGCTGGTAATTCGTGCGGGCCCCGCGCGGCCGCCGCTAGAGGGCGCGCGCCGCCTACTTTTCGCGGCGCCAGGGGCGTAGAGGTGGTGGGAGTCGGAAAGAAAGTGTGAGGTGAGGCAGCGGGGATGGGGGACGGCGGGGGTCCTGCCCGCTCCTCGAGAGGGGCCCCACCAGTGTGGCCGCCCTCCCTGGGGCCATAAGGTCTGTCGGCGGCCCGCCGGGCCTCCTTGCTCTCTGCACCTCCCCCACTCCCGGGGTCCTGCGACTAATGGGGCGTCCGGGGGCGGTGGGGGTCCCGGGGTTACCAGCAGCTCGTCGGGCCGGATGGAGTTGTCAGTGTAGATGCACAACTTCTCGGCCGTCAGGGGGATGGTCTCCTTCATCTTCGAGGCCACGAACATGCAGGTGGCCCCCAGCAGCTGCAGGCGGCTCTTTTTCACGGGCTCCAGCGACAGGAAGCGGTCCAGGTAGTTCATGGCCAGCGGGAAGACCTCCTCCTCGCACTTCTGCTCCTCGCAGACCTGCCGGGGCACCGGGGGCCGTGACCGCCGCCGCCGCCGGGAGTGCCGAGCCCCCTCTGCGGAGACCTCGCGCCCCCCACCCGGATCCCGCCAGGGCTGCGGGTCCCCGAGCGCGTGGAGAATCGGGAAAGGGGGCTGGCAGGAGCTTCTGCTGATGCGACCCCTCCGAGAGCCCCCAATACCCACCCACCCCGAAACTGAAAGGGAAAGTCCCTGCGAGGCTGGCACAGTGGGGGCGGGAGCCGGCACGGCTGGGCGGCGTGCCGCGCGCGGGCTGCGGACCCTGGAGACCCCGGCCCGCGTGGGTGCTTCGAGACCCGCCAGGCCTGGGGTCGGCACCAAATGGGGTGCACGGCCACGGGGCGGGCCGCGGGGCTGGGCGCCGCGCTCACAGAGCCTGCGAGACACAAAGGTGGCGTCCCAGGCCGCCGCGCCGCATTTCCCCAGACGTCATCTTTTCAAAAAATATTTAAAAATATAAAAAAATTAACTAGGTACATAAAAAACCCCTGAAAATGACCCTCAGGCGGCCCTTTACCCAGCCTGGGGGTCAGGAGCTCGTTAAGGGCTCAGGGGAGAGCCCCAGGAAATCAAACTCGGGGGCCCCCCTTCCCCCTGGGCGCGGGCGCCGTTTCCCTCTCGCAAGGGCACCACGCCGCACTTTCAAAAATTATTTTAAAATACTTGCGGTGCCCCCAGGATCCCACTGAAGACCTGAAAAAGTGCCCCGGGTCCCCGACTCGCTCTAGACAGGTTCCCCAAGCTGAGACCCTGCAGATGAGGGTCAATCCCCAGCGTCTTGGGGGCCACGCGACCTTGCAGCCCGGCGTGCTGTCCGGCCCAAGCTGGCCGTGCGGGGCGCCCCGGGACTCACTGCTTGAACAAAGGGGCCCCCTTTCCCGAGCGGGGTCCCCCAAAACTGCCTGAGCTCTATCCCCGCGCCCCTCCCGCCGGTTCCCGGTGGCCGCGCGGCCCCTCGCGGCGGCCCCAAGCGCCTCGCCGGCCGCTCCCCGCCCCCACCCTGCCCCCAATTATTAATAAACACTTTTGCTTTGCAATAAAAGAACAAAGATGGCGCATAATACTGGCACGAGCGGCCCTTGCATACGTGTCCATGGATATTAATTTAAAAATCAAATCTATGCCCCCTCCCCCTGGAGCTGGCGGCTCAGCGGCCGCGCGGCCGGGAGAGGAGGCGCAGCGGGCTCGGGCGCAGGCGGGGGCTGCGCGGTGGCGGTCCAGGCGGGGGCCACAAAGGGCGCTCAGCCTGCCGGCCTGCACCCTGAAACCAGTTGGGGTGCTCCTGGCAATGGCTTTCCCCGGAGGTATCCTTCCTCGACCGCCCCCCCCCAAGGGAATGTCTAATGACCCCACCCCCACCCCCTCCTCGTTCAAAAAATACCCGCAATATCTATATATTTTGGTATTACGATTCCCAGCAACACTCCTGCAAACTTCAAAGTTGGGGTGGGAGAGAAGGGAGGGAGATGAGTGGCAAAGAAATGTGGGTTTGCGCAACAAGTCGCAGCAAAGTGTTAACAGAGCCGCCCGAAGCCCCGCACCTCCAGCATCCAGGTGGCCACGATCTTCCGCATGGACGGCAGGATCTCCTTCTGCACACACTTGAAGTAGGACACGGAGGGCGCACAGGTCTCCTCCGCCTTGAGCATGGCCCGCAGCACCCGGTCGTTGAGGAGGTTGGCATCGGGGTACGCCCGGCGGATGGTCTCCACTTCGCAGCACAGGAGCTGGTGTGCCATGGCTGGGGCTCTGCGAGGCGACCTGGGGCGGCGTGGGTCCGGGGCTGGGTCCGCGCTCGGCTCTAGCTCCTGCTGCCCCGCGCTCCCTCGAGCTCTTCTGCCCCTCGCCGGAGCGCGCGGACGCTGCTGCTCGCTGCTACTGCGCCGACAGCCCTCTGGAGGCTCTAGGACTTTGCAACTTCCAACAAAACTCCCCTGTAGTCCGTGTGACGTTACTGTTGTTAAGCAGAGATCAAAGCGGGGCAGAGAATGGGAGCGGGAAGGGGGGGGGCGGGCGCAGGGGGAGGGGGCGCGGGCGCCGAGCGCCGGGGAGCGGCGAGGGGCAGAGCCCAAAAGCCATCCCGGAGGCGCCGCGCAGAGCAGGCGCGGATTTGCCCCCGAAGCCCGGTTTTCATAGAAATGCAAATCGCCCCGAGGCTGCCTTTCTCCCCGCCGGCGAAGAGGGGTGCAGGGGGGCCTGTGCTCCCCGAGTGGGTCTCTCAGGATTTGGGGGGTTGGGTGAAGGTGGCTGTGCAGAGGGGGACAGCTAGGAGGGCGGGCAGGCCACACGCAGCCAGGGGAGACCGCCTGGAGGGGGGAATCTGGAGTTCGGTGACACCCTGTATCTGAACCGGGAGAATGGGCGCATTTCCGAGAACGCCACGAGGGCACCCACGGGCGGAGAGGCAGCCAAGGAATCTTAGCTTCTACATCTTCTTTCATTTTCATTAACACGTGTAAATTTCAGGAACCATTTAACATTCAGGGACGCAGGGCAGAGCCGGCAACTCTGGTGGAGGCTTCATTCCGGCACACAGGGGGGTCGTTGCAAATGCCCGAAGGGGTAACCCTAAACATTACAGAGATTTCAGCCTAACATGAGCTCGCTCAAAAAATAAAATAGAATAAATGCCCGAAAATTCCAGCAGCAGCCCAAGATGGTGGCCAGCATTTCCTCCATCCTGTCCTCCTCGCCTGGGGGGATCTGAGGGCTGTCTTCCTACCTTGGTTAGTCCATTCTTGGGGGGGTCCCTAATCCCCCCCAACCCCGCCCTATCCTGGCAATTTAATAGTTAGAAAAACATTCTGCAAGGAAGGCTGCAAAATAGTGGTCTCTGTCCTGTCTCATTTTTTTTAAATTAAAAATTAAATCGCTGGAAATATTAGTCGCCTCTTCGCCGGGGACAAGACCACCGGAAGCTTCCTAATTGGTTTTGTTGGGGGTATGGACCTCTCTTCACCTTTAGAATTTGCCCTGGGGCTGCATTCGTAAGCCTGAGGAGGATGGCTGGGGCTGGCAAAAATCAGAACAATTACAAGTTAGGAAATGGGTGTATTGATCTGATGACTTTAAACAAAATCTATGTATGTTCACGGTTATACTAGAGAGCCCCAATATTATCGCAAACTTATAGGACATATAAAATAACATATAAAGTTTTTTAAAATTAAAGATCCAGTCTCTTTGGTACTTACTTTTTTAAAAATAAAGGACATTTTACCCAGTCTTAATTTTTTTTAGTTTTTATACTACCTGTCCCAAATTAATAAAACTGTTCATTTATTTCCCTTTGAATATAGTTTTGTGTCATTAAACCACCACATACCCTAAAGTTAAAGGCTCAAAGAAAACGGTTTAAAAAGCCCCCTCCCCTTCTCAAGGGCGCACGCAACAAGACCCCCCTCCCCTTTTGAGGGCTGATTCGTCCCGCGCCCCTCCCCCCGCCGAGAATTAGGGTTACTAATATTGCGGGTCCAGGAAGGGTAATTACCCCTGGCTCACTACTCGGAAGCGGTGGGTGGCCCGACCAGGGAGCACCCACCGCGGTGTCCCCTTCCCAGGGCACCCACGCTCCCGCTGGCCCCCGGCACGCAGGAGCCTCGGAGCATCTGCCCGCGCACGAGGGCGGGCGGGCTGCTTTTTCATTCATAAAATCCCGACCGGGCGGCCGCCCGGATGATTTATGGGGCTGAGCGCTACCACCGGGCTGCTTCTGTCCCGGGGGGCGAGGGGGTCCGAGCCCGGCGTGCGCTCCGGCCGGGCCCGAGGCGGGCTGGCGACGGCAAGGGGCAGCGGGTCATAAAGAGGATCGCCCACTCAGGCAATACGGGCTCCGGGTCCAGGAGGGAGCTTCCCCCTAACCCAGGAGAAAGACAGAGGAAACTGGAATTAGCATGAGCCAATGGGGGCGCGGCGCTGTTACTAGGCGGACCAGGCAGATCTCGACGAGGAACTTCGTTGATTTCCCCGCTCAGGGACGGGCGCAAAAGTGCAAGCCCGGCCGACGAGCGTGAAGGGCCGTCCAGGAACCCGCGGGGGAGGCGTTGGAATTTGGGGTCCAGCGGGGAGCTCCAGCCTCCCAGCCCCCACCCCCGGGAGCCCAGATCTGCGTTCTGCGGACACCTCGAGGGGCCAAAAGCCTCGGGCCCTTGAGAGTGGCTGTTTCTAGGGGAGCAGGGGACACGATTTTATTTAATTTTTTTTTTCAAAGAGAAAAGCAACCTTTAAACAACTTTCCTGTTAAAGTTTTAATTTTGCACTGCCTTTAAAAAACCCACCATGAAGCAGGAACTGCGAATTCTGGGCTCATTTGAAGTGCTCTGAGCTATTTCTCGGTGACTCTTTGGAACAAAGAGCCATTGGCCCAATCGGAAAGGAAACCACGTTGATTGGAAAGAAAATCCAAAAGTAATTTAAATCACCTTCCTGCTTTCCTAGTCCCCTGGCCCCCCTCCGAGGTGACCGCGGCCGAGGAAGAACGCCGGCACCGAGAGGGCGAATTCCGCTGCGGCGCGTTTGCCACCGTCCCTGGCTGTGGGAACCTTCATTCAAGGCGGGGGAAGGGAGCGCGTTCATTCAGGAACCCGCGCTCCGCGGCGCCGACCCCGGGACGCACCGCGGCTGCGCACCGCGCGGCCGGGGGCTTTGAGGAGGGGGTGCAGGGCCCAGCGGAGACCTTGCCGGGCGTCAACCTCCCGCACCCGCCCTCCCCGGAGAGGACTGAGCGGCGGGCGGGCGGGCGCTTGCAGGTGGGGTCACCTGCCGCCGCATACCTGGCGGCAACTTCAAAGGACTTGGCTTCAGCTCCGCGAGTTTTCCATTGTTAAGCCCTTAAGTCTCTCTGGAAAACGCTTCCGAATGCGGACCGCGGGGTTCCGGGGGGCGTTCGGGCTCCACTCCACCCCTCACACTGTTCGCTTTCGGGGCGCGTATGATGGTCCACGTGCTGAGGTAGCTCCGCCTTAGCTACGCGGTACCCCAAAGCTGCGGGAAGCGCCAAGGCAAACTCTGGTCCCGGCGCCCTCCCGGGACAGTAACACGATGGGAGCAGGGCGGCTGCACCTCCCACCGCCCCAAGCCACTGACGTGCGTTTCCGCCTCTGATAAATTAATTTTAGCCGCACAGACTGATCTCTTCTGCGTCCCAGTATTCAGGCAGGCAGTGGGGACAGGATCCCCGCCTCACTCTTAAGGCCTTGGGCAAGGTGTGTGCAGGAGTTAAAAACAAACCCCAACAGGTGGTGGTGGTTGGAGGGGGGCTGGATCCCACAACGCCTGGCCTCTAGGATCCCTCGGGAGATGGTGCACTCTTGGGGATGAAAGATTCTAACTCCTTGACCTCCGCCCCTCAAAACGCATCGCCTGCTGCCCTGAGCAATATGGAGCCCCAAAGTCCTGTAGGAATTCCCTGGTCTCTTGGCTCAGGCCCCTGGCCAGTCTCTGACCAAGGGCCGTGTAGTAGGCGCCCAGGCTGATTACATAGATGACCACCTCCAACCAAAGCGAGGGAATCCAGAGAGAGGTGGGGGTAATCACTTAGGAGGCCATGCCCCTCCCGCGTCTCCCATGGCCAAGCCTGTACATGGCTGAGCAGAACCCCCGCCTCGGCCAAGGGAGCTGGGCGCAGCTGAGGCGACCCGCGGGACCTCGGAAACTTTCCGCGGCCACTCGCAGGAGCGGGACCATACGGGAGGAGGGCCCGCCCTAAGACCCTCGTTGGCTCCCGGGGCACCCCCTCCGTCGCCTCCAGGACTTGTCATTTGCTCCCCATCCCCGCCCTTTGCCGACTGTCTGCGGGGAGGACCCCGCATCCTCGTGTTTTCCAGCCAGCTTCCTTGTGCCTTTGAAATGCCTGAAAGTGTTCTCGTCCTTCGTGTTGGCCCTGTGGGTGGGTGGCGAGACGGTCGGGGTCTTCATTACGCGCAGTCTACGAGTTCTAGGGCCCCTGAGTCTTGCCATGGCAGGGTGGCGGGGGGGTGGGGGGTGGGGCGGAGCCGCGAGAGGGAATTTCTTTTCTAGGTGCGGGAGTGGGGTTGCACCCCTTCCCTTGGGTCCCTCGGCCTCGCGCCGTCGGGGCTGGTGTAGGGATACGGGTTTGGACCTGCAGGGGAGTTCTGGGCGTGCGGGGATCCAGGGGCCCGATAGGCCGTGCACTGTCCCCACCCCCGCGGGGGTGCTCGCGCAGGGATCGCCTGCCCTAGGGGTCCCTGGAGACGGGGCGGGGGGCTGGGGGTGCGGTCCCGCTAGCGAGGGAGGAGAGGCGTGAGCGCGCGCCGCCGAAACCTGGGCCTTGGCTCGGGAGCCGCGCGGGGCCGCGCCGCGCATTCCACGCATTCCCGCCCGGCCTCGGTTCCGCCGCCACGTGGTCGCTGTGTGCGCCGCTCTTACCGTAAAAGTCTGAGGAGGCGCGCACACCCAGCTTCGGAGCGGGCGCGGACCTCCCAGGGTGCGGAACGCGGATGCACGGTTCAGCCCCTGCACCTGACCTGCCCACTCCTGGTGCCTAGACAGGGGTTGCTTTTTTACGTAACGAGGACAGTTGTACCGCTGGAGTAATGATACATTCATTTGTAAAGACAGGCAGGAAGTGTGCTCAGACCCCACTGGTTTCTGCAACAGGGCGACTGTCCATCTGAGGAGCGTGACGGAACCGGACCGATGACCATATGCCTTTCCAGCAGGGACAGCGTAGAGGAGGAACTGCATCCGTCTGATGGTTTTATTCTTCTTTTTCTGATTATTCAAAATCAGTCGGTGGCTCAGTCCAGTATCCTGCGAGACTGGGAAACAATCCGCTTAGCACATAGGAAACGTCCATAAAGACGGCCATACTAATTTTTAAAAAAAATCCTGGGGGATCTTTTTTCTGAGGATCAGTTCAGGATAAGGCATCGAACAGCTGGTGAGCAGCTGACTTTAACCAACAGGATGCCTGCCTCCTGGGGCCACTGAGTTGGGCGGCGATCCCGTCCCCCAGGCTTGGATGGGTGAGAGGAGTTATTCCCCACACCGCCAGCTCTCCGAATCCCTACGTGGATGGAGGTCTTGCCCCACAATCACGCGGAGGTGGGGATGGGGATGCAGGGGTGTCTGCTACAAACACACCTCTAGCCCCCAGTCTAAGGGAAGCATGTCTGTTTGCTCTGAAACTGTCTCCTGTAGGGTTTGGAGAAAAAGCCTTCATTCAAGTACCCGTCCTCATCTCCTTACTTCTGCAAAGTGTCTTCCCCTTTGTCACTGTCATGCACTTAACTTTCAAAACAACCACCCGGAAATGCACTTAGTGGGTCAGTTACTTTGCCCAGGGTCACACTGTTGGCCGCCGTGATGACCTGACTTCTGAGCCCACACTCTGAACCATCAGGCTGCATCTCCTTTGGTGTCATGGGCAGTCAGAACAACTCCTGAAGCTGGTCAGGATAACAATCTACTTGCCCCCCAGAATTTATGTAAAAGCAAACCACTTTTTCAAGATGCCAGGAAGTTTGCAAGCGTGTCTGTGAAGCTGCACAAGAGTGTCACACACAGACCTTTAACTGTGTAACCTTGCGCAAATCTCTCTCCTGTCTGTAAAAGGGGGTATGAGTGTCCACTTCTGAAGGCTGTGGAGACGAGTAATTATGGTAATGTGTGTGCGGGGCTAGCACAGGGCCTGGCACATATCAATGCCTGTTAGATTTATTCATTCACGTATTTGTTCTTGTGCAGAATGAAGGCCGTGTGATGCATGCTTATGTGGAATTAATTATAAACATTTTCGGTTTATAAAAATGGCTTTATAGTCTATAAACTTGCTTTTATTTGCTCACTCCTCCTGAGTTATCTGTGAGATTTAAATCCTAGAATATGCATTTAAATAAAAAAATAAATTTAACCACATTCATCTTCCCTTCTTACTTCTCATCCTGTAAAAGGAGTAAAAAAGCTGATAAAAAAATGGACACACATTAATTAAGGGCACAACAATCAACGCAAGACGGGGGTCGGACAAAAAGGGAAGGATCTGGAGGGGCGGGAGAGGGGGTTAAAGTGGGCAGACAGCGTAAGGCCCTGCCCAGATCTCTGGATGGGTGGGGCCCAGTGCCTGTCACCCCATTCACAAAAGGGAACCCTCCGCACCAGCGGAAGACGGGAGGCGGTCACAAATGAAACTGACCAAAGGTGCGGGTCAGCGACACTGGTGGAGGCAAAGAAGCAGAAGTGTCCAAAAGCTGTCGAGGCTGAAGGCACTGACGTGTCAGCCCATGGCCAGAGCACAGGCTGCCTTCAGTGTCCTGCTGCATGGAGGGAAGGAGAGGGGAGGCTGGTTCAGACATTTAGCTACAGCTGGAGCCTGCATCCCAGTGCCCCCGGGACTCTGGTCATCCATTCTCTTTCGCTCCTTTGGACCAGGTTTTCTAGATACCTTCTAACCCGAAGATGCATCAGCTGGAAAGCTTCCGGGCAAGATGCAACCTCAGTGCCAGCAGCTGGGCCAACAGGAAAATATTGTCCCATGAGCCCTTGTGGAGTGAGATGGGTGACCTGAGTGGTCACCTCTCCAACATGAGCCTCAACCCTCCTTTGGCTGGGGTGACTCAGGCAGTGTGTGAGTTTCCCAAGGCTCCTGTAACTGAAGACCACATACTGGGTCCTTAATAGAAATGCATTCTCTCACAGTTCTGGAGGCCAGAGTCCGAAATCAAGAAGTTGGCAGGGCCCTGCTCCCTCTGCAGGTTCTAGGGGAGAATCCTTCCTGTGTCTTTCAGCTTCTGGGGGCTCCAATGTCCCTTGGCTTGTGGCCACATCTCTCCAGTGTCAGCCCTTGTCATCCCGTGACCTCTTCTCTGTGTGTCTTGTCCTCTTCTGTCTCTTATAAGAACACCTGCCATTGGATTTAGGGCCCAACTGGATAATCTAAGAAGAGCCTTAACCCGATTATACCTGCAAAGACCCTATTTCTGAATCTGGTCATATTCACAGGCTCTGGTGGTCAGGAGGCAAACCAGGAGGTCTTTTGGGGACCACTCACTACAGGTAGAGAAAGGAGAAAGATGGGGACAGGGTTTGCAGCAGCAGCTTAAAATACGCAAGCCAGTCCTTGTGTTTGATCAGGACTTGGCTTGTGTCAGGCCTCGTTAGCTATTTAGGGGCAGGGGAACGGGGCCCAAACTTGTCTCAGTTACAGTCTGTTTTCCAGGACTTTCCATGGGGGCCCTGAGAAATGATGCATGGAAACTTTTTTTTTTTTTATGCAAGTTCAAGGCCAAATTGACAGGTGCCTTCTGCAGGCAACCACTACACATGTCCTGCTCACTCTGTCCCAGAGGTAGACAGGGGACAGTCTCGAGCAGGTCCATTGCAATTAGAACTCTGAGGAGGGGTAGAGACAAAGTCTTCACCCAAGAGTGCAGAAGGGCAGAAACTGAACAGGCAGAGAAGGAGGAGGGACTGTCCTGGATGTGCGAACAACACAAGTGAAACCCCAAAAGGAGAAAGTGCAGGGTGTGCCCTTGGCTAAGAAGCAAAGAGCCTCTGACCCCTTTAAAGCAGCATCGGGTGGAGCTCTGCCCCTTAGTCGTTGCCGTTGCCTGACAAATTCATGTTTTTGTTTTGGAACTTTCTGGATTTTAATTTTTTTGGAATACTTTTTGATCCATGAGTGGCTGAATCTGAGATGTGGAACCCATGGATACGGAGGGCCAGCTGTAAGGAGAGTATTGATATCACAGGGTGTTCACAGAGACCAAAAGAGTTAGTGTAGGCAAATCTGGGCACACAGCATGGGCTGCCATTATTAGCCAAGATTCACAATAAATCCCACCCTCTGAAAACTGTAGGCATGCAAAGCGGGCGGCAGTGGCTGAGGCCACAGGGTCTGGTGACAGGATCCGGGCCATGGCACTCGTCCTGTGGGTCCGGTGCTGGTGGCGGGTGGTTCGGGCTCCTTCTGAGACAGCATCAGGGCATGGTCTGGTGGGGATGCAGGCTGCCTTCCCTCCCTTATTCCTGCCTGTTTTCTCCACCTGGTTTTCCTTCGCTGCTGAAATCCACCAGCATTGGTTTTGGTCGCCTGCAAGCAAAAACTTGGAAGAGGAGGGCAAGTCTGCAACTTGCATGAAGACCTATGACCTCACTGCCAAATACTATACTATACTTACAAGAGTCACCCGGGAAATGATCTCATGTCCAATAATAGGGGATGGCAGATTATGGTCTTGTCAGAGGGTGGAAGAACAATAAGTGAAAAAAACCAAGACACAGAGGTACACGTACTCAGCTATGGGACAGACGTAGTGGGTCCCAAGGTCATGGCATGGAAGTTGCTGAGCCTTGTGGGCTGACAGGAGCGATTTTCTCCTTTCTCCTCTGCTCCATCATGTGCTTTCCATGTACTGTATTCTCTTATGAACAAATATAATTTTTAAAACCAGAATAAAAAAATCCAACCAGAAACAATTCCAAAAGATAGGCCTCCAGGCCCCCTGGCTCCCTCGGAACCCCTGAACCAGACCCCCTGTGGCTCACGGGTAACAGCCACGCGGGGCTCTGCCCATCAGGGAGATGCAGCCCAGCTCGGCCCCAGGTACAGTTAGTTAATGGAGAGCTTGTCCATGTTCATAGGCAGGAAGACTCAGTCCTGCCAAGACGCCAGTTCTTCCCAGCTTGAGCTGTAGATTCAATGCCATCCAGTCAAAATCCCACCAAGTTATTTTGTGGATATTGACAAACTGATTCTAAAGTTTATATGGGGAAGCAAAAGCCCACACAACATGAAAGGAGAAGGACAGAGCTGGAGGACGGACACCACCCGACTTCAGGACTTACTATGGGGTGGGTGTAGCGCAGCGGTAGAGCGCGTGCTTAGCATGCCCAAGGTCCTGTGGTCAATCCCCGGCACCTCCATTAAAGATAAATAAATAAAAAAACTAATTGCCTGCCTGCCCCCCTCCACCCCCCGTCAAAAAAAAAAAAAAAAAAGAAAAAAAGAAAAAAAAAGAGTTACTATAGAGCTGCGCTGTCAAGTGGAAGCAAGCTGTTCAGTGTTACCGCGCTCGCCAGCTGGCTTGGAGGCAGGACTATTACTCTGCTCTGGATGTAACTGCTCCTCTTTCCCACTCATCTCATGTGCAGCACCTGAAAACTCTATCTCATGATGCCACAGGTACCCTCAGCTGCTCCCCAAGGCCCCCGAAGATACTCTAAAACCACTGGTCTGGGCTCCAAGGCCCTCTTTGCTCAAGTCAACTTGTCCTCCCTTGTCTCCCACTCCCCCATCAAACCCTCAAACATCCGCCACTCCCCTGTCCTTGGCATTCAACTTCCCTTTGCAATGGTATCCCCGCCCCCAAGTGCATTACACGTTGACCTTCACACAAGACCCCGCTGCCATCCAACCCCTTCACAAAGCCCGCTCCACCTGTTTCTTCGGAAGTCTTCGGAGTTTGGGAAACCCACTCTGACTTTTGGTGCGGGGAGGCAGGGGGTCTGCCCGTGAAGGTGGCTCTTTGGAAATCATGACAACCCAGAGAGCTCATGGCCTGCCTGCGCCACGTGGTGGTCAGATGCCGGGCACGTGGGGGCGGAGCTGGCAGGAGGCCTCTCGGGATGCTGGCTGGGTGGGCGGCCCTCTGGTGCGCTCAGCTGGGGCGTCTTGTCATTGCTGCTGTTCTGTTTGCCACAGGACTCTGGCTCGCCATGCCCACAGCGTCCTCAGAAGAACACGAACCAGGAAAATTAGAGGGAGGCTGCGGCAGAACTCTGCAAAATTGGAAAAATGAGTGCGCGCCCCGTTGCAGAGGGCCTGGGCCGGCCTCCCGGGCCTGATTAAGGGGGGTCGGTGTTTGTGGGGGCCGTTCAGCGAGAGGCCTCTGATTGGGAGGCAGTTTTGTGGCTTTGGCCTGTAATTTGGATTCGGGGGATCAGGCACAGTTAATGTGATAAACTCGCAAACCTCCGATTGTGACCAGACTGGGAGTGCGGCCCCCATGGTGCACACGCGGGGCTCCTGTGGCCGGGCCTGGAGGGCTGGGCCCCTGTAGGCCATGGAGAAGCCCTTTTGCGGCTGGCTTTGGAAGTCTGGAAATACAAGTCATTCGTCTGATTTGCCACCTCGTTCTAAACACACACTGCTGACAGGCTTCATTTTTGTGGGACCCTGGCGTCTGAGGTTATCCGTGTCCTAGACAACGAACTTCCAGAGACAGGAGGGGAAGCAAACGTCCCCTGTCCTGGGTCAGTGGCACAGTGGGGCTTTACAGGAGGGATGCACGGGATGCAGGCCTTTGGCTTGAAGAGTGATGGCCTTCAGGGCATTTCAGGTTTGTGTTTGCCCCAAGAGGTCTTCTGGATGGCCAGGGACATTGTGTAGCTGAGCAGGACCCTGTGGGGCCTTCCTGGGGTAGCCTCCTCTCCTGTATCCTCAGCTGTAGCTCCTCCCTGAAGTACCAGGCCATAGTATCTCATGTACATTTCCCGAGTATTTCAGATGCTACAAACCGCCACCGAAGGGAAGGAGGTAATTACTTGATGACCAAGGGCACGTGGCCCCAGCCCTTCTGGCGCCTAGGGGTTGATAGTGTTGACCACCCTATTCCCTCCACACCAACCAGAGAATTGTGCCCGAGCTGATCACGCACCCCCGGCCCACCCTCCCTTACCTGGCCTTTAAAGATGCTTTGCTGAAAACTTCTGGGGAGTTTGTGGTTTTCCTGGACATGAGCCACCCCGTCCTCCTTGCTTGGCCCTGCAATCAACCTTTCCGTGGCCCAAACTCCGATGTTTCTGTTTGTCTGGCCTCACGGTGCGTTGGGTACATGAACTTGCATCCGGCAACAATCTGATTGTCACCTGGAACACAGGGGTTCTTTTTGGCTAGTGACCACTTTAGTACATTTCTCTTGCTTCGTAAATCACCAAGAGCAGGCTACTGAGAAGCCAGACAAACTCTAAGTGTGTATGAGTGTGTGTGTGTGTGTGTGTGTGTGTGTGTGTGTGTTTTAAATGTTGTGGGAAAGCTGAGAGGGATGGTGTGGAAGTGGTGGGATGGGGTGAGGGCAGAATGGAGGGGGTGGGGGAATCAATTTCCACAGCGGTGCGTCCCCGCCCTCTCTGTCTCTACAGGGCCCCCGGGCCTGCGTTCACCACCACTGCCCTTGTGATCATGTCATACTGGGATGTGTTCATGTAGTCGTCGATGCTCTGGTTTTACACTTATATTTCTTTGGTTCAGCTGTCCCTGCCACCCCCTGCCACCACTGGTGACCAAAGTAGGGTGAATTCCTTCTTCCCCAACACTTGGCTGGCAGAAGATTGGAAATTTTCAAACAAGAATGCTTTCTAGGGAACTGAAGGCAGACTATGAGACGGACTAAGACATGGTGTGTTTCAGTGCTAATTTCCCTTTTTTCTCTCACCGGGTTTTGTGAGAATCCTCCTATATTTCAAAGTGAGAGACACTTTGGCAGAGTTCAGCAGGTGCTCTGTGCGACTCAGCGGGTTTGTAGATGTCATTCTTGGTGTATTTCCTGGAGAGGGCGAGCTGGGAGTCTCTCTCCTCTGCAGCCTTGGCCCTGGTCCCGGGGCTAATTTCTGATCCTAACTCGAACTAAGATCTAATCAGGGGTCAGTTGGCTGAGCTATCATGGAGGCCTCCATTTCTTCCCTTTTCTAAAGGTTAACAAAGATACGCACACAGTGAGCGAGAAGTATACTTTCTGGCTTGCCTGCCACGGGGCATGTGATTTTTGATAACATCTCTGGACGAGATGATAATGGAGTCTGCTTGGTTTTTCCAATGAAACAGGGACCCCTGAGCAATGGGAGCCTAGGAAATGGGGGTCTAGTGACAAGCCACAGGCCTCTATTCCTGTGTACCTCTTCCTTAATGACTTTAGTCAGAGGTCAAAACAGCATGCTCATCTACCTGGCAGACGAGAGAAACTTACACTCAAAGGATTTCTTACTAAAAACAGCTGAATTGGACACCCTTTCCTATGCTGGGGTAAATTCAGCTTGTTTCAAGGTTTTCACTTTTATAAATAACATCTTTCTACAAAATACTTCTCTTATCCTCAATCTGATCACGAGTGGCCTCGTGATCTATGAGATGTTAATATAGTTACCATAAAAAAAGATTCCAAGGGCCAATCACTTGGGGAAACGCTGCACACTCTTGGAGGTTTGCAGCGCACACACTGTGTAAAGGCACTGAAAAGTCCTGCAACAAAGAAACATGCTCATTTGTGACCAGACACTCTTTTTACGTCATAGCTATTGACATCCTTCGGCAGGGTCCCAGGAACGTTCCTGGGAAACCCTGCTGCAGAACGTGTTTTCTGACATGATATAAAAGAATATTTTAAATAAAGTTTTTATCTTTTTCTCAATAAGACAAAAAAGGCCGTCAGAATACTTGCCAGACACAACCAGATTCTGGAAGGCCCAACCAGCAATGTGGAGATGAGGAAAGATTTTCCCCTCAGTTCCCCCGACACAGGGTCTTGTCGTTTTGTGTCTTTCAGCTGGATTCACGGAGGTCTAACAATGCCTTGCCGCTGTTTAGAATTTTATTTCTTTAACTGCTAGTGAGGAAGTTTTGCACTTTCCCACGTGACAGCGTGTTATCTGAATTTTCTGGCATACGAATTTTACTTTCTTCTTCTCTGGTTAATTATTAAGTCAATGTTGGATATTGATCTTGTGTATGTTATGGCAATAACTCATATATGTGGTGAGTTAACCTTTTATTTGTTTATTACACATTTTCCCAGTGGCGTCGCTCTTTTTAAAATTTGATCATGCGTATGGTTAAATGAGAGGTTTACAATTTTTTAAAAATGTTTTTAAACTTCTCCGTCTTGTCTGCAAGAAGCTGTTTCCATTTCTTTAGTCAGAATTTGTTTCCTTTAAACAGATGGGAAAAAATGCTGTTCTATTTTCTCCTAGCTTGTTTAAACAAATCTGAAAAAAAAAAGTGTCTTCTCATCATACAAGCAATATGTGTTTGTTACGGAAAATAAAAATAAACAAACATAGGAAGAAAAATAAGCACCTGTACTCTCACCACCCAGAGAGCACTGGTAATATTTTTTGTAGACCTTTTCAGACTTTTCTGTGTGTATCTACAGGTTTTTTCAGCTTTAATTTTTGAGGTGTGGACACCTATGCACACACGTGTACGTCAATGCACACGTGCAAACAGGTGCACACACGCTCTTCAGCAGGAATTTTGGAATTGCACAATTTGTTTATCGCATTGCTAAGAGATCCAACAAAAGCCTTCGGCCTTTGATCAGATTTGATGGTGTGCGGGAAACAGGCTGTCCGGGAGGAAAAGCCCTGATTCGTGGCTCGGCCGACTTGGATTTCAAGCTCTCCGAGATCTGACAGATGGCTGGTGAATTTTCTGAGTATTTAGCACGTGGTTCTTGCCCTCTGGCCCATCAGCTCTACTGCGTTTCTGTTTCCTGAGGAGCAGAATAAAGTTCTGCTTTTTGCCTTCTTTTGTTCTGTTAAGGTCTTACCACGTGTTTTGTGCTCCCAAGCAAATGGATACTCAATTATTTGTTTATCTTTTAAACAAAATTGCTCTTAAAATCTCTTTTATTTTACAGGCGTTTTCTAGTTGCTTGATAGTATATAAGATGCAGTTGGTAAACATTTTTTCTTTTCTTTTCTTTTCTCTTTTTTCTTAGGGGAGGTACTGGGGATTGAACCCAGGACCTTGTGCATGCTAAACGCTGAGCTATGCCCAGTATGTTTTTCAGTCCCAGTATTTTTCCTTCTGTACCGTGTCCCCCAGAGTTCATTTATAGCACTGCTGGTTGGTCGCTGTCCTGGGCTCATGGTTGCGACTGCAAGAGCTGATACTTGTATGTCTTCTAGCCCTACATTTATATGTTTGATTTCTTTTTCTGATTAGACAGCTTTCACTGGTTATTTCTAGCTTTATTTTAAACTAGGCTTGATCACTGGACAGGACGCATCACAGGACGATTCTGATTTTTAAGGCGAATGATTTATCGCCTAAGTAATATTAGCTTTTGGTTTTAAATCCACAATCGTCATCATGTTTAGAGTAAAAACTTCATTTAGTTACATGAATTTTTATATAGCGATTTTTTTCAAATGGCTCCTTGACACCTATTGAGATAATGAAGTGATCTTTTACCATTTCTTATGCTAATATGAAAAATAATTTTCCCACTTTATTCTTGACATAAACCCTACTTGGTTGCTGTAGATGCTTTTTAAAAAAAACATTGGGAGTCTCCGCTTGTATTTGGAATTTAAAAGATGCACGTTTTGTTTAGGAATAATTTAGATAGCACAGGGGGCTTCCATACATCCCTCGGGAGGCATTCCTGTTGTTAGCATCTTACATGACCACAGCACGCGCGTCGAAGCTGAGAAACCTACGTCAGGGCATCGCTGGTAACTGGACTCCAGGCTTGATTGGATTTTGCTGGTTTTCCTTAGTGTCTGGGTTTCTGGGTCAGTGTTTATGATTGATGTTAGCCTGTATGTGTTCACTGTTCTTTCCAGTTTGCTTCAAAACTCTATGTGTGTCATGCTTCTCTGGTGTACCCCATACATTTTTTATATATATATAAAATATATATACTTATTTATTTATAATAGTTTATTGATGCAAGAATTATTTATTCCTTGAAGGATATGAATTTTCCACGATTCAGGCCTGTGGACAAACATGTGGAAGGTTAACGTGTTGTGTTAGTAATCTGTGCTCTTGCTGCTCAGAAGAAGCCAAGGCACGAGAGAGTCCTTTCCTCTTCGTCCAGAAGGCGAGCACATCCTCGAGACAGGGAGCCAGGGGCTTCTCCGCCCGCAGGGAAGGGCTGATTCACTCTGGCTTTATTTATTTATTTATTTACATTGAAATATAGTCATTTTACAACGTTGGGCCAGTTCCTGGTGTACGGCATAACTTTTCAGTCATATGTGTACGTACATATATTTGTTTTAATGTGCTTTTTTATTATAGGTTACTACAAGGTACTGAATTGTATAGTTCCTTGTCCTGTACAGAAGAACTTGTATATCTGCTTTATATATGGTAGTTAGTATCTGCAAATCTTGAACTCCCAGTGTATCCCTTTTCACCCCTTTTCCCTCCTGGTAACCATAAGTTTATCTTCTGTGTGAGTCTGTTTCTGTTTTGTAAATAAGTTTATGTGTCTCTCTCTTTTTTGATTGCACATCTAAGTGATATCATATGGCATTTTTCTTTCTCTTTCTGGCTTACTTCACTTACAATGACAATCCCCAGGTCCCTCCATGTTCCTGCAAATGATATTATTGTGTTCTTTTTTTATAGCTGAATAATATTCTATTGTATATATATACCACATCTTCTTTATCCAGTCCTCTGTCGATGGACAATTCACTCTGGCTTTATTTATTTATTATTTTTTTAACAATATAACATTTTTTATTGATCTATAATCATTTTACAATGTTGTGTCAAATTCCAGTGTAGAGCACAATTTTTCAGTTATACATGAACATACATATATTCATTGTCACATTTTTTTCTACCATAAGATCTTGTATATATTTCCCTGTGCTATACAGTATAATCTTGTTTATCTATTCTACAATTTTGAAATCCTGTCTATCCCTTCCCACCTTCTGTCCCCTTGGCAACCACAAGTTTGTATTCTGTGTCTATGAATCTGTTTCTGTTTGTATTTATGCTTTGTTTGTTTTCGTTCCTGTTTGTTTTAGATTCCACATATGAGCGATCTCATATGGTATTTTTCTTTCTCTTTCTGACTTACTTCACTTAGAATGACATTCTCCAGGAGCGTCCATGTTGCTGCAAATGGCGTTATGTTGTCGGCTTTTATGGCTGAGTAGTATTCCATTGTATAAATATACCACCTCTTCTTTATCCAGTCATCCGTTGATGGACATTTAGGCTGTCTCCATGTCTTGGCTATTGTAAATAGTGCTGCTATGAACATTGGGGTGCAGGTGTCATCCTGAAGTAGGGATCCTTCTGGATATATGCCCAGGAGCGGGATTCCTGGGTCATATAGTAAGTCTATTCCTAGTCTTTTGAGGAATCTCCATACTGTTTTCCACAGTGGCTGCACCAAACTGCATTCCCACCAGCAGTGCAGGAGGGGTCCCTTTTCTCCACAGCCTCTCCAGCATTTGTCATTTGTGAATTTTTGAATGATGGCCATTCTGACTGGTGTGAGGTGATGCCTCATTGTAGTTTTGATTTGCATTTCTCTGATAATTAGTGATACTGAGCATTTTTTCATGTGCCTATTGATCATTTGTATGTCTTCCTTGAAGAATTGCTTGTTTAGGTCTTCTGCCCATTTTGGGATGGGGTTGTTTGGTTGTTTCTTATTAAGTCGTATAAGCTGCTTATATATTCTGGAGATCAAGCCTTTGTCGGTTTCACTTGCAAAAATATTCTCCCATTCCGTGGGTTGTCCACTCTGGTTTTAGAACAGTGCTGACATGGCACAAGGGCTGGGGAGGCCAGGGTCTGCATTAGGGGAGAGAAACAGTGGTCAGAGCTGCAGGCAGCTGGACCTGGTAGGCAAGATGGGGCTGTAAGTAAAGGGGGAGTATTTAGAGAGCAGGAAAGCCCCTTGCCCTGTTTCCCCACAGCATCCAGAACAGTGGCAGCTCCTCTGGCACAGTGGCACCTGGATGCAGGGCTGGGGACAGAGGAGAGGGTTTTGGGGGTGTACTTGGGGCAGAGCATCCCTGTGCCTACGCCTTCACCACAGGGTGCAGCTCTGCCTTCAAATGGCCAGTGAGGGCTCGTTGGCGACACGGATGACCCAAAGACTGGTGGCCTCTCTCCCATCCCAGAACTGTGTAACCCCCCGAAACACTCTCTCGTGCGACGTGGATGATGCTGACTTCATCTCCCTGGAAGGTCCCTGCATCCTGTCTTTCTTCTGTGGATGCCCACTCCCTCTGCGATTCACCCCGGCTCAGGGCTGTAAATGCCGTCGCGATGCTGATCTGTGCGGCCGGATCGCCTGCTGGGATCTCCACATTCATTTATGGGGCTGCTCTTTGACACCTGCCCTGGCCACTGGCACATGTCCCAGGCCAGCATTCCTGCAGCATCTCAAATGTGTCCACAACTCCTGGCTCCCCCTCCGCCTCCCCCGCCTCCTCACCCGAGTCTTCCTGGTCTCGGTGGGTGGAAGTTCCATCCGTCCAGTTGCTGGAGCCAAAAGCTTTGGACCCAACCTGGACTCACACTTTCCCGCCCATCCCTCGTCCAGCCCGTCAGCAAGTCCCCCTAGCTTTACTTCCAAATATCCTGGGACCCTGCGCTGCGTCAGCATCTCTGCTGCTATTTCTCTTGTCTGAGCCGCTGTCATCTCCCGTCGGGACGGTCCCGATGCCCGCCAGCCGGCTCCTCAATGCCTCATTCAGGCTGGGTTGTGCTGTGGACACAGAACCGTCACCAGCCTCAGTGCTGAAAACAAGCAAGGCTTCTTCCTCACCCACCTGGGCACCTGCTGTGAGTCTGCAAAGGGCTGGGCTCATGGAAGTCCCTCAGGTACCCAGAACACCCAGACCAGGCAGGTCCCCAGGCGGAGAGGGCACAGGCTCCGGTTCTGAAAGTATCCATTCAGGAGGGACATCCCTTTTGCTGGCATTTCACTGGCCTTCACGTGGGGAGAAAGTGCCTGGAAGGAGGCAGAGCTGGAGCACTGGTGGTGGGTTCCAGTGCCCTTCTGGCCTCTCCCCACTTCACTCAGAGAATAGCCAAGGTCCTTTCAATGCCCCCCGTGTCCTGCGCTGCTTCTCCCCTCCCAGATGAACCCTCCCCACTCTCTCTTCCTCCCCTACAGTTTCCTGTAGCCCCACCGGCCTCTTTGCTGGTCCTCTGACAATCAGACACGGTCCCAAGACCTTGGACGGGAGGGGCTGTGTCTGCTGCCCCCTCTCGCCCGTTCTGGGGGTCCTCCTGATGCTTCTGCTCCTCTCCCGTCTCTTCTGTGCCCTCTGCTGTGGTCCCCCAGCACCCTGGGTTCAGGCACTCACCTGAGAGCTACTGGGCATCTTTCTTGGTCCTGGGCTAGGTGGGGCACCGCCTGCTTTCCCCCACCCAGAGTGTCTAACCAGGTGGGCACTTGAACCCTAACACAAACCATCACCAAACAATGGACAACAAACAGAAGACAGAGGGGGCACACAGAGGAGAGGGCGGTCAGGTTTCAGGGCGTGGGGATGTTCCCGTGAGCGAGGGCAGCTGGAACTTATGGGAGGGTGGCGTTCCCCAGAGGGAAAGGTGGGGAAAGCAGGAAGGGTGATTTCAAGGAGCGGGCAGGACCAAGGTAGGGCGGCAGGGAGCCAGGCCAGGGGGCTTGGGGCTTATCTCAGGGATGCTGAGGGGGTGCCCGAGGCTCTGGTACCTCGTCCACTGTGCCGCCTGACCAGCCCTGCCCAGGCCCGCTTGGCAGAGTGATGCCGAGGGCCCTGGTCTCTTAACAGAGATTTTCTGTTTCTGACTTCGTTTCTGGTTCCTTTGAAGCAAGGTGGTCTCCCTGAGTGAACTTCGAGGAAGTGACCCTGCTCGGGCTCCGGGTGCCCACCTAGTGCTCAGCTGGCAGGGAGCATGAACACCTCGGTGACGCTCTGGGAAAATGACCGCCATGGTCAGGGCTTGCAGAGCCCTGAAGCACCCTTGCCACTGTCCTTTATGTCCCGACTTTGGAGAATTTGGTGAGGCTGGGGGTCGGGGAGAGACAGGAAATCCACTGCTCTACGGACATTGAAAGGTGAAGTTGCCCGGCTTTCCAGGCTGCGCCGCCACCGCCTCCCTTCTTTGGGGTGTTGTCTGGTCTCCCACCTTGCGCCCCATCCCAGTGCCACCTGGACCCCCTGAGGTTCCCAGACCCCTCGCGGTCCCCCAGATCCTTCTGATTTCTCTCAGTAAAACAGTGGTCCCACAGCCCTTCAGACACCCTGAGGCCTCCCAGACTCCCCGAGGCCCCCAGACTCCCTGAGGCCCCCAGCAGACCACTGAGGCCCCAGATCCCTGAGGGCCCCCAGACCCTCCAAAGCCACCCCCAGCTGCCCTGCTCCCAGAGCAGGGAAACGGCGGGCTCCTGCCTCTCCCTTCCCTCCTGGGACAGTGGGCAGAGAATTCCCAACTTCCCTCCTGCCCCCGATGAACGAATACTTTTCTTATCAGAATGTTCCTTTCAGCAAATTGTACCGTCAAAGAGGAGAATCCTACAGAATGCAGAAGAAGAAGAGGAAGAGAAAAAAGCTGTGTCTACACTCTAGAAAACCACCACAGCATAAAGGCAACCTTCCTCGCCCTGGAGGCTGGAGTGTGGTCCTAATGATCCGCGATGAGCCCGCTGACTCGACGGGCATCTTCCTTGCACAACCCTGGACCTCACCTGAGTGATTCTTCAGGTAACCGGGGGCCTGTTTGGGCTGGTGGTCCCAGATTCTCAGAACAAAATTTGGGGGTACTGTCTAGTAGGCAGAACTGGAGGTTTGGAATAAGGGTGACTCCCGTGTGAATTTTAAAACTTTCAGTGGTGGGGAGGGTACAGCTTGGTGGTAAAGTGCATGCTTAGCATGCATGAGGCCCTGGATGTCATCTCCAGTCCCTTCGTTAAAAATAAAAAAATATAAATAAAGAAAACTCCCACCGGCTTGCAGTATGTTCTAGATCTCAGGGACTTTGTGTTACGGGCGGCACGTTGTCCAGCCGCGTTGACTTCTGGGTACCAGCGCCGCGGAGGCTGGGCTTGGCGTGGGAGCGTGTCGTGAGATCCAGTCACACTCACACACGGGCTCCGACTTCTCGATCTTCTCCTCAAAGTCTGGGAACAGAGGTGACCCTCAACTCTGTCACATTATTATCTGCTTAAACGTCAGTCCCTGAATTTAAAATCCAGGCAACTGTCTTAGTTTATTGCTTCATAGTTAAGATGTGACCACCATCATGATTTATCTATTTAACCAGCTGAGCCTCAAACAGATGCCTATTGTTTGAAAGGCCTTGAATGGGCTTCCCCCTCGCCGGCTGTGTTCCCCGTCCGTGTTCCCCATCCATTACCCTTGCTCACTGGGTCTCACTTCCCAATAAAGAACTTGCAGGTGGGCCATTGTTTTGGACTTTGCTAAGAGCATCTGGCCAAGGTGGTAGGTACCCAGTAGTCTCTGAAAGCACAGCCCCAGGATGGGATTTTGCTGTTAGATTGCTCACCAGTCGGGCGGCTACGAGGACCCCGTTCCTGGAGGTAAACCGGGTGGTGACAGTCCTAGAACACCATTGCCAAGGCTCTCACTTGTGGTAGAGCTGCGGTGAGGTCCACCAGGAGAGGGAGGCGCTGGGTTGTGCAGACCGTGGCCCCTGAATAGCATGGAGTCAGTGGCCTTTTGTTAAATAGCTCTGGGAGCCTTGAAAAAGAATGTGATAGGCTTACTTCACTTAGAAGCAGGCCAGACAGAGAAAGAAAAATACCATATGATGTCACTTATACGTGGAATCCAAAAAAATGAGACAAATGTACTTATTTACAAAACAGAAACAAATTCAAAGACATAGAAAACAAACCTGTGGTTACCAGGGGGGAAGGGGAGGGGCTGGAGGGGTAAATTGGGAGGTTTGGATTTGCAGATACTAACTACTATATATAAAGTAGGTAAAAACAAGATCTTACTGTGCAGCACAGGGAACTATATTCAGTACCTTGTAACAGCCTATAATGAAGAAAAACATGAGAAGGAACATGTATGTGTATGTATGACTGAATCACCATGCTCTACACCAGAAATTAACACAACATGTAAACCAACTATACTTCAACTGAAAAAAAAAAAGAGTGATAAGTTTGGGGCAACCGGCTGTCAATGCAAGTCACGCCGTGGAAGCCAGAGGGCTTCTGGCAGCACTTAGAGATGCTTATCTCCTGCAGGGCAGACTGTATCAAAAGTCAGACCCAGGACCTGATTGGACGAGTGGCAGACGTCTTTAGTAAGGAGACGGGGTAGCCTTGGTCCAAGCCACGGCCCTAATGGGAAAAGAGGGGGACTCTGAGGTGCAGGATGAGAACCCTGCGGTGAGGAGCCTGAAGCCGTCGCACCTCCGGGTTCTCCCAGGCCGTCCACATCAGCAGAAGCAATCTCCTTGTCCTTGACAGCGGATAGACATCCCCTTTGCCTAGAGATTCCGAAGAGCCTCCCTCAAGGCACTAGACACTGTGTCCCCCCTGCTCCCCAGCACCTCGAGGCTGATGAGGCTGGTAACCGGGGCCAGCCCTCAGCATGGTCCAACGGGCAAGGACATTCCCGCCTCCAGAGGGAAGAGCTCAGGCGGCGAGGAAGGCAGCAGCTGGCAGCGCGTGCCCACGGGGACCAGGGACACAGACGTGGTGGGGGGTCCAGCTCAGTTTGCATACCCACACTCCACTGATTAATTAATGAGAAGGAAAGTTGGGGGTCCCCTTGAGGAAGGATCCTGTAATGTCACTGCCAGCTTATGCAGTAATCTTTTCCCCAGTCCTTCCCCAGAGTGGCTATTTACCAGGCTACCTGTGAATTGAGAAAAGAGGGGTAACCAGACATTCAGGGGTCATTAGATGTAGGGTCTGACATCAGGAGACCTGAAACTCCATCGCTGTCCCCTGGTTACAGTGGGGGCTTGTGGAAGCCAGGTGATAAATGGAGTTCTTGCCCAAGTCCATATCACAGTGGATCCAGAGGCTCACCCTGTGATCACTTTCTTGGTCCCTTATTGTGTAACTGGGGTAGCTGTTCTTCAGAGTTGGCAGGACACTGGCTTTGATTCTGTGACGTGTAGAAAACAACCCATTTGGTGGGAGGAGCCAAATGGAATCCCCCAAAAGTCTCCCCTCTTGACTAAGACAGCAAGTCAGAAGCAATGCCACCCTAGGAGGAATTGCCAAGACTGAGTGCCCCACAAACCCTTAAGGGTACAGGTGCTGCCTCGTCATAGCCCCATTTAACTCACCTGTCTGGTCCCTGAAAAATCCAGGTGGATCACATGCACGATGTTATTGTAACCTGCGCTAGACAGGGTGTATTTACTGGAGGAGATTGACACAACCTCTGACATTGGTACGTGGTTATTAACTCACAAATTTACTGGTTCAGGCACTTTTCATTCCTTCCTGTAGACTCTTGTTTCCAATTGGTTAAACTTCAGCCTGAAGAACACCTGGTAGTGTAGATCTGCTGTCATTAAATTTTCTTAGGTGTTACTGATGTGAAAATGCGTCTATTTCAACTCTTGGTTTTGATGGGGTTTGACCCTGAGTATAACATTCTGAGTTGATGGGTCTTTTCTTTTAACACTTTAATTATTTCTTTCCACTGTCTCCTGGTCTCTATTGTTTCTGATGAGATATCAGCCGTCATTGTTGGGTTGTTGCCCTGTTTGTTTTGTGCTTTCTTCTCTGGCTGCTTTCAAGATTTATCTTTGGTTTTCAGTAGTACTATGATGTGTGTATGTGTGGTTTTGAGGGTGGTTTGTTTTGTTTTGTAATTATCCTGTTTGGGGTTCATTGAGTTTCTTGGAATGGTAAGTAGTTTTTTCCCCCCCTATTATCTGGAAATCATCAACTCTGGTAATTTTTTGCTTTGTTTCTTCAATTTTTTTCCTGCCTCATTTTTACTCTCTTTTACTTCTGGGACTGCAATTACACATATTCCAGGCCATTTGATTTTGTTCCAAAGGTCTTTGAGCATTTGTTAATTTTCTTTCAATTTTTAAAATCTCTGTTTTTTTTTTTTTAAAGATAGGCTAGTTTCTATTGATCTGCCTTCAGATAATTTCTTCTGTCATTTCTCATCTTCTTTTAAGTAAATCTACTTTTCCACTTATCATGCTTTTGATTTCTAGAATTTCAATTTAGTTCTCTTTTCAAGTTCTAATTTCTCTGCTGAGATTCCTTATTCATTCACTCATTTGGGCCATATTTTCTTTTAATTCCTTGAACATATTTGTAATTATAGCCTGAAAGTCTACGTCTGCTAAGTCCAACATCTGGGCCATCTCAGGGTCAGTTTCAACTGACTACTTTTTTATGGGGTCTGAGGCACATTTTCCTGGTGCTTTGCATGTCTAGAATTTTTCCTATCATTTGGAACTTCATATTGAATATGACATTGCATATGACACATCATAGAGATTTGGGATTCTGATATTTGCCTCTGAGCAGTGTTGGTTTTTATTCTTGCAGTGGTTGGATCCCTGGCTGATAACTTGAACTTGCATAGACTTGGATCTGGTGTTTCCCAAGCCATTGTAAGTTGATTTGGCTCATCCTCTGAATTCTGCCTGCTAGTCACATGAAAGGTCCTTGTCAAGACTTGGTTTAAGGCTCTGATAGAGTGCAGACTAGACTTTACTCTAGGTTATGGTCTTTACTCCTAAGGCATAACTTTTCTGATGTCTCTTGTGTCTAGAATAGAAATAAAATCTCTCCTTTCAGGCTGGCCAGGAACTTCAGTATGTCTCAGCAATGGCTGGCCTCTCAACCTCACAGCAGCTGCTCTCACGTAATTCTTGTGCAGTCTTTCCCTGTGTATGCACAGCCCCACCCTTGGCCAAGGACTTGCAAGTGATTTCTGCACAAGTGTCTGAGGCGCTGCTGCTTGGTGCAGCTCCCTCCTTGCTGGTACCCTGACTACAGACTTGACTCACTTTGTCAGCCTCTTCAGCTCAATAAGATTGCCCTGCCCTGTCCTGCCCCAGCCCCCTGCACACAGTCAGGAAATTTTCCTTAGGCAGAGGGAAGTTAATGGGATTGCCTCATGAATTTCCCTTCTCTCGGGGATCACAGTCTTTAATGCCTGTGGTCCATTGCCCAAACGCAATTGCTTTGTGTTTTTTTCTCCCAATTTCATGGTTGTTTATGGCAGGAAGGTTAGTCTGGCAGTTACCTCTCCGTCTTGGAGCCAGAAATGGAAGTTGAATGATATACATCCATTGACACAGGAACGTGTTCTTCTTCAGCTCCATCAGTGAAGAGGGTAAAAAGTGGTCTGTCACATACAGCAAAGATCGCAGTAGGCATTTACCATCGTGCTCCAAATCTGTGTTAACTTTCCTGTTCCCCAGTCAAGGCAGCTCACCGGGACCAGCGTCATCTTGATATTCTATAGCTCATGCCGACCTGCTAAACTGATAACATGTGTCCACCGGATGTGGGGAGAGGCAGGTACCAGAAAGCGGGAGACAGACTCATGGCTGTTCCAGGGGCTGCCCGTCCGTGAAGTGAGTAGGGCCCCAGTGTCCGGGGCGCGCTGGGACAGCCCCTCCGAGGCAAAGGACAATTTGTGGCCCCTCCTGCGTCTCCTACTACTAAGAAAGAAGCATCCACTGAATTTTTTTAGATTTAGGGGGGCAGTATACGCCACTCTTGGACATTTGGTTTTAATCAGTTTACTGAGTTGACAGGCTTTCTGTTTCAAGTGAGACCCGGAGCAGGACAGGGCTCTGCAGCAGGTCGAGGCCGTAGGGATGTGCGATGGATCAGACACGGTGCTGAAGCGCCCACAGGGAGAGCGTGCAGAAAGCCTCTGCAGGCACATCGCAGCGGGGACCTGCAGCGTTCTGGAGCGAAGGCGCGCTCTTTACAACAGGACCTGCTTGCCATTTGAAGGACAGCTCACGGCCTGCATTCGGGCTCCAGTAGAGGTGAAGTGCTTGGCCAGGGGGTGCTGGGTGGCTATGCAGCTGAGGCTGTCCCTCGTGAGCCAGCTAGATCTCCCTGAGTCCAACGTTCAAACAGGCAGAGCGGTGATACTTGTGGTAGACATGGTGCCCAGGGGCCGGGTGTCAGCAGGTCTGGGAGGCGTGAGTAAATGACATGACCAGGTACCCAAACTCCATGCTGCCACCTCGTCCTCTCCCTCAGCTCATGCCTCTGATCTTACGAGGATGAGCTTTGCACCCGACGTTCGGAAGAGGGAGGAACTGAGACCTGGTCCCAGAGGGCTGGCACGATGCGTTGCTGAGAGCTCAAGGCCGGCATCCCCGCCGAGGGGCAGCCCTGGACGTGGGTGGGCGGGGAGCTCCTCGGGCAGCACGCTGCGTCCACTTTGCACAGAAAGAAAAGTGCCCAGAAGCGAGAATATCCACAGATCCCTGGACATAGGCAAACGGCTGGGTTGATTGGACAGGAGCTTGGAAGGAACAAAATTAGAAGACTGGGGACAAGTGAACCTGGAGATGGACCTACAGGAGGAGGCAAAAAGTGTGTGGACCTCTAGTGCCCATGGGAGGGCCCGTCCCACAGAGCAGGCTCTCGGGGACCAGGTGGGTAGGACGATGTGTCCTGGGGGTGACAGCCAGTCTTTCTACTTTGTTAGTCACAAAAGAATAAATAAAAGATGTCGAACCCAAGACCTCTCCTTGGCTGCTCATCGAGAAAGACCACTGTGATTTGGAGCTATCCAAGCCAGGTGCAGTGGGTACCACAGCCATCCCCAGACGATGCTGATGGCGGAGGAATGAACGAGAACCCACAGGAGACAGCGAAGATGTGTTTTCCGTCCTGGGAGTGATGTTGCTAAGGAGCGTTTTCAGAACTAAGGACCATTGTCTTGGGGTGTATTAAGTGGCCCACAGAAATCCAAGGGCTTTAAAGGGGTTCTGAAGCAGGTGTGGTGGGAAGAGGAGCATCACAGGAGGTGGCACTGCCGGAAGGGACAAAGTTCAGATGATGCCCACGACATTTTATCACAGAAAGGAAGGCGTCCGATTGGATTGTGTAATAACGCTCTGTGTCTGTGGTCTACTATCCTCTGAGGCTCTGAAAACATCTTCAAGCATTAATTAAACTTCACAAAGATCAGATGCAGTGGGTGTAATTAGACCCATTTCTTTGCTAGGTCATCTGAGGCTCATGAAGATGCACTGACTTGTGAGGAGGGAGAAATTAGGAGTTAGGGATTCATAGACACACGTGACTATGTATAAAATAGATAAGCAACAAGGACCTACTGTAGAGCTCAGGGAACTGTATGTTCAATTTCTAGTAATAACATATAACGGAAAAGAATCTGAAAAGAAAAAAGACATATGTATGTATATGTATACATGAATTGCTTTGCTGTACACCTGAAACCAACATTGTAAATCAACTACACTTCAATAAAAAAAAAATATAATATAAAAAAAAAGATGAGCTGACTTACTTAGACCTTCAGTTCCAACGTTCCTGTCTTCCACTCTGACTGGCCCATTTCGTTTTAATGTCACAAAATCAGACAGGGACAGGAAAATTTAAGCAGGTCTACTCAGAAAACCAGTTCCTTAAGGAATTCTTGGGCAAACCCTCCACGGGTCTTCGTAACCACCTTGCCCTCACTTTCTTTCCTTGCAAGCAATTAACCGTGGTGTTTTTTTACATGCCTCTGTGGAAAGATGTCGTATGGGAATATTGGAACGCAGGAGGTTGGTCCCCAGGAGCAAATGTGCCCGTTTCGCATGGCCTGAAACAGACTCCCTCCCAGGCTGCAGGAGCCGCAGGTGTACCGCGGATTTCCCACCATTCTGCCGGGAGGCTATAAAATGTCTTTCCATCTTAAGTTGCATAAGTATCCAAGAAGGCTGTTATTACAAAGGCTACCACACAGGGGAAATAAAAAGGGGGGGGGTCCTCGTTTATTCTGAATATCTGTGCGACACACTTTTGATGTCCTTTAAGGGGCTCCTCGGCACACAGAAGGAGAAAAATGCACAAAAGTCCTTTTTAAAAATGCAACCTGGCCGGGGCCGATGTTGGGTCTGGCGAGAAATCTATTGTCCAGAAGGCAGGGGCTGCGCGGTCATAATCCATCCGATGATATTTGCATCCGCTCCCCCTTCTGCCCGACAAGCGGCTTATGCAAAACAGCTCTTAGTCTTCTTCTGGGGCGTGGGGGCGGGGAGGGGGCCGGCCCATTTTCTTCAGAAGTTCGTCTGTGGACAATGAAGGACGTTTGCCGTGAACACGCCGTGCTCTGGAGGGCCCCTCCCCGCCCCGGCTTCGGGGAAACAGATGGGCAGTTTCTCTGACGGTGAAATGTATAGGTAACTGAAGGAAGTGTGTAGTGAAAGGGTAGACTCCCCGTTTTTAATGTTCCCCCTGTAATCAGGGGCCCCTTTCACCGAGGTACCCCACTGCATCCATCCTTCCACATCCTTTCCCCTTCAGTGACTCTCAAAAGATCCATTTCCACGAGGAAGGAGAAAACCCCCGCGTCTGGGATGATGGCTGCTGATTCTGACACACAGATTCGCTGTCTGTCCAGCAGACAGCTTTGGCTCAGCCCTGTGGGACAACTGACCTCTGCGGGAGCCGCCTCGGGGCAGCCTCGCTCCTGCAGGGGTTGTTGGTGGGGAGGGGGTACGTGGGGAGCCAGCCCTGTAGATTAGGGGCCCTGGGGAACCAAGACGGATTCAGACGCTTGGTTTCATCTGTCATCTTTTCAGTGAGGTGTGTTCAGTCGGTGACTTCCTAGGGAGCTTTTGGCTGGGTGGAAGGAAATTTAAGTTCCCAGCCTCTGTCCCCAGGGCCACCTGAATGGAGCCGCTGTTTGAGAGCCGGCGGTGATCCCGGCCTGCGCCGTGCCAGTTTGCGATAGCATCTGAGGTGCCCCTGCCCTGGGTCGGCTGGGGAAGGGCTCGGTGGGCTGCCTGGGGAGTCAAGGAATTTAATCCCGGACCATTTCAGCTTGACAAACATGGATGGAGAACTGACTAGGTCCCCTGTGGAATGCGAGGACGAATACATTACAGAACACAGTCTCCACTGGGAGGGACAGGAATGTGTGTGACTCACGGAAGGCAAGTGAGGATGACTTACATATATAGATATAAAGAGAAGCACCAGAATGTTCCAGATAAATGGTTCGTTCTGTCTCGGAGAGCCCGGGACGACAGTCCTGCTGGGCTTTGAAGGATGAGTGAATGTCTGTGAGAGGAGGGCTCCATAAATTTGCTCAGGCTGTCGTCCCAAAGCACCACAGCCTGAGGGCCTCAAACATTCACCGTCCCCCGTCCTGGAGGCCGGAGCCCCAGACCCAGGCATGGGCGGGGCCGGCTCCCCAGGGGCCTCTCTCCTCGGCGTGCGGACGGCCGCCTTCTCCCCGCGTCCTCACACGGCCGTCCCCCTGCGTGTGTCTGTGTCCTGATCTCCTCTTGTAAGGACACCAGGCCTACGGGGTTACGGCCCACCCCAGTGACCTCATTTTACCTTAAGCATCCCTTTAAAGGCCCAGCTCCAGATACAGCCACATCTTGAGGTCCTGGGCTTTAGGAATTTGATGCATTTGGGGGCACATTTCAGCCCGTAACAAGGGGAAGGCGGTCTTTCTACTGAGGAGACAGAGGCAGCAAATCCAGAGACACCCAAGGGCGGGGTGTTAGGCCAGTTTTCCTGGAAGCAGAGCCAGAGGCAAGGGTTGGGGGCCACGTGGTTTATTGAGCGAGGGCCCCTAAGAGAAAGGAAAGAAGAGATGCAAGATGGGGCGGGGGAAGCGCTCAGCAAGGTGGGCTCTGAGTCAGAGACTGGCCTCAGCCTGACCCCTCAGGGAGCCCTGGGGTGTCAAATGTACACAGACCTGGTCCCGTCTTGAGGCCGCCATGGGGGCCTTTGGTACCCCTGCTTAGTCAGGCCCTGGCTGTGGTCTCCCAGGCTGAGGCCTGAGGTTCTAGGCCAGGGCTCCCACGAAGTTGAGGGAGCTCCCTGGACCAGGAGGTGCCAACTTCAGAGGCGAGGGGTGCTCCTGGTGCCTGAGCCCCTAGGGAGGACCTGGGTGGGTGGCCACATACTTCCCAGAGGCACAGTAAGCTTGGGTTGACCACAGGGGCCTCAAGGGCAGGGACGGTGGGGTAATCAGGCAGAGCTGGAGAGCCTGGGACACCAGGCCAGGAATCTGGACTTGAACCGTAGGAAGGGCATGTCTGTCTGACCTGTGTCGGCCCTCCTGTGTCTGGTGTCCCCCTCATAAACACACGAATCTGCCTGCCCTGGCTGAGGCAGGAACAGGACACAGCACACCCCCACTTCAGACTTTCCCTCTGCCAGAGCAGCCCACGAAACCAGGGATGGAGCTGTGACGCTGCCCTCTCTGCCCTGCGCCTCTGCCCAGGGGCCTTGTAAAAGCGGTTGACAGAAAACATGTGTGGACCAGCCACACCCCAGCCTCTGCATCCCGGGAGCCACTTCCATCGTCATCCTTTGGGCTCTTATTAAAAAGAGGTGATTTACAAAACTGCAGTGAGATATCCCCTCACATCAGTCAGAATGGCCATCATTCAAAGTCCACAAACGATAAGTGCTGGAGGGGGTGTGGAGAACAAGGAACCCTCCTACACTGCTGGTGGGAATGTAGTTTGTTGCAGCCGTTATGGAAAACAGTAAGGAAGTTCCTTAAAAAACTAAAAATAGACTTACCCTATGATCCGGCAATCCCACTCCTGGGCATGTATCCAGAGAAAACCAATTCAAAGAGACACACGCACCCCAATGTTCACAGCAGCACTACTTACAACAGCCAAGACAGGAGTGCAACCTTAATGTTCATTGACAGATGACTGGATAAAGAAGTGGCGGTGTATTTATACAATGGAATACTACTCAGCCTTAAAAAAGAATGAAATACTGCCATTTGTAGCAACATGGATAGACTTGGAGATCATCATTCTAAGTGAGTAAGCCAGAAAGAAAAAGAAAAATACCATATGGCATCACTCATATCTGGAATCTAAAAAAATGAGACAAATGAACTTATTTACAAAACAGAAACAGACTCACAGACACAGAAAACTATCTCATGGTTACCAAAGTGGGAAGGGATAAATTGAGAGTTTGAGATTTGCATATACTAATTACTATATATAAAATAGATGAACAGTAAGCTTCTTCTGTACAGCGCAGGGAACTATATTCAGTGTCTTGTAATGACCTATAATGGAAAAGAATATGAAAAGGAGTCTATGTATGTACACGTATGACTGAAACATGACGCTGTGCTCCAGAAATTGATGCAATGTCGTAAACTGACTACACTTCAATAAAAATGATTTAAATTAAAGAAAAAGAGGTGATTTAAATTTGATGAATAAATCAAAGTGGATTGAATACATCAGTGGATCTGAGTATGTCTGCAGAGGACCCCGATGCCCTGGGGGAGGGTACAGGGTCCCTCTTCCTAAGAGGGACGGGGGAGGGCCTCTTGGGGTGCAGGGCCCAGGAGTATTCAGAGCTAGGAGGAGTGATAAATATCGGCGGGCTTGTTTCTGCCCCCGCTTTGTCAGTGGTGGCTCTGTCCACACATGCACGGTCAGCTCCATCCACTGCGGGCTGGAAGGAAGCCTTCCTGGTTCGGTCACCATCATCACCACGTGCTGGGAAATGGCGATGCACTGGAGTTTCCCAAGCAGGCAGGAGTTTCGCCGGGTCCGAGTTCAGCACCGCCTGCAGGCAGGGAGAGGTTAGTGCGGGGAGAGCCACGCCAACGCTGGTGCTGTTCAACACTCTCTGTGAGATGCAGGCGGGCCCTGGGTCACTCTTTAAGACGCCATGTGACCGACTGGTTAATGAAGGCAGCTCATTAGAGCCACCCAACTGATCATCCCACTGCACCTGTCCAGGGTTTGGAGCTGGGGAGGCTGCCCCAGCTTCAATCATGCCCCTGTTTTGATTGGGTTTTGATGAAGGAAGGAGAAGGACCCCAGGAAAGCCCCCTCACCCACACCCACAGGTCAGTGGAGGGAAGTAGTCCCATTTTTCTCATATCAGACTGTTCCTTTTGGAAACAGCTGCCCGTTATAAAAAGGGACAATGTCCTACAAAGAGGAAGACCCCCTTGTGTTAGAAAGAAAGAGTCTTGAGCCCCTCTGTGTTGGCTCCTTACAGAAGAGGTGCTCCTTTCCCCTTCCCCCGAGACCCTGATGACCCAGTGGGGGGCAGGTGCGTCTGCAGATGCAGGTGGAGCTCAGCTCCTGGTGGACCTGGGTGAGCGAGTGTGTGGTGGCCTGGCGCCCCGAGGGACTGCTGAGCTGCCAACATTCTGGTCCCTTAATTTTAGGAAAATATGCTGTTTATTTTTAAAACAGAGAAGCGTAAAGACAGACAAAGAAGGAAAAGGAGAAATGCTAATTTAACTCGAGCTGATTATCTTTTTTTAAAAGTCGACTTGAAGACCCGACCGAAGTCTGGAAAAGATAAAGCCACAAGTTCAAATGTATAGAGCTTACTTTTCCTTCGCGTCAAAGCAAACCAAACATTGAGAAAGCCCGTAAGCAGAGCTGAGACACTCAGTCGACACTTTTCTCCCCCCGGCACTGACTGCTGGGGGGTGTGGATGCCTTGGCCTCTTAAGTAACGCTCGGAACAGCAGGCCGATTGTGCGGCAGGGCCGGCGCTGCCCTGGGTAGCCGATGACTTCCCGTGTTGAAATGACGACCTGGAGATTTCATCCTGATATCCCTGCTCACCAGGAAATATCATCTTACCGACCTGCCCTTTCTTAAAGTAATCGGTGAGAATGCCATTAAAGTCAACGTCTTAGTGAAGAGAAGCTTTAGCCAAGGAATTACAGGCATGTGAAGGCTTAGCTGTCCCGTGGGATCCAGTTTCACGAGGCAGAGGTATGTGAAGGGCTGGGAACTCCAAGGGAGACGGCTGCCGCTGCCCTGGACCGCCTCAGCGAGGCTGCCCAGGAAGCTGCAGGATGCGCGAGGTGGTCTGAGCCCAAAATCCTCTTTGCGTCTCCGGCTTCTCTAATCTGTGTTCGCTGCCTCCGCTCAGCTCTTCCTTTGCACAGATGCCTGGAGCTGGATGCTGTGGGTGTGGTGCCCCACCCTGATGCTCCATCTTGAGTCCTGCATTTGAGGGAAACTGAGGCCAAACAGAGGGAGCCCAGGCCCTGGGTCGCTAGGGAAAGATGTGCCCAGGACAGAAGTCGATTCTGCTCCGCGCCCACCCCACCACTCCCACCACCCTTCTACTGCGCCAAGACCTCCAGGAACACCCGGGGGTTCCATCCGGAATAGCCCTGCCTCTGCCTCTGGCCTCTAGCCACTTATTTAACTGCTCTCTTCTCAGTGTTCAACTCTGGAGAAGATGGGATTTGGTTCTCGGGTGCCCAGCTGGAGGGAGCCAGCGTCTTAGGAAAAGCTGGCTGTAAAATATAACTTTGTATCAGAAACAGTGCTAAGCCAGGGGTCTGGGACCTGGGTCCTGGGCTAGCCCTCCTGCCGGGAATCACCCAGTCTGGCGGTCAGTGAAGGGGGAGCTGCTGCTCCCTGTGTCGCTCTGGCCATGCTGGTCCAGAACCACTTTTGCCTTGCTTTGGACTCTGGTTCCTAACCTCTGGCTTACGCTGGGGACCTTGGCTGTTGGTGCCCACCTCCTGGCTAGGCCCCTGGGCTGTACACCTGAACTTGTCTCCAAGCCTCCAGACCTCTCCCCTGGATCCTGAAGTCGTGAACCTTGCTGCATGTATCAGTTACCTAGTGCTGCATAAAAAATTACCCCCCCCCAAACTGGATGCCTGGGGATTAGGAATCTGGGAGCAGCTCAAGATGTGTGGCCTGGGCTCAGGGTCTCTCACGAGGTTGTAGTCAAGGCGCTGGCTGGCTCCCTCATGTGAAGGCTTGACTGGGGTTGCAAGATCTGCTGCCAGGAGCCCCAGCTCCTCTCCCTGTGGACCCATCCAAGGCTGCTTAAGCATCTTCATAACATGGCACCCGGCTTCCCCAGAGCAAGAGGTCCTGGAGAGGGTGGCCTTTTACAACCCAGAGTTGGAAGTCACACTCCAGATCTCCACAGCATCCTGCACCGCACGGGAGGGACGTACACAAGGGCGTGGATGCCAAGTGATGAGGAGACCACTGGGCATCTCGGAGGCTGGTGGCCAGCCTGCCTTCTCCACCACACCAGGGCCTTCCTCTTCTCCAGCTCCAGGAGACCGACTCCTGGGCCCTTTTCCTCCTCAGCAGGGGGACACACAGCAGCCTTACAGAGACGGCAACCCCAGCTGGGCTGGGGAGGCCCTGGGGCCATTGTGTGACTGGCCAGTCCTGAAGGACTCTGGCTCCTGGGCCTGGAGTCCGGGAGGTGGTCTCAGCTCCCTGGGCAGTGGGCAACGCTCTACAATTTCCCCTTGTTTCTGGTGAGTTCTAGGAGAGTCCAGAGGTGCCGATGCTCGTCTGCGTGCTTTGACCAGGTGGGTGCAGGTGTCTTCCTCAAGCCCCTGCCTCCTGGTCTCTAATACCTTGCTCCTTTCCCTCCACCCGGTGGGGCTAAACCACAGGGACAAACTCTACCTGTGAACACCTCCCTGGTCGGCCAGTGGCCCTCTGAGGGGACGACTAACCACCGGCCAGATGTTCCCAGGCTTGACGTCGGGGTTGCCAGCTGGAGCCCTTGGTCCCCGAGACTCACACAGGAGCGAGGAGGGCTATGTTGCTGGGGACACAGTCCCACTTTCTGAAGCTCCTTGCTGGGGTTGGAGGAGGTCGTCAAAGTTGTGGGACTGTGGGACTCAGGCGACGTGTGGAGCAGGAAGGGGTTCCAGCCCCCTGGTCGCGTCCCCTGGGGAAGCCTGGACTCAGCGGGCGTGTGCACATCACATCAGGTGCCGGTGCCGGGTGCTCCCACTTGGAGGGCACCTGGAGTCACACCAGGCCTCGGCAGTTACAGTAGCTCAGGGTTGTTTCTTTTCCAAATAGAGCTCTCCCACTTGGCATCCTGCTGCATCGGCCTGGGGCCACTGGAGGACGAGAGGAAGCAACCTACATGACTCCTTCACCTCCGTGAGCACAAGCCCTGGAGAGCTCAGAGCTCGGGGAGCATCTCCGTGGGGTCTGTGCCTCATGCTGCTTTTCCCGGGGGGGGCCAATGTCTCTCCCGGCCGGAGATGGGGGCAGCTGGGGTCCATCTCCCTTATCCCGTGTTACAGACTGAATTGGGTCCCCTCACAAGTTGCTGGAGCCCAAAGCCCCAGGACCTGTGACTGTGCCCTCATTTGAAACAGCGTCTTTGCATACGGCCAAGTTAAGATGAGGCCACGGGGGTGGGTCCTAATCCCGCAGGACTGATGTCCGTCTAAGAAGAGGAGACCAGGACACAGGCACACACAGAGGGACGACTGTGTGAGGACGCGGGGAGAAGGCGGCCGTCTCCAGGCCGAGGGGAGAGGCCTCGGGAGAAGCCGGCCCCGCCCACACCTCAGGTTTGGATTCCAGCCTCCAGGATGGGAGACACAAATGCTGTTCTGGCCGCCCGGTTTGTGGGACTTGCTGTCACCACAGCCAAGCAGACTGATGCATCCTGCGACCCGTGTTCATCCTGCTCCCGGCGTCTGCAGGGATGCTGCCCCGGGGACCGAGGCGGGGTGGCCAAGGCCATCCACGCTGGCGTTTGCTGCTGCTTGAGCCCTGTCATCTGTATGCGCTTCTCTGCACGTGTGAGTGTGTGCAGGTGTCTGTGCACTTGTGTGCGTCTATGTGTGTGTAAATGTGTGATGTGTACCCAAGAGGCTTCCGGGAATGAGTGGCACCAGCTTGGACCCCGCAGGAGAAGAGAGGGAGGAGGCAGAGACTGGGGGGAGGGGGCGGGGCGGGCACGCAGGCGGAGGACACAGGCGAGCAAAGGTGTGGAGGCAAGAAATGTGGCTGTTCCCTCAGCATCTCGACGCTCCCTCCCAGCAGTGGAGATGCTTCCAGCAGGACAGAGGGATGTGGGACCGAAATGCCCAGTCGATAAAGCACCAGTGAGGGGAACCTGGGCTTCTGCTGATGGCGGGTCAGCCCGCATTTCCTCGGTGGTCGGGCCGTCAGCCAGCACAGTTCTGACGACCATAGTTGCAGGTGACTGTCACGGGTTTACCTGGCTCTATGCCAAGTTTTGCCTGCGTTCTCCCGTTCACCCCTTGACAGTCACCTGCAGTGATGCCACCCTCCTTTCTACGAACTTGATGGCTCTCCGAGGTCTCTGGGACCAGCAGAGACCTCCGTCCTCACTCCGACCCTGGTGACTGCTTTCCTGTGCTGTCCCCTGGTGTGGCCTCTGGACGGAACCCCGAGGAGGACCAATGGCTTGGAGACACGGTCCCTACCTTTGGGAGTCTACATCCAGCTGGGGAGATAAAGGGTTAAAAGTCCAGCTTAGAGGGGTTCCCAGTGGCCCCCACGTAGGCTGGGGCAGGAGTGGGGGCCTTGGAGGCAACCCCAGAAGCGAGAAGGAGGCTCCCCTTCGGCCTCCTGTGGGCCCCATGCCCGCCCCGTGTGGGGGCCACGGGGAGAACGGGAGGGCTGGTCTGGAGGATGGTGCCTTTGGCCGCTTTCCCACGGCTGCCTGCACCGCAGGCATCGAAGCCGTCCCTGCCCGCGACTCCATCACGCACGCAGCGTGTGCGCTGCGCTGAGCGGCACAGGCAGCCGTCACCTGGCTGCCAGGTAGGTGCACCCGGGGCAGCTTTGAGAGAAGGTGCTAGGCCACCTGCTGGCTTATTGGCCACACCCATTAAGGTTTGCTTAAAGCTTCCAGGTGATTCTAAGATGCACCCACATTTGAGAAGCTCTGGGCCAGACACTAGGTAGAGTTTCTCAGACTAGGATTGGGGGCTGTGTCCTCTGAGTGATGGGTCCCGCAGCCCCAGGGAGACGCTGAGGTCCCTGCCTTGTTTACCATCTAGACATGGAAACACCATGGTCGCAGTGCCACCAAGAAGCAACACCGGGGCAGCTAAGCCCCTCCAGGCCCTGGGTGGTGGGAGCGGGCAGGTCCCCCGCAGCCCCTCCCTCGGCAGCGGGACCGGTCTCAGCGGGTGACGAGATGAAAAATTGTTTGGCCCGATTGAGCATTTTTCTCGATTTTGAGTGTTCTGACAATGAAACAGAACGGGATGCAGGGAGCAGGAGACTGTCTGAATTCATTTGTGGCCGCCCAAATGTGATTCAAGGCAAAAACGGCCTAGATGGGCCTATAAAAGGAACACCAAAAATCCCCTTAGACAGATAGAAAGCATTCTGATGATTTCAGTATAAATAAATCCGGAACATAAGGATTACATTTCTCTCAAAATACTTGAGCATCTAAAACGGTGCAAGGAAGCAAAGGCAGAGTGAAAACATGACTGCTTTTGGAGAGTTTTTCCAGGGGGAAAGCGTGGCTGGTTAAAGCCGCCGGGGAACGAGTCCTTCCTGGTTCCCAGCGTCTGGGGTACTGAGACGGGTCCCGGAAGGAGCCCTGCCCGTCTCTAGGGATTTAGGGCCCGTCCCAGGACCTCATTTTACCTTAACTACCCCTTAAAGGACCCCATCTCCACATCCAGCTCCGTTCTGGAGCGCTGGGGGTCAGCACCTGGAAATAGGAATTTCAGCAGGTGAGGGGGACCCAGTTCAGCCCTCAACACTTTCCACCAGTGGATTTTTAATGTTTCTCCTAAAATTCCAAGACCCTTTCACGATCTTATGAAAATTAATCGTTTAATTAAAATATATCTCATAGAGGAAGTGAAATTCTCATTTTACTGTGTGAGGAGGTGGTGGGGAGAGATAAATGGGACTCCAGTCTCATCTCTCAGAGCAAGAAATGATGTGGGAACGGGACAAAACCAGGCGCGACATTTTGTGAGACGCCTATATTCATGTGGTAAACTTCATGCAGTTGAATTTTTTAATCCTTTTTATATTTTTAGTCATAATGAAAAGGCCTTCCCTGTTGTATAGTTGTAAAGGAAACCTACCACGCTTTTTTCCTAGCACTTTTATGACCCCCCCCCCAATTTCATATAATCCCACAATAACCGTTTTTTCCCTTCCCTCTTCCCCTCTCCCCACTGGTAACCACTAGTTTGTTCTCTAAATCTGAATCAGCTTCTTTTCTGTTTTATTCACGAGCCTGTTGTATTTTTTCGATTCCACATAGAAGCGATATCATACAGTATTTTTCTCCATCTGACTTATTTCACTCAGCAGAAGGCCCTCTGAGTCCATCTGTGTTGCTGCAGATGGCAAAATTTCATTCTTTTTTATGGCTGAGTAATATTCCACTATATAAATATACACCATATCTTCTTTACCCAGTCATCTGTCAATGGACACTTAGGTTGTTTCCATGTCTTGGCTGTTGTAAATAGAGCTGCTATGAACGTTGGGGTGTATGCATCTTTTCAAATGAATTTTTTTGTTTTGTTTTGTTTTGGATATATACCCAGGGTCATATGGCAGTTCCATTTTCAGCTTTTTGAGAAAACTTCACACTGTTTTCTACAGTAGGTGCACCAATGTAAATTCCCACCAGCAGCATCCAAGGGTTCCCTTTTCTCCACATGTTCCCCAACACTTGTTATTTGTGTTCTTTTTGGTGATAGCTGTTCTGACAGGCGGGAGGTGATGCCTCGCTGGGGTTCTGATTTGCATTTCCCTGGTGATTAGTGATGTTGAGCATCTTTTCATATGCCTGCTGGCCATCTGCATTTCCTTTTTGGAAAAATGTCTATGTCGTTTTTCTGCCCATGTTTTAATTGGGTTTTTTTTTTTTTTTTTTTGATGCTGAGTTGTATGAGCTGTCTGTATGCACGGAATGATTTTTTTCCCTTTCCTTTTCTCATGTGAATTTTTGATCCATTTGCAGTTCATCCTGGCATCTGTGGTGAGCGGCCTGGCTGTCCCTGCACCACTGGTTGGCCGTCTTCTCCTGGCTGGTTTGAGATGCCTTCTCTTTCCTGCACTAAAGCTCCACGTGCGTCCTTGTCTGGATCTTCTTCACCACGCCTTCAGTGCCACATCTTAGTCCAGCTTGTTTCATTCCTTGTCCCACACTGCTTTAATGGTCAGTGCTCTACAATATGGTTTAATACCTGGAGGGAGAAACTCTCTTTATTCCTCTTTTTTTTTTTTCAGGGCTTTCCTGGTTATCTTATTGATTTTTCCACATGAATTTTAGCATCACCTTGTCTGGTCAAAGGAACAGAAGCCATATGTATTTTCACTGGCATCGAGTTTATAAATTATAAATTAGAGCACATCGGTGTCTAGAACTTTCCAGTTGTCATCTTTTGTGTTCTTTAATAGTTTAAAAAGTTTTTTTCCATATAGATCTTTAACATTCTCATTATGCTCATTTCTAGTATTTTAGCTTTTTAAAAAATTTGAGAATCAGTTTTTTTTCTTCCAATATAGCTTTGGTGTCGTGTGTGTGTGTGTGTGTGTGTAATCTATCCATTTTTAAGTATGGTCTGTTCCCTTGCTCTTTTATTTTATACCCATAATAGCTTTTAAAAGAGTCATTTGGAGTTTTCTAGGAATAAAATTATGTTACCTGCACAGAGTAAGACTGTCTTCTTTTCCGGGTTTATACTTCTAATTTCTTTTCTAATTGTATTTGCTAGTGATTCTGGAACAAATAAACAGGATGGAGATGATGCCTGTTGCTGACTTTAGTGGGGAGACCTTTTGTGATTCCCTGTTAAGCCTGAGGCTGGCTCAGGTGGATCTATTTGGTCATCATAGTGATATTTCCATCTATTCTTATTTTATTGAATGAGTTATTGAGAATTTTATCCAACGCTTTTCCAACCATGGAAAGAACCATTTAACTCCCCTGCAGGTCAATTAATGTGATCAAGTATGTTAACACGTTTCCTAGTATTGTGCTAGGCTTGGTCTTCATGCACTTCTGTTTTAATGTGCCTCTAAATTCTGTTTGTTTATATTTTATTTTGGACTTTCCCCATGGTATTTCTAAGAGATATTTGTCGAAAGCTTTCAGCAAATTTTGGAATCAATGCTATGCTTGCTTTATGAATATAACTGGAAAATTTTCTTTCCTGTTCTCTTCTCGAGAGCGTTTTAAACAGCATTAGAAGGAAAGGTTTAGGAGTGTTTCCCTGTGAAAGCATATGGGCTTGGTCCTTTTTTTTGGGGTAGGAGGGTTGTTGATAAAATTTGCTTTTAAGAAGAGTGCCACAGTGAATAGCCTCTTATATCCACCTTCGTACACTTATGTATATTCTTAGGTTAGATTAATTCCTAGATGAGGAATTGCTATCAGAAAATATCCAGTTTAAGGTTTGATTAATAGTTCCACATAGCCCCCACTTCTCCCATGAAGGCTGGACCAATCTACACTCCCACCAACAGTCAGTGATACTGGATACTGCCAACTTTGTTTGTCTTTGGCAATTTGATAGAAACAAAACAAAAGCAAAAGCCCTTATATTACTTATATTATTTCAATTTCCATTGCTTTAACTAATAGTGAGTTGGATGCTTTTCATTTTTGTCCTGGCAATCAGATTGCTTTTCCTGTGCATTGCCTGCTCATGTCTTTCCTACATTTTCCAATAGGCTGTCCCTCTTTTTCTCATTGATTTTTAAGCGCTCTTTATAAATTTGGGATTCTTAATCCTCCCAGGGTGTATGTTATCCTAGGTCAGCAGGGAGTCTTCCTGGTGAATGCACTTTGTCACAAAAATTATGTATCCGCAGTATCTAAGTTCCCTCTCCTGGACTGAGGCCACAGTGATTCAGTCTTGGGTCATGTGGAGAACTTGAACTTGTTGATTGAACACTCAGAACTAACTTGAGGAACTTGACTCAACTCTTCTGTGTCCAGTTCCAACAAGTTCTTACAGGACTGGAAAAAAATCCCCCCAAAACCAAAGAATAACAACAACAACAAAAAACACCAGCTGCTAGAAAACTCCCATTGCTCGGAAACATACCACAGACACATGTCATTCTAGTCGTCAAAATTCATGTCCTGAGTGCGATCCGAGGAAACACAGGTCTGTCCCTGGTGCACATTCCAAGCAGGGAAAGGAGCCATGGGTAAGTTTTAAAAGTCAGAATTCGGCAGGTTTCCTATGCAGTTGTGTTTACCGTGTGCTGTCATCGATTTCTGGAGGAAAACATCAACACATGACTAAGACGCAAAAGAATTTTCATGACGTTGCGTGTTGGCTCTCTCCCCAGGCTGCGGCCAGGAATCCTAGCAAGTGCCAGCTCCTGGCTGATCACCGCAAGGGGCGGGGCGGACGGCCAGTCATCTGTAGGGGGACCTGCCACGAACCACTCGGTGTGGTTCGCAAACAACTTTTAAGACAAAGCAAACCAGCGGGCCACCACCATTCCAGACCCATCTCTTTGGAAGCCACATCTTTTGCCTCAAACTTCAGTCCTGGCAGGAAGGAGCATATGGATAAGTCAAAGGATGAGTGAAAAACGTCAGGTACCACGATGTGGGGAGAACATGGCTCAACCCTGTGCCGGGCACAGCTGTGGCTCCAGGAGACAGAGGTGAGGAGGGTAACAGGGATACAATCACAGTGACAGCAAAAAGCAAACCTTCATTTTCTGTTATGGGCTCTGTGGGGAAGCCTGGTACAAAGGCTCTCATTTTGTCTGAAAGACGAGGCAAGTGAGGTGGACGGACACCCTACTTTGTGGGTGAGGCAAGCAGGGGTGGAGAGGGCGAGTGACCTTCCCAGGGCTGCATGTCCGGGGGTTCTGAGCCCAAGCCCGTGTTCTGTGCCACATACTTCCCAGGACAATCCATGAATCTGTCCTCCAAAGTTGTAGCGCCATTATGTTGTGGAGAACATGAGATGATGCCTGAGGGCACCTGCAGGATGGGGACCTGATCCTGACGTGGGCCAGAGATGGACCCACTGAGCCTGCCAGGAGGTGTCAGGGAAGACTGCGGACCTGATGGATGAGCTGGATTTTGCCAGGATGAGGACGAGGAGGGTAGAGGGAGGGTGAGCCTTCCAGGTGGATGGGCCAGGCTGTGGGATGGAGCAGAGACATTGGAAGGACAAATGATACCCAAGAACAGTAATGAGAGCTTGTGGGTATAACAAAGCTGGCCCCGGTGGGTAGCCTGCGGAGGCTGGGGGGCCATGGCATGAAGGATCTCCTGGGCTACAATAGTCTGGCCTCGGTGCCCAGCAGTGGGAAACAATGCGGTTTCTTATTTAAAATTATTTTAAATTTTTAATTGAAGTATAGTTGATTTATAATGTTTCAGGTGTACAGCAAAGTGATTCAGTTACATGTGTGTGTGTGTGTGTGTGTGTATACATTTATATATATATATATATATAAAAATATAAAAATTTATTCTTTTTCAGATTCTTTTCCATTACAGGTTATTATAAAATATTGAATGGAGTTCTCTGTGCTGTACAGTAGGACCTTGTTGGTTATCTATTTTATAAATGTTAATCCCAAGCTCAATTTATCCTCCCCCCACCTTTTCCTCTTATGGTAACCATAAGTTTGTTTTCTATGTCTGTGAGTCTGTTTCTGTTTTGTTAATAAGTTCATTTGCATCATTTTTTTGGATTCCACATATTAGTGATATATGATGTTTGTCTTTCTCTGTCTGGCTTACTTCACTTAGTATACTCATCTCTAGGTCCATCCATGTTGCTGCAAATGGCATTATTTCATTCTTTTTTATGGCTGAGTAGTATTTCAATATATATATCTCTCACATCTTTTTCATCCAGTCATCTGTTGATGGGCATTTAGGTTGCTTCCATGTCTCGGCTGTTGTGAATGGTGCTGCCAACACTACAGTTTCTTAAGCAGAGAAAGGAATGATTAGATTCCCGTGTTAGGAAGTCCACGATGACTGCAGCCAGGAAGGAAAAGCTGGGAGTCCTCAATGTTTTCGGTGAAATGCACCACCTAGAGTCCCACTTGGAAAGGTCTGGGCTAGGAGAGTTACTGGTGCGAGGTGACCTCCTGACTAGCCCAAGGGTGTGCGTGTCTGCTGAATGAATAAGGTTTAGTGGCAGCAATGTCACAACGGTATAGACGTGCAGGCTGACACCAGCCCTAGTGTGCAGTAACTAGCGGCATCAGCCGTCAGAGAGCTGTGTGCTGAGCTTTTCTCAACAAAGAACGCTACCAAGCATCTCATCTGTCTCATGATATCAGACTTTTGATATGTGAACATTATTTTTAAAGCTAAAACCTAATGTCATGATGATCAGAGTGTTTGCTGGGTACATCACTCCTATTGCTGTAAGGGAAGTTTGATCATTATTAGGCTGGGAGAGCAAATGTTCTGTGTGTCTAGATGAAGTTACCTGCCTTAAGCTTTGGTTAATGGTTTCTCTGTGCCTCATTCACCATCATCATTTTATGTTGAAATTTCAGGACACTACGTGTATGACTCATAAGAACCAAACTTCACATGGGACATGATGGGGCATGAGTTAGTGGGAGATGAGTTAGCTCACTGGTACAGATAGAAACTAGAGATCATTCTTTTCTAAGTTCTAGGAATATGCCCCCAAAGACACTGAAAACATGAAAAACCACAGAAAGCAGAAAGAGACAGACTGATGTCAAAGCTGGCAGAGAACTGCCAAAAATCCAACCCTGCAGAGCAGAGTGAAGTTCTGGGTGAAGATCTGCCAAAGAAACTGGGAGTTGGGCTGGGAACTGAGCCCTTGATTTGCTTTCCTGTTGAGATCTCAGAAAGGGAATCCAACAAGCAGGACCGATTGGCCTGTTCACTTAAACACATGGCACCTGAACAAATTTCGCCGTGTTCAGAGACTTAAAAAGCAATCAAACGCAGAAGCCAAAAAGAACAAACTCATCCATATGGGACAAACAGGAGAAATGGGACAGTAACCAGAGGATGAAGAATCCTGACAATGATCTGCTGTAGAATCCAAAAGAAAAAAAAATAGTCAGGAAATGGATCAACATGGACAAAGCAGCAAAAGAGAAGAAAATGGCTGTATATCAGATTGAACCCTATAAAACCCCATACAATTCCCATATCTGATTAGTATATTTCCTATATGCCAACTTAGTATATAGCTTATATACCAAGACAGAAACAAAATAAATGACAAGAAATGTATGCACGCAATTGTAGAATAGGGTGACAGAAATAGGACTGACTATGTTGATGACAATAATAAACGTAAATGTAATAGATTCTCTTATTAAGAAGACTCTAAAATTGGATAAAATAATGCAAATATATGCCATTTCTGGGCAGTGCACTTAAAAATAGTTTTCAAAAGGTAGAAAGTAAATATATACTAAAGAAATACAAATAAAAGAAAGCAGGGGTCCCAACAATAAAACTGGCTCAAGTAAAGAAGGTAATTTTATTTTGCTAACTGGTATAACTCACAATAAAGACATATGGACTTGAGCCTTTTGGCTACAGATAACTATTCCCCAAAATATGTAATGCAAAAATTGTTAGAAATATAAGGAGAAAGGGACAGAAACCCACCAAGGCCCACCATCTCTTTGCCATGCATTTGAATTGCCCTGTAACTATGAAAGGCAAAACTTCTTCATAAACCTGAGGCTAAATAGGCAGAACTCACACGAGGTGAGGTTATGTACAGTTTTATCTCACTCAGTGTGGATATTTGTGTATTTCACTGAAGAAATATCGTTGGAGCCAATCTCTCAGAGTTTTGTATAAAATGCTGTGTATTATCCTTCTAAACAGTTAAAAAAAATCTGAATTCTGAATCAAAGCCTACTCCATTGGATTTCGATAAGTGTTTGTGGACCTATAGGAAAGAAATCTATGAAATGGGCAAAAAATAGAGTATACAATATAATCACAGATAATGAACATTTTTAGTGAGCATGAGTGTGAGTATATAGACATATACATAAAATACAAATAGAGAATGAACGTTTTCCAGCTCTTATGTCATGTTTGCATAAATCACATGCTATGATTACAAAGCAATAAAACTAGAAATCTAAAATGCAGCCACATAGTTTTTTAAAACATTCTTCTAAATTAGGTCAAAGCAGAAGTAAAAACTGAAATTACAGCCATATTGACATTTATGGGAATGTGGTCAAGGCTGCTTTTAGAGACAGATTAAATGCTTTCATCAGTAAGGTTTAAAAAAGAGAACACATAAGAATGAGAAGGGGGCATGGCCACAGAGATGGGGATAATCCACACAATTATAGAAAAGGTTTTGTGAGCCTCGCTATTAATAAATCACTTACATTTACTGGGAGGTCATGATGTGCCTGCTGCTATCTAGAAAAATGCAAATGGCACAATGATTGAATTAAGAAGGGGTTGACAACCTGAGAAGACAAACACCCATGGGAGAAACTGAAAAGTTACCCAAGAAATGTCTTCCAAAAAAGTCGTGTTCCATCAAACCCTCCATGGTCATCCCTATCCAATTTGGGCTATTCTTACTAATAATGATTAAAAAAGGATGAAAAGTCTCCCTCTTTACTCAGAACAAAACTACAAACATACCTACACTCTAAACATAACATTCAGAAATTCACAAAGGAAGATTCCAAACAAAATAATGGCAAATTGAGTCCAACTGAACTTTTAAAAGCATATCGCCTAACCAGGCAGGTTTACTCAAAGAAGGAAGAAGGGTTTGGTATTTGAAAACCTATTAACATAATTCTACACATTAATGAGTCAAAAGGAAGAAAAATCTCTATAATTTTCTGGATGATTTTCAACCTTTGTGCGCAATGGCTAAGCACTAGACACTTTTCAACTGAAGTTCCAGGCAGGGCAGAAGGCTCTAGCACTGCTGGTGCGCCTTCATATTGTTCCAAAAGTCCCTGCAGAGGCGTAGTTTTGATAAGGAAAAGACAATATATGCTTATTTTATATGATATAATTGTCTAGCTACGAATCCTGAAATATTCATAAAATGAACATTGGAGAATTTGGAAGGTGGCTGGTTAGAAACTAATTACACAAAAATGAATAGCTGTCTTTATGCAGACAGTAGCTAGGAAGGAAGGAGAAAGCCATGTTTTAATAAAAGCCTTATTCACCTTAGCAGCTCAATTCGTAAAATCTCTAGTGATAAACAGAGAACACTCAGGAAGAATGCCAAGAAAGAAGGAAGCTATAGAACTTCACTGAGGGGCAGAAAAGAAGAGCAACAGAGAGACCGCATTTCTATTAATAGACAAGGCTAGCTATGACTTTGGCTGATGTCGATTCTCTCCTCAAATAATCCACATATTTAACACAATTCAAATAAAGTTCCACTAGGCAATTTGAAAGAAGCTGACAAGGAGAATTGAAAAGTCGTTTAGAAATACAGGTATGTGTGTGCATGACGGGGACGTTGTGCTGGACACCAGAAACTGGCACATTGTAACTGGTGGTACTTCAATTAAAAAAAAAGTCATCTAGAAGAATCAATGTTCAAGAAAAGTGAAGAAAATCTTAACGAAAGCACAGGACAGATGAAGAAATAGTATATGACACACTATAGGAACAGGCTTACAAATTAGTAGAGTGACACAGGAAATTGAGGAACAGGCCTGAAGCATGTCGAATATAGTTTGTATTTCAAATCAATAGAGAGTGGGTGGAAAAAATATAAACTTAGATCCATATTCATACCCTACACCAAAATAAATTCCAGATGACTAGGAATCATTCGATGGAAAAAACAAAAGGAACAAAAAAACCCAGACCAGGAAAGCTGTACAGGAAGCTTTCAGGTGAAGAAGCGAGGGAATCTTGGGGTGAAACCACCTTGCTAAACTGACAGCATAATGAAGCTTAACCCCGTGCCCTGCCCTGGATGGAGACGTGTGGCTGTTTTCCCCATTATCTCAGCTTCCCCATCTGTTCTCCTAAGCTAGTCTGTTATTCTCTTGCACGTGGTGGGCAGTTTAAAAGAATACATTTGTGTCACATGTAACAATTATTGCTGCCTCCCCTGCATCCTGTGAGCCCCACAAAGGCAGAGCAGAGGAAGGTGGCCAGGTGGGCTGTTCCCCACGTGGCACAGTGGCTGGGGTGTAGTAGATGATCAACAAAAATTAAGTTAAATTATTCAGTTAAAAAATGTATGGGGGAAGGGCATAGCTCAAGGGGTAGAGCGCATGCTTAGCGCGCACGAGGTCCTGGGTTCAATCCCCAGCACCTCCTCCGAATATAAATGAGTAGACCTAATTACCTCCCCCCGAAAAATAATATGCTGCTTAATCCCAATGATTCACAGTTAATGATACAGGAAAAAGTTAAGTTAATAAAGCAGCATATATGGTACGGCCCCTTCTAAAACATTTTCGAACATGTATGCTCAGAACTGGGCCTGCAATTCTATGCGAGAACTGGTGATGATGGTCTTTTTCTTCTCACATTTTCCAGTTGTTCTGGAATGAATGTGCATTGGTTTTTTTAAGAAGAAATTTTGTTTTTTAGAAATTGGCTAAAAATACCAACCATTAAACAGTGGAGACACCAATTCTGGGAAAACACGTGAACAGGGCAATAAATACTCAGACACACTGGACCCCTTTTCCGTTCATCCTTACTCGTCACCAAGCACAGCTCAAGCCAGCTGAGGGCTGTCTGTGCGTCTTTCCAGCTCACTGTGAATCTTCCAGAGTCTAAATGCACTTAAATACAGTTAATTCACTGGTCCTCTTAGCAATGCCCAACAACTTTTACAACTTGTCTTCTTTATTTTATATAAATATATTTTTTATTGAGGTATAGTCAGTTATGATGTGTCAATTTCTGGTGCACAGCATAATGTTTCAGTCACAACTTGTCATCTTTAAGGGTCAATTTATCCTACATTCTCTACTTACGCCAAGAAAAAAGCCTTTACAGTAATGAAAACAAAATATTTTATCCTAAAGCTTTATGTGTTTTCATCCCGGGTACCTGTCTGAAACACAGCCACCCCAAATAGGTAAGCCAGCTGGATTTAAGTACACCTAGAGCCTATATGTAATGGGAGGAAAAACAAATGAAGTGAGTAATGTGTAATTAAGTGAAGCAATGAAATGGCACAAAGGGATATTTGACTACGGCTCTGTATCAGCATTAGTATTTCCCAAATTTACAACCAAGTTGTTCAAAATGTCGCAGCCATCTGTGTTCGTTCCTGCTGCAGCAAACCACAACTCAGTGGCCTTACCCAGCAGGAAAGCAGTGTTCCCTCATACTTCTGGAGATGAGGAGTCTGAAATGAAGGTGGCACTGGGGCTCTGCGCTCTCTGAAGGTTCTGGGGAGCAGCCTTCTTGGTCCCTTCCAGCTGCTGGCGGTTGCTGGCCACCCTCGGTGCTCCTTGGCTTGTGGCAGCAGCCCTCCAACCTCTGTCTTCACATGCTCTCGCTCGTATGCGTCTGCTTCCTCTTCTTATAAGGACACCCGTCATCAGATTAGGGCCCACCCCCCTCCATTATGACTTTATCTTAACTAATTACATCTGCAAAGATCTTATTTCCAAATAAGGCCACATGCACAGGTACCAGGGTTCAGGCTTCACCAAACCTTTTGGGGGACACAGGTCAACTCACAACTTCATCTAAGCAGCAAATAACTTACTTGCTTACTTTCTTCGCACCAAGTGAGTTTGGTTGCTGTCGTGCGGATGGAGTGTAGGTTGTTACTGAAGACACAGCCTTTCTTTGGAGAGATCTTAATGACAGAAAGTCTCGTAGGGTCTCCAGCAGCTCTGGGATTTCATGACTCTACGAGGGTAAACATCCAGTGGTCAGGGAGCTGTAGCTCCAGGAGGGAGTGATTTAGGGGAGCAGTGGGCACCTTACCCTTCACTGCCAGGGAGTAGACACCCTGGGGGAGGCTGAGTGGGTTAAGGGTGGCCCAAAGTCCCATCCCTGAGAGGTCCAGAGGTCATGCTGGGTTCAGGTCACTGCTGAGAGCACATGTTGTTAATATCATGCTGGCGGAAACACGTGGCTTAAGATGCCCGCAGACAGGATCCGAGTTGTCTGAGTCCAGTTCAGAGTCGCTTCCGGTGGTGGTGGCCATTCTATAGAAGACCCATGAATGACCCAAGTTAAGATCCAGGGACAGGAAGGACCATCAATGATGCTTCCACAGCACGTCTCACACCTGGGGAGGGGGGGGCAAATTTAACACGACAGCTGTGCGGTTAGAGAACCCTATTATAATCACCTTTACACTATCACTGCCATTGTCACCAGAACACCACCGGGATAGCATTAGAGGCTGCACAGTTAGAATTCATCAGCTATTACTAACTTTAAAATGACATGATTCCTTTTTTAAACAAGTGTATCAGTTTATCCAACCAAATGAGCCTGCAGTTTCCTCTCCTGTCCCACAGGACGGTCGTTGCTGAATGCACCTAAAGATCCCCAAGAGATGGCGGTGAGCTCTAATTTCCCTAAGAGAAGATAAAAAAGAATTACTTTTAACATTATTCAGCCATAAAAAAGAATGAAATAATGCCATTTGCAGCATATGGATGGACCTAGAGATCATCATACCAAGTGAAGTAAGTCAGACAGAGAAAGACAAATATCACACAGTATCTATTCCATAGATGTACGGAATCTAAAAGAAAAAGATACAAATTCTTTTTACACACCAAAAATGGACTCACAGACATAGAAAACAAACCATGGCTAACAAAGGGGAAAGCGCGGAGAGGGATAAATTAGGAGTTTGGGATTAACAGACACACACTACAACATATAAAACAGATAAACAACAAGGACCTACTGCACAGCACAGGGAGCTATATTCAATTTCTTGTGATAACACATAATGGAAAAGAATCTGAAATGAAAAAATATATATGTATGCATAGTATAGCTGAATCGCTTTGCTGTGCACCTGAACCTAACATTGTAAATCAACTACACTTCAATAAAAAATAAAATTAAAAAAAAAAGAATTGCTTTTGACCAGCTTGACGAGACTGACCTTTAGGGATAGAGATGGAATTGTAAAACATCTGCTTATTTAATTCATCGATCTAGTTGCAGACACACAGGAACACACATGCGTATATTCAAAATTACTTATTAACAGCATCCTGATGTAGAATATGGCTCACATTTTATGACTCAGTTTTATTACAACTTCTCCTGTGTCTACCAGATTGTGTTCCCTCCCCTGTTGGTTGTGCGGCTCCCGTTGGCCCAGCAAGGAGGGTAGGACAGGTGCTTTCTCATGCCTTGTGTAGGTCTACTGTAGGAGGCTGTGGTCCCGGGAAGACGTCTAAATCCATACTATGTGCCCTTGCCCTCCCACAATGGAACATTTTATAGGCATGGGAATCACCCAAGGTTGAAGGTGTCTCTGCTACTGTACCTCCGAGTTTGTTTGCATGTAATAAAATACCCAAAATGAGTATGTCTTACACAACGTAGGTGTTTGCTTCTCTTTCTCATAAAAGGCATCCCAAGGTCAGCAGTCCATGGCTCCAATGGGGCTTCACCAGAAGCCCTGATCCTTCTTCAGTCTATCTGCTCTACCATTCTAGTGTACGGTTTCCACCCTCAAAGACATCTCATGGTCCAGGATGGCTGCTGGAGCTCAGCCATCAACTCCAAGTTCCAGGCAGCAGAAAAAGGAAAGGCGGAGGGCACGAAGAGCACATCTCCCAGCTGAGGCAGTTCCCTTTAAGGAGCACCCCTGGAAAGCTGTCCAGTGCTTCTTAGTGATGCTTACTAAAGAATTAGGAAATAGTGGGTTCTGGCTAAAGAATTAGGAAATATGAGCTATGTAGCAACATATTAAAATTTGTCCACGTATCTTCTTCAGGCTGTTCTTTGCTTAAAAAAAGTAATAATTGAACTTCACCAGAGAAGATATACGAGACGGCGAATAAACATATGAAAAGATGTTCTGCATCACATGTCTTCAGGGACATACAAATTAAAACCACCATGAGATATCGAGGCACACCAACAAGAATGGCCCAGATCCAAAACACTGACACCACCAAATGCTGGGGGGACGTGGTGCAACAGGAACTCTCGTTCATTGCTTGTGGGAACGCAAAGTGGTACTGCCCCTTGGTAGACAGTTTAGGAGCTTCTTGCAAGGCTAAACATACCGTTACCCTGTGATCCAATAATCATGATCTTGATATTTACCCAAAGGATTTCTTTTATGTCCACACAAAACCCTGTGCATTAATATTTACGCATAACTGCATAAGCAGTTTTATGCAAAATGGCCAAAACTTGATGCCTTTCAGTAGGTGGATGGATAAATAAACCGTGGTTCATCCAGACAGTGGAATATTATTCAGCACTAAAGAGAAGTGAACTATCGCGCCATGAAGAGACATGGAGGAAACTTCAGTGTGTATCGTGAAGGGAAAGAAGTCAACCTGGAAAGGCTGCCTATCGTATGACCCCAAATCTGTGCCATTCTGGAAGAGGCCAACTGTGGAGATGGCAAAGCTACCAGCGGTTGCCAGAGGTCAGTGACGAGGAACACGTGGGGCGGAGGGGATGCTTAGGGCAGTGAAAATGCTCTGTGCGACGCCGTAATGATGGCGAGTCAGTCTACGTCTGTCCAGACACACAGCATGTACAACCCCATGAGTGAAGCCTGAGGTCACTGTGGACTTTGCTTAATCATAACGTAGATATTGGCTCAGCGACTGGAACGATCGTGCCCCACCAACGGGAGACGCTGATAACGGGGAAACTGGTGGTGGAGGACAAGGGAGTCTGCGGGAACTCTCCATGCCTCCCGCTCAGTTTTCCTGAAAACCTAAAACTGCTCAAAAAATAGAGTCTATTAATTATAAAACGAATGGCTGAGAGACAGGCCCACAACATGAGAGGTTCTGTAAGGACTCCAGCGTCAAGCTGAGTCTCTGTTTTCCGGTGGTTTCCGGGGAAACGATTCAGCCTCATGTCGGGACGTACAGGGCGTCTGGGAGCCTCCGGGGGTGGGGGCAGCTGCTCTGAGGCCGTGGCTCTCGTGGAGAGATGGACGGGTTACGAGGCTGGGTGGCTTGGTAGCTTTTCATCAAAAACAACATGTGATGATCAAGTCTCGCGAATGACTGTGTAGCATTGCTAAACAATTTTAAAAGAGAAGTGTCCGCACGGCTGGAGTCACGTTTGGCATCGGAAGGCCTCGAAGGGACCTCTTTGCCGAGGAGTTTCGGCGAGTGTGACCCCCGGCCGGGTCCCTCCTGCTGCGCTGCACACTACCCTCCTCAGCCTCCGCCTTCACAGACTTTGCAACTGTCCCCAGCCGGGAGGACGGGCTGGGGTCTGCTTTGCAACCAGAGGCTGGAGTCAGGCTACTTCGAGCTCAGTCTCTCCCCAGGTGTGTTTCTCTTGAGGCCGAGGGGAGTCGGCCCACGTGGCAGCAGGTCCCGGCCGGACAAGAGCCAGGGCACCCTGGCCAGCCAGAGCGCTGAGATCGGCGTCTGAAACCTGCCCCTGCCTACTTCCGTCCTGAGCAAACAGTGCCTGAGCTTTCCCAGGATGCCCGAGGCCAGCCCAGGGCGGGCTGGGAGCGGGAGCTGGGGGGTTCCCAGGGCTTCTGTGTCCATCCCCTCCTTTCCTGACAAGGAAACCGAGACCAGGGTTGGGGGTGACTCTCCCCCATCAGCAGCCAGCCCTTCCTCTGGGTAGCCTCTGGCCCCCACAGTGCGGTCCCGCTGGGACCTGGCCTGGGGCTGCCCAGCGAGGCGAAGCAGCTCCGGGTACAAATGTGGCTGATCTTGTCCACTTCCTGCACACCTGAAACCTAGGCCCCTGCAGCCACGTGAGTCAGTGTCTCCTGCGCCAAGGCCTTGGGCGTTCTCATAAATTCCTTCCTTCTCCACACAGCCTCTGGCCTGGGAACCCTCCGGGCGATGCCTAAGTCCATCCCACATACCTCGGAGGCCTTTAGGCAGTGAGGGAACTGTCGTGGAGAAGGGACAGGCTGGGGGAGGGCCTGGAAGCTCCGCTGGTACGGGAAGAGAGATGGAGAAACACAGAGAGACAGAGAGACAGAAAGAAGAGTGAGCTCTCAGGACTTCAGAAAAGAGCACACTGAGCCCCGGTCCCCGCCAGGCCGTGGTTTGGCTCCGGCACCTCTGATGTCTCCCCCTCCTGCCCCCAGTAGGTACAGACAGATGTAAGATCTGTCCCCGACCTCAAACGGCTTTCAATCTGGCCGAGATCGCATAAGGACACACAGGGCAGTGAACGCACAATACAGCCCCTCGAGGACAGGCCCCGGAGGCGGCAGCACAGAGCTGGGGGAGGGGCAGGGCGGGGCGGGGCCTTGGTGGCCTGGGTGCTGAGACGCGGGGGCTCAGCCTGGGGGACGGGGTGGATGCAGGCGGGGAGACTGACTCACACATGGCCTAAGGGATGAGCAACTGCAGGTGGCCAGGCCGCGGGAGGGAAGGCAGGCTGGTTCCGGCGGGGCGGAGGGAAATGGCGCCCACCTGGGGGTGACGGTGGGCTGTTGGGCCCGGATCTCAGGGCAGGGGAGGCTGGAAAGGCAGGTGGGGGCAATTTCTCCCGTTAGCCGTGCACTCCCCAGCTTCTGAACACACTCCCCATCACAACCTCGCGCCCACCCAACCCTGAGGGGGCCTGGGCTGATGGGGAGGAAATGGGGCCCCTGGGACTCAGGAAGGCGAGGCCTCATGCCGCTGGGAGCGGAGCCCGGCCCAGAGATCCAGTGCCTCCCAGCTGCTAGGCTCTCCTCAGCCCGGGGGCCACTCTGCTCAGCTGGGAATGGTTGCGATAGGTGACAACCAGGTTCCCTAGCTTTCACCTTTGAATTTCCAAGATACTTTGACTCTTTTCAAGAGCAGCAAAGATCACGGGCCTCGTCTCCAGCACCTACGATCTCCCCAGGGTGCCCTGGGACCTTCCCAGCCATCACCCACGCCCCGCCCAGGGCTGTGAACTCAGCTGCGGAGCCACCCCCGTGGATGCAAACAGGTGTCCCCGCATTCCAGAGCCCATGCGAAAGACAGGGATGGTCTTTTTTCCCTTCCTCCCAGTACAAACGCCAGCAGGAGTCTGGCCCAGAACCTGGCTGTCTGGCCCTCGTCACAAAGAGCCGGCTAACGGCCTGGTGAGGACAGGGAATGGGAGGAGGAGACACACAGCGTGAACCTCCCCCAGGACAGCCCCCCGGCCCAGCACGGGAGACAACGTGGCATTTGTGGCCAAGGCCCCTCTTGACTGGAGGCCACGGAGAGCTCTCTAAACACCCAGCGCCCTTGTCTGCATCCTTCAGAATTGGACCATCTATCCACACAAGAGGGTGGAGCCCACAAGAGGCTCCAAGGTGGCCTTGGGGGCTGGAAGTCCAGGAAAAAACCCCACACACTTATGGTCAATTAGTCTACGACAAAGGAGGCAGTGGGAAGAACAAGAAGAGAGTCAAAGTTGGGGTCTGACGGCTAGGACCTCCTGGATCCTGGGTCACCCCATCAAAGCTGCAGGGGTGACGAAGGTCCAATGCCATTAGAATACCTAGGCTGGAGAATGGATTGCATAGATGATGCCATTTCCCTGTCATCCCCTGGTGTGTCACTTTTCACTGGCCTCGAGCCCCAACTCAGATTTAAAGGCTCGTCGTGATCTGAGTTTTCAACCTCACCCCCTGGCCGACCCCCACCCCTGAACTCCAGCCCCAGCAAACGTGGGGGCCCCAAATAAACAAGTCCTCTTTGCTTCCTTGCCTTGCTTGTGCCGGGTCTCTTTCTGGAATTTCATTGCTCCCTTCATGATTGGATTGAGTCTGACATTTGGAGAATCCCTTCAGCTGCCACCTCCTCCAGGAAGCCTTCCTTGATCCACCTCGGGCATAGTCTGGGCCACCCTCAATGGTGCCATGGCGTTACAGTGTCTCCCTTATCGGATTTCCCACACTGTCCTGTGGCTGTCCTCACTTCCCAGCCTTGCTCACGTGTCCAGATTGCAGTGGAACAGAGAGCTGGACACCTTGGATGACCTATTTGGAGCAGTTTTTGAGACAATTCATGTCATTAGAGCCCCTTGCAGTTTGCAGGCATGGAGGTTGCCATTTTTCCTGTGCCCTCTGGCCCCAAGCCACATGCACATACGTGCACACACACGCACGCGCACACACACACACATGCCTTATGCCGACCGGAGGGCTCAGATGATGGAACCCCTGCAGCACTTCAACCAGCCCTCCACGCGCCTCCCATCTGCACGGCCCATCATGACATGAAACCCGTTCCCAAGAGCAGCCAGGCTGTGACATCAGAAGAAGAGCAGTTTCACAAGCTGGAAACAGCCTACATGTCCATCAGCTAGTGAACAGGTGGGCAACGTGTGGTACCTCCGTCCAAGGGAGGTCCGTTCAGCGGCTCCGGACGCGAGCGGGAACGTGGATGAACATGACATGAAGTGAAAGAAACTGGTCACGAGAGACCACACACCCTGTGATTCCATTCGCACGAAAATGTCCAGAAAGGATGAATCCGTAGACAGAGAGTAGATTAGCAGCTTCCTGGGGCAGGGGTTGGGGGTGGGGCTAGAAAGGGAATTAACAGTAACTGGGCGTGAGGAATCTTCTTGGGATGAAGGAGATGTTCTGAAGCTGATTTATGCTGAGGGTGGCACCCCCGGGCAAATTTCCTAAAACATCATTGAACGGCACACTTGAAATCAGTGAATTATATGACACATATAATATGCCCCCAATCAAGTTCCCAATGGATGTAGGACTTTCTGGATGTGAATCTTGGGACCAGACCCTCCCCCCCCCATATTTTAATTTTCTTCAGTAAGAGGCAGATAAAAAACCCAGCATCAAATATCTGGTTTGCAAAAGTGTTACGAGGTTTTGGGAACTAATCACGCAAAATAAAAGTCTTCATTATTTGTGGTCCACACTCGAGACACAAGCGAGAAGTTGTGCACATCACCAGTGAGGACAGATCCTTGTGAGGACATGGCTTCTTGGAAAGATGATTATTTCTCTAGAGCAGTGTTTCTCAGACCACCAGGAGAAACATCATCTGCGATGTCCTAAGTTACAGAAGTTCTGACTTACAGAAATGTAGGTTCTGTCCCTCGCCCAGACACAGTGAATTAGAACCTTGAACCTGCATTTTCATAGCTCCCTGGGGGTTTGCAGGTCCGCTGAAGTCTGAAAGCACTGATTACAGGGCTAGGATTCCCGGGTTGCAGAAACCTTTGACCTCGTTTTGCAAAATAAGCCTGGCAGGGGCCGCAGGAGGCTGCCTGCGGGGAGGACCGTTCACCCTCGGGGCCCACTAAAAGAGTAAGCCCCTCACCCAAGGAGCACTGGCGCGTGGAAAGTATTTTGCGAGCCCCGCCCGTGCGAGCGGTCAGAAGTGCCTCCGGTCGGACCAGTGCCATTTCAGAAGACCAGGTGGAGCCAACTGCGACTCGCAGGGGCCCAGTGCCTCCAGCAGGGTCAGGAGCGCTGGCTCAGAAGAGGAGGAACACCAGGGACACGTGGTTCCTGCCACCCTGACCCCACAGGCCAAGGTGGATGAAAGGCCATTAGTGAGGTAACTCCAAGCCGGGCTCTGGTCAGCATGTAGCAGGCGCTGAACGGGCATCAAAAGTGGATGGAAAGCTTGTCAACTTTTCTGCACGGGCTGCTAGTTAGACAGCGTGTGGTCCTTTGGCCACAAACCAGGTGGTTTCACCCCTCAGACATGGATCTCTTGAAGTCTGGAGGCCAGAAGTCTAAACTCAAGGTGTCCCAGAGCCACGCCCCTTCTGAGGCTCCAGGGGAGGGTCCTTTTTTGCCTCTTCCTGCTTCGGCTGTTGACGGCAGCCCTCGGCATCCCTCGGCTTGCAGCCCCACCCACCCCGTCCTCACATGCCCATCTTCCCTCTGTGTGTGTCTCTGTCTGTGTCCAAATGTCCTTCTCGTAGGGACGCAGCCACTGGGTTAAGGGTCCGCCCTCATCTAGCATGACCTCATCTCAATTTGATCGCATCTGCTGAGATTCTATGTCATAAGGTCGCTTCAACAGACCCCAGGGATGAGCACTTCAGTGTAACTTTGGGGGAGCACAGTTCAACCCACAGCAGTCAGGTACAATCACCCACAGCTTGCAGATGAGGAAAGAGAGGCTCGGCCTGGCCAGGCAGCGCCAAGTCCCTGAGCTGGCCAGTGTCGGGCTGGCGCACGGCTGCTCTGCTCACAGGTTCCCTCTTGGCCCTTGAGTGGCTCTGAAGTGTTCTCAGCTGAAGCTGGAAAGCTTTGCCCTGGGAGCTGCTCTGGCGCTGGCATCAGAGGCTTCAGCTTTCCTGGGGCTTCTAGAACTTGGCATAAGCATCATGGATTGTCTGTAGGCCAGGCTTTCACCCAAGCTAGTGACCAAGCCCCACCATTCTTGTCCTCTGTCCTTGCATCAGAAAGTCTGCCCAATGACGGGTCCCCGGGGTAATGTGCCCAGCCCTGTGTGCAGCACTGCGGGGACCACAGAAGGGGCTGGAGGTCCCTACTTTTGGGTAGCTTGTGATGGCTCCTGAAGACAAGATATGCACAGCACACCTTGTCCAGCGCCACACGCTTTGCTGTGGGTACAGATACTGTCCCAGCCCCTGAAGGAGGTCCAGGAGGCTGGCGTGGTCAGGGAAGGCTCCCCGGAGGAAGGGTCCTTAAGGGAAACACTAGCAGACAGGGAGCCCCAAGAGAAAGGACTGCTTGGAGGAGGAGGCAGAGGAACAGGGGTCGACCCAGCAGTGTTCCAGATGGGGAGGCCGGTGGGCACTGGTGGGAAATGCCTGGCTTGCTGGGAGCAGGGCACGGCATGGAGACGCTCAAATGCCAGGAGGCGGGGGGCTCAGCGCTCACCCCCTCCCTGCCCCACCATCCTCATGGCTGGGCGGTAAGGGAAGATGCGCTGATTGCGCACTCCTTACATGGCAGACGTTAAAGCAAACATTTTCTCGTCGATCCTCACCGCTGTATGGAGAACGCCCATTCCCACTTCTCAGATGAGAAAAGTAAGGTTTGGGGAAGGCCCGTAGATTTACTCAGGCTGCTGCAGCCCCTCCCCGATCTGCTCACTGCAAAGCGCAGGCTTCTCGCTCCTCTGTACCCCCAGTCTGGGTGACCCGAGGAGCCCCAGCCGGTCTCAAAGGATCAGAAAATAAATTGAGCAGTGACACAGCCCTCTGGACTCGCAGCGCCCCGGGGTGGCCCACCTCCATGTGGTGTGGAGGCCAGCATTTTTTTTTTTTTTTTTTTGCAGGGTGAGGTAATTAGATTTACTTATTTATTTATCTTTTTTAAGTGGAGATACTGGGGATTGAACCCAGGACCTCACGTGTGCTGGCTATACCCTCCCCCTCCAAAATGGTGCATTTTATATTTGGTGAATTTCATCCAGGAAAAAAAAAGGCAGAGCCAGGAAATGCAGAAACCCTCCGGGAGCGCACAGGTTCTCTGTGGTTTTGCGGGGAGGGTGTTGGCGCATCCCCAAGACCAGTGACGGGTGGTCGAGGGGCGAGCCCCACTGAGCAGGACTCTCTTTCAAGGGGAACCCAAAGGAGCAGGACGGCCCCTCCCCGCTGCAGCTGCAGGAGCCCTTCAGCCCAGCCCTGGGCTCTTTCTCTAGTGAGCGGCCCCCGGGTGGCAAAGTGGGTGGGGCTGCTCCAGCACCTTTCAGTGCTCTTCCGCGCGCGTCCTCCTGGCCCTCCAGAAAAGCCCCAGCCACTTCCTGCTCAGGTTCGTAATTTGTGACCAGAGACGTCAGCAGACTTAAAAACGACCCTTTAGATACGCGAGCGGTGCCTGCTGACCCCGCTGGCATTTAAATACTTCATGACAGCACGCGAGAACCGAGCCTTCTTTTGTTCAGTTTTTCAGATAAACGGGCACATTTCCTATTGCTCCTCCTCTCCCCCCTCCCCACCTCCAGTCTCTTTCCCTCCGTGACCCCGGCTGGTCTGGGAGGGCTGCGGGAGGGAGGGGACCCCGCAGCCACCGCTTCCAAGATGCAGGGTGACGCGTGAGGCACGGGACACCCTGTTTCTCCAGGTTTGTGTTCTTTTTTGGCCACATCTTGTATCTCACTTTAGAAAACCCTCTTACAGTGGGATTTGTGGGTCAAAAGCACCCCCAAACTTAGATGCTATGAGACAAACAGATGGTGGGAGAGGCACAGGGAGGGGGCGGCAGATAGGAAAGTGGCGGGGGGACAGGAAAGAGAGGGGAGGAGGGGCTTTGATGTGTCTGGATCGTCATTCGACCAGGACAGAAAGACGTCTGAGTGACCTTAGCTTCTTATGATTTGAGAGCATGCGAGTCTTCCTAAGACGCAGCCAACGAGGAGGACTTGAAAGGGCAAAGTCACGGCCTTGCGCTGAACTCCGAAGACAAAATGAGGAAGCCCTTGAAGAAAACTGTCACACTGACATTTGGGTGTCTCTAGTGGCCAGCCAAGCCGCGCACCCCCCACCCTGGACAGCCCCCTGGGAGACGGGTGGTCCAGACACCCACACATCGCTATGTCTCTAGCTTGCTGCTCAGAAGTCCCAAGGAACCACAGGTTACCTGGGGACCACACAAGCGGCAAGCTGAAACGTAACACAGCTGTAGTCACAAGCTTTCTAGCTAAGTATTCACAAGCCGAACAGGGAACACGGGTTAAACATTCGCTTTATGCCAAACGCCCTCCTGAGCATCTTCCAGGCGCTGATCAATTCAGTCTGCTCCGCAGCCCGGTGCACTGGGTGCGCGTGTGATCTCCGTGTTGCACGTGGGGAAACTGGGGCACAGCGGGGTTAGGGGACTTGCCCTCAGTTACAGCGCAAAAGCTGCGATCAATATGGAAATCAGCATAAAATGTTAATGATGTAACAGTTTCCTAATGATGCCCGAAGTAAATGCCCAATAATAAATGACGCGGGAAGTGGCACTGAAGAAAGGATGCTCCAGCCCCGGGCGAGGCTGCCTCTTCTCACATGCGCTGTTGGGCGGGAAATCAGACCCCCATCGGGGGGAAGGCATGGAGGCCTCGGCGCAGGTGGGCCTGGAATTCACGTCTGTGGCCCGGCCGCCTGGAGTCCGCCCGTGAGCTCCTGCAGGTGCCCCCTAAAGCCACGAGCTGGAATCTCACAGAGACTTGGCTCTGCAGCCTGCCGGCCGGTGGGATCTCATGGCTCTAGAGTCCAAGAAGTGGGCAGATCTATCCCCGCCCAAACACAAGGTCAGCCCTTTCTTCTTTTCAAAAAGACAGATGTCGATTTCTGTTTGCAACCTCATGCAATCACTACTCATAGCAGCGAGAAAAGTAGCTATGAACCCACTTTCTGGGAGTGGAGACTGAGGCTCAGAGAGGCTGAGCGACATGTCCTAGGTCACTGGGCTAGTGAGGGGCAGACCTTGGCTTCCACTTCAGGGAAGTAGTGTCCACCCTACGCACCTGGGCTGCAGAGACAGTGGGGCCAGCTTCACGGTTAAGCGATGCCTGAGTCACACAGGACCCTGTGCTCGGAGGGGTCTGCACTTGGTTCTGTTTTGCACTGGGCCCGTTAGTAATGTAGCTAATCCAGGGAAGGAACTTAGTGATGGGCACCTGGGGACCAGAGCCCTGGTCCTGGCTCTCTGCACAGCCCTCACCCGCTTGCCTTGCTCTCATCTTCTGCAAGATGAAGGAGTGGGGTGAGGTCAGGTCTCCCAGTGCGTATTTCAGGCACACCAGCTCCTTGTGGTGCATTGAGACAAAAGTGCCTCGGAAAAGTGGGTTTGTGAAATGGTGCAAACTCCTCTTAGAAACACCCAGGGCAGTTTTGCGTATTCAGGAATCTTTGAAGCCTGGCAACAAAACAGCCTGTCTTTAAAGAAAGAGAAAGGTGTTCATGCTTTCTAAGTATATTAAATCATCCAAGCCTTTTTAAAAAAAGTGGCGTACGCACAGAGGAGCTTTTGGAAAATGCTGGACTGGCAACTTCTCCATCCTCACCATTTAACTCTCCGTCTTCACCATCTACGTGCCTACACGCTGCCTTCATTTCATGTTCCCAGGCAGCGGTCACACCACGCAGGGAAACTCTGAGGCAGATCGACCAGGCACATGTCAGTGATGGAGGAGTCGGCAGCCCCGGACAAGGTTCCGGAGATGGGGAGGGGGCCTGAACTGCCCTCTGCCCCACCTCCCACCACCCGCTGGCGCCTTGACCCCGAACAGCCGACCGGAAGCAACTTCACATCGTTAGCGGCTGGCACTCCGGGGATCTGCCCTGCTTGTCCGTAGTCCCCTCTGCCCCACTCAGGGTCACTTCTCAGAGCCCACGGCCCCCCTGGAATCTCAAAGTGGTCCAGTGCAGGGCGGCACTGAGGCGGGGTCTGCTCCCCTCGGGTCTGCTGGGTCTTTGAGAGATGATGCTTCATGGTATCCAGTTACTGTGTGATTCCCCTGCCTTAGGGCTGAGATAAACCACTCTCCTCCAGCTGCCTCCCTGGGCCGATGGTGCCGCCCGGAACCTGTGAGCACAACTCCGAGTGTTCTAGTTGGACCTAAAGGAGGCTTGCGGGGCCTGCTGAGCACTGCTGAGCATCGGCTCACCGGCTCCTCGGCCGTTTGTGTATCTTCTTCGGAGAAACGTCTACACAGATCCTTTGGCAATTTTAAAATTAGGTTGTCTTTTTATTATTGGGTTGTGTGAATTCTTTGTATATTCTAGACAGGAGACCCTGAACGGAAACACCATCTGCACATCCGTTCTCCCATTCTGTGGGCTGTCTTTTCACTTTCTTGAAAGACAAAAGTTTTCTTTCTGATGAAGTCTCATTTAACTATTTCTCTCTCTCTCTCTCTCTCTTTATTTATGTATGTTTTTGCATGAGGTGGGAGGTAATTAGGTTTATTTATTTTTTAAGTGGAGGGACTGGGGACTGAACCCAGGACCTCGTGCATGCTAAGCACACACTCTACCACTGAGCTACGCCCTCCCCCCAGTGTTTTTTCTCCTGTTGCTCGTAGTACTTGGGAAGCTTTTCCTGAAGACGGTTCCACAGCTAAACGCAGGTTTGGAAACTGTTGGCCTCGTGGGGGAGGATGAAGGCTATAAGCCCGCTACCCCGGCCCTGAGCACAGAGCCCTGCCTCCCAGCCCCTTCCGAGCCCCTGCATGTGCATCCTGGCCCCTCGCAGTCCCATCTTCTACCTGGTTTTTGTCTCAGCACATGCAGCTTCCTCTGTTGGGTAGGTCCTCTTCCTTCTTCCTTGTTTTTTGGTGGCAAACTCTCATTCATTCATTCATTCATTCATTCATCTATATATTACCTAAAAGACCCCTGGCACTGTTCTAATACCTGGGAATATGCTGGCAAAAAAAAAAAAAACAAAGCAGAGCCAACCAGGACACCTCAGCCTGCCAGAAGCCCTCTCCAGAGGGGAGACGGACAGTTGGAGCAGCCTCTCGTGGGAGGGCCTCCCCTCCCCTGTTGCGTCCACCCCAGTTAACAGCACCGCCGCCCCGGGCACGCGTGCAGGCAGAGGCGGCACCTCTCAGCACGTGCCCTCATGGACTTCCTTGGCGATCTTCCCCATTAGAGCTTGCTTGCTTTCTTTTTTCAAACTGAAGTGTAGTTGATTTACAGTGTTGTGTTAGTTTCTGGTGTACAGCACAGTGATTCAGTTATACATATACGTATAGATTCCTTTTCTTACTCTTTTTCATTATAGGTTATTATGAGATATTGAATATAGTTCACTGTGCAATACAGGAGGACCTGCTGTTTATCTGTTTTATATATAGTAGTTAGTACCTGTAAATCTTGAACTTCCAATTTATCCCTCCCCTTCTTCCCCTCCTTGTAACCATAAGTTTGTTTTCTATGTCTGTGAGTCTGCCTCTGTTTTGTAAATAAATTTATTTGTGTCATTTTTTTTTAGATTCCACATATAAGTGATCTCATATGGTATTTTTCTTTCTCTTTCTGGCTTACATCACTTAGAATGACTATCTCCAGGTCCATCCATGCTGCTGCAAAAGGAATTATTTTATTCTTTTTTATGGCTGAGTAGTATTCCATTGTATATATATAACACATCTTCTTTATCGAGTCATCTGTTAATGGATATTTAGGTTGCTCGTTGTAGTTTTGATTTGCATCTCTCTAATAATTAGCGATACTGAGCATTTTTTTTCGTGTGTCTATTGGCCATCTATATAGATCATTTATTTCTCGAGGACAAGGACAACTCAACCATCTGGGAGTCCCAGAGCCAGGGTCCTGGCTCTCATAGTCAGGAAACACATGGCTCTTGCTTACCGTGTTTCTGCCAGAGTTTGCACAGAGCTTCACCTGATACTGGTTCCCTATGGATCAGGTTAACTGACCGCACACGTTTTTTCTGAGGGTAATTGTGCCGGGGCCCTTTGTTGATGCTCTACTGGAGCGATTTGATTTGCTATAAGATGGAAACTGCCAGGAAAAGCATTGTTATTTTTAAAATAAAACAAGAGAGTAAGATAAGGCTCAACATGTTTGGGGAAAAAACCCTCAAAACAAAGGTTCAAACTGCATTTTGAGTTGGATGGCCAGAATAATTACATTTGAATCATTTATGTGAAAAGTAATGCATTGTTCAGAACATCAAACTTATTTACAGGACTTCAAACCGTTGATTAAAATAGATGCCAAGCCTCTCACTGTACTTATTTTAATAACACGTAATCAGAATGAGCATAAAGGATTTCAAGCAAAGAGACGTTTGTGAGTCACGCCTGTCAAAATATTCTGGGGGGGTTCACGAGGATCCCGGGGGCCCCCGTTGCTGGCGGGCAGAGCGGCTGGGTGAGCGAGCTGAAAGCTGAGATTAAAGTGCATAGCTAAGCCCTCCACCGATTTGCAAGCGTGTTCCTTAACAGACAGCAGGAAAATCATTTATTTTCTCCCTTGGGCATTTGTGGAATGATTGCCCCAGGACAGCCCTGGGAGCGCGCAGACCAGAGGGAGGGGAGGGCCGGGCACCCTCCGCTCCTCTGCTAGGAGTCCTCCTCCTCGGGCCTCCTGGGCCCATGGCCACGGAGACCAGCTTTCAGAGAACCCACTGGCGAGTGTAGAATTTGGACAACAAATGGTCATCGGGTCAACTCAGTGCCCCAGAACCAGCTTGGCAGACGATTTCCAGGGGTGGGTCTGTCTCTTCCTAGAAATGGGCTGCCCCCCAGCCTGGCAAACCACAGGAAACTGGGCACATCTCTGCCTCCAGGGTCCTCCAGCTGGAGAATGAGGGGGACAGTGGCTGCGCAGGTGGAACTATCCTATCAAGTTCTTGAGTGCCTACAGGAAGGGCAGCTGGACCTCCACGTGGTGCTTTTCTGACTTTGTCAGAGCAAGAGGTGTTAGGTTCCTTCATAACACGGGCATCTCAGCCTCGGCAAGAGCTCTCAGAACCATACCCTGCTTCCTCAGACACAGACAGGACCAGGACCGAGCCCTGTGCTGCTTTAAAATTCTGGCGTCCTAGCTTAATATAAAAAACCCCCAAACAATCCAATCCAAAAATGGGCAGGAGACCTAAATAGACATTTCTCCAAAGAAGACATCCTTTCATGTGGCCAACAGACGTATTAAAACATGCATATTAAAATATTGCTAATTATTAGAGAAATGCAAATCAAAACTACAATGAGGTATCACCTATACCAGTCAGAGTGGCCATCATTAAAAAGTCTATGAATAATAAATGCTGGAGAGGGTGTGGAGAAAAGGGAACCCTCCTACACTGTTGGCGGGAATGTAAATTGGTGCAGTCACCATGGAAAACAGTATGGAGTTTCCTTAAAAAACTAAGAATAGACTTACCATATGATCCAGCAATCCCATTCCTGGGCATATATCCAGAGAAAACTCTAATTCGAAAAAACACATGCACCCCAGTGTTCATAGGAGCACTATATACAAAAGCCAAGACATGGAAACAACCTAAATGTCCATTGACAGGTGGCTGGATAAAGAAGATGTGGTGTATATATACCATGGAATATTACTCAGCCATAAAAAATGAAATAATGCCATTTGCAGCAACATGGAAGGGTCCTATTAGCCATCAGGGAAATGTAAAGCAAATGCAAGTGATTACTTCACCCCTGTCAGGACAGCTAGAATCATAAAAATGGATAATCACAAGTGTTGACAAGGATGTGGAGAAATTGGAACCCTCATGTGCCATTGGTGGGAGTGTGAAGGGAGGTGCTGTCCTCAAACAGTTAAACGTAGAGTCGTCATATGACCCAGCTCTTCTACTCCTGGATGTAGTCCGAAGAGAAATGAAACCACGTGTTCTCACAAAAGCCTATATGTATACGTCCACAGCAGCATGATGACAATCGTCAAGAAGTGAAAACAGGCCCAGTGTCCATCAACGGATGATGGATCCACAGAATGTTCTAAAATTCACAGTGATGAAGGATGTGCAACTCAGCAAATACACCAAAAGCCATTGAATTGTATGCTTTTAAATGGGGAGCTGTGTGATATATGAATTTTATCTCAATGAATTTGTTTTAAAAGTAAGAATCCCTAGGTCTGGCTGTGACAAGAACTGCCTCACATGAAAGGAGTTTTGTATCTCCTGTAGGAAAAGCATGGTGGAGGCCAGATGTCCTGGCAGAAATGCCCCTTGTGCTCAGGCTTCAAGAATGGTCAAGAGCTTGCCAGGTGAGAAAAATGGAAGGGTGTTTCAGGCAAAGGGAAGAGCATGAATGAAACATGGAAACACATCACAATTCAGGTATCATACACTCACGTGGAATGAGGGAAGGCAGGGAGTTGGCCAGCAAGACAGCATGAGGTGGCTTCTGAGGGGCACCCAGTGCAGCTCCTGCCACTCTTTGCCATGTGGGAACTTGGCCCAGTGTTGCCTGATCTTTACATATTACAAAAAAACCCCTAGAAATCTAGACATTTATGTGAAATCCCCAGACTTTTAAATGTTATCCAACAATGAGAATTAAAAATAAAGAGGAGGCCAACCAAAACATGTCTTCAGGTGAAACTAGCAGTCCGGGCATCCTGGCATCCTGGAGCTCGTCTTTGCATTAGAATTGTAATTACAGTATATGTGCAATTTCCCCCCACTTAACCTGTCATGAATATTTCCATGTTTATGTAATCTCTTAAAAGCCATTTGCAATGATTACATAATGTTCCGGACATGTCGTGATTTGCTTGCATTTTCCTCCTGTTAGAAATCAAGGTTTCTGGGTGGAGTTTCAGACCCATTCCCAGCCTGGCTTATTGCTTCCTTTCTCTCAGGTGGGCAGTGCAGAGGAGGGACAACAGAGAACCGTTGTATGTCTCAGGCTCGCCTCCTGAGAGCCACAGAGATCCTGGGATTTCAGCGAAGGAAGAGACTTAAAAGTCATCAGTTCCTATCCTTTTGTTCCTCAAGTGAGGAAACTCGGCCCTTGTTCAGGGTCCCAAGGCAGATGTATAAAAATCCCTTTATGGTTAAAATGACCAAATGTCACTGAAACACATTAAAGAAGCATTAAGTATCATTTTGTCTTGTCCCAGAACTGCATTGAACCTATACACACTTTTGAGGAGAAATAACACCTTTATGACATTGAGTCTTTTATCTAAAACATGCCACATATAGATACATTTTTATTATATTTACTCCTGGGTTATTTAAGTATATGTATATATCATTTTTGTTTGTTTTTGTTGCTATTATAAACGGCACCTGTAAGATCTGTGTTTTATAATAAGTTGTTGCTGCTTTATAGGAATGCATTTGAATTTTGTGTATTGGTTTTGTGTCCACACCTATTTAACTTTCTTATTAGTAATTTCTACAGGTTATGTTTGGGTTTTTCACGTAGACAATATTTTCATCTGTGACTAGTAATAATTTTCTCTCTACCTTTCTTCCTTTATATTTCTTTTTCACGTCTTATTGCATAGGTTATGACCTCAAGTTTGATGTTATATAGATGTGTATGATACTTGATCAGCATTTCTCCATTAAGTATGATGATTATCTGAGGTGTTTTTGATAGATGCTGTTTATCAGATTAAAGAAGTTCCCTTCTATTCCTATTTTGCTAAGATTTTTTTTAAACCACGATTGGATATTGAATTTTATTGAATGCTTATTTTTTGCATTTATTAAAACAATCATTTTATTTTTCTCCTTTGGTCAGTTATGTGGTAAATTACATTAATAGATTTTTTAAAAAACGAATCTTGTATCACTGAGATAAATGCAACTTGAATGTGACTTATTACTAAATATTTGGGACTCTAAATTTCCGTTTAAGTATTGCAGATACCATGTCATGATTAGCTCACATAACAAAATGCCATAGATGAGTGGCTTAAATAAAAGAAATGTATTTCTCACAGTTCTGGAGGCTAGAGGTCCAAGATCAAGGTGCCAGCAAATTTGGTTCCTGGTGAAAGTTTTCCCCCTGATTTGTAGGTGGCAGCCTTCTTGCTGTGTCCTAGCTTGGTGGAGAAGGAAAGAGCTCTGGCTTCTTCCCCTTCTTATAAGGGTGTAAATCCCATCTTGGGGCTCCACCCTCATTGTCTCACCTAAACCTATTTACCTCCCAAAAGCTGGTCTCCAAATATCATCATGTTGCGGATTAGGGCTTCAACATATAAATTTGGAAGAGACACAGTCAGTCATGCTCCACTTGATAATTTGTGATAATGGAATCTTTTTTTTTAAATTCAGCAGTTCTAGGTATTTTAAAAATTCCACTCTGTTTTTTCCTTGCCCTGTGAGTCCTTTAGATGCATGCTTTCTAATTTGTAAACACATTTTTTTTTTTCCCCCTGGTTATCTTTTTGCTACTGATTTCTAATTTAAGGGCATTGAGATCAGGGTATATACTTTTCCATTCTTTGATTTACATTCTTTCTGTGTCCTTACATTTGGGAAGGTCTCCATTAAACAGTATAACAGATAACAGAAACTTTATCTTCCTCCCAAATAATACAAAGAGCTCAGCTCATCCTTCATTTTAATCACACCTTCCAATTCATGTGCTATTATTATGCAGTATTTTAGTTTTTTCCACATCCCCCTCCCAAAATTAGATGTTGTTGTTATTTCATGTAGTCAACATTTGATTAAATTTACCCACATGTTTAGAATTTACCCACTTGCTCAGTCTTTCTTATTGTATCCCAAATCTTAACTTCTGGAATAATTTTTCTTCTGCTTGAAGTTCATCTTGTAGAACTTCCTTCCATCAAGGGTATCTTGATTTTAAACTCTCTCAATTTTTAATTATCTGAAAATGTCTTTACTTAGTTCATGTCCTTGAAAGATAGTTTTTCCAGGTATAAAATTCTAGGTTTGACAGTTAGGTTCTCTTAATACAGTGACGATATTTGTATTAGTTTCCCATTGCTGCCGTAACAAATTGTTTTAGTGGCTTAAAACAACACGCACTTATCTCTTATGTAGTTCTAGTGGTCAGATGTCTGAAATGAGGCTCATCGGGCTAAAATCAAGGTGTTAGCAGGGACGTGCTCCTTCTGGAGGTGCTAGGAGAGAATGCACTCTTTGACTCTTCCAGGTTCTAGGGGCTGCTGGTATTCCATGATTTGTGGCTGCATCACTCCTATCTCTGCCTTCTAGTCCGTAGTCACAGCTCCTTCCGCCTCCTTCGACACTTTTGAATACATTGGACCTGCTAAGATAATCCAGGATAATCTCCCCAGCTCAAGATCTGTAACCTAATCATACCTAAAAAGTTCCTTTTACCATCCATGTAAGGTCACATGTTCGTAGGTTCTGGGGATTCATAAGTCGACCTGTTTAGGGATTATACAGTTTACAGCACTACTCACTTCTGACTTTCATTTTTGTCATCAAGAAGACAATGGCTAATAAAATGATTGGTCTTTTGTAAATGATCTTTCTCTTTGGATACTTTTAGAATTTGCTGTGCTGACATATTACTATGATGTATCTGCTGTGAGTTTATTTTACTTTTCTTGTTGTGTTTTCCAAAAGCCATTATCTCTTTGAATATTCTGTCTTCTCCATTCCTTCTGTTGTCTTCCTTTGATCCCCAATTAAGCAGAATGTTAGACTTTCTCACTCTTTCCTCTGTGCCTTTTATTGGATTCTTTCGTATTTCTGTTTCCTTTCTCTGTGCTGCATTCTGGATAATTTCTTCACTAAGTCTTTCTTTTTTAAAAAAATTATTTATTTGTTTATTTTTAAGTCTTTCTTCACCTATGTCAAATAAGTTGTTTAATACTTTCATACATTTCTATTTTTTATTTTTAAAATTACTTTTATTGGGGAGGAGGTACAGTTCTGTGAATTTTAACACATGTAGATTCACGTGACCACTACCGCAGTCAGGACTCAGAACAGTCCGTCACCCGCCATGACTCCCTCATGCTATTCCTTTATGATCATGGTCTGTCCCTACCCTGATCTGTTCTCCATTGCTCTAATTTTGTCACTTATAGAATGCTCTATAAATGAAACCGTACAGTAGATAATGTTTTTAGACTAGCTTCTTTAACTCACCATAATATCTTTGAGAACCACTGAAATTATTGCAAGCCCTTCCTTTTTATTGCTGACCCAGTATCCATTGTCTGGACGTCCCAGAGTTCGTTCATCCATTCCCCTGCTGAAGGACATTTTAGTTGTTTCCAGGTTTGGCAATCACGAGAAGAGCTGCGGTAAACATTTGCATGTAATTTTTGTGTGCACATAACTTTTCTATTCTCTAGGATAAATACCCAAGAGCGGGATTACTGGATTGTATGGTTAAGTGTATGTTTGACTTTGTAAGAAGCTGCTCAAAATGTTTTCAGGTTGGCTGTATCATTTTGCATTCTCACAAACAACATGTGAAAATTTCAATTGCTCGACACCCTTGTCAGCCCTTAATATCATATTTTTTAATCTTAATTCTTCTTATAGGTGTGTAGAGATATCGCATTGCGGTTTTAAAAGGCAAAAGATGTACATGGGCTGAAGAGAAACCAGAGTGTTCATCATCATGGTTTTAGTCTGTATTCCTTTAGTGGCAGGTGGTGTTGAGTAACTTTTATGCACTTACTTGCCATCTGTATAACCCTCCTTGGTGAAGTGACTGTTGAAGCCTTGAGCACATATTTTAATTTACTTGTTTGTTTTCTTACTCTTGGGCTTTGAAAGTTCTTCATATATTCTGGATACAAGTCCTTTGTTGGACATATGATTTGCCAATATTTTTTCTCAATATGTAGTTTGTCATTTCATTTTTTAAAGACTATCGTCCTCAGAGCAAATGTTTCTGCTTTTACTGAATTCCAATGTTTCATCTTTTTCTCTTATGATTATGCATTCGGTGTCACGTCTAGGAACTCCTTGCCTAACTGAGTCACAAAGAGGTTCTCTTTTTTTTTTTTTGGTGAAGATGTCAAAATTTTATGAAATGTTTTATGAAATGTATTTTATGAAATAGTTTTATGAAATGTGTTTTGTGTATTATGTGGTCTACAATCCACTTTGAGTTAACTTTTGGATAAAGTATGAAGTTTTGTTTTGAACTTTATCTTTTTGCATGTGGATGTTATGCACCACTCGTCGAAAAGACTGTCCTTTCTCCATTGGATGTTTTTGCACCTTCGTTAAAAATCATTTGGTCATATTTTATGTGGGTGTATTTCTGGGATTTCTGTTCTGTTCCATTGATCTATGTCACCAATCTTTGGCCAATACCACATTGTCTTGATTACTGTAGTTTTGTAGTGTATCTTGAAATTGGGTAATACAAGTCCTCCAACTTTATTCTTGTTTTTAAAGTTTTTTTTTACCTTTTTATTTCTTTTGCCTTTCATGTAAGTATTAGAATAAATTTGCCTGTATCTACAAAAGTCATGCTAGGATCTTGTTTGGAATTGCATTAAATCTATAGATCAATTTGGAAGAATTGACACCTTTATTGTGTTCCAATTCATGAACAAGTCATTTCTCTATTTATTTAGATGTTTTTATTTCTTTCTTTCATCCCCATTTCACAGTTTACAGCATAATGATGATGTACATTTTCTTATATTTGTACCTAAGTGTTTATCTTTTTTAGGAGTTACTATAAATCATATTGTTTAAAATTTTTTAGTGTTCAGTTGTGCATTGCTAATAATTAGAAATATGATTGGTTTTTGTGGATTGACCTTGTATCTTATGACCTTGCTAAACAGTTAATAGTTCTACGGGTTTCTGTTGTTGTTGTTGCTGTAAATTTCTCGGGATTTTCTATGTAGGTGGCCATGCTGTCTGAGAATAGGGACAGTTTTATTTCTTTCTTTCCAGTCTGTATGCCTCTTATTTCTTTTGGTTTGCCTATTGTAATGGCCAAGATTTCTACTATGATGTTGAATAGAAGTGGTGAGAGTAGATGTCTTTGTCTTGTACACAACCTTTTGGAGAAAGTTGTGCCCTGTACAGTGTGATACTGGTTGTAGAATTTTTGTAGCTGCCCTTTGTCAGATTAAGGAAGTTCCCTTCTCTTTGAGGTTTGCTGAGAATTTTATCATGAATAGATGCTGAATTTGTCAAATGTTTTTTCTGTATCACTTGAAATGATCATGCAGTTATTCTTTTTAGAATGTTGATACAGTAGATTCCATTGACTGCTTTTTAAGTATTGAACTAGCCTTGAATTCCCAGGATAAACCCTACTGAGTGGTGGTGTATTATTATTTTTGTATATTCCTGAACTCTACTTGCTAATATTTTCCCATTTTCCTTATTTTGTACAGTCTTTGTTTAGTTTTGGTATTGGGGCAATTCTAACCTTATAAACTGTGTTGAGAAGCAGTCTCTCCTGTTTTATTTTTTGGGACATATTGTGTGTAATTGGTGTTATTTCTTCTTTAGATATTTGGTAGAATTAGCCAGTGAAGTCATCTAGGTCTGGGGGTTTAGTTTTGGGGAAAAAAACTTAAAATGTGAATTAATAATTATATTTAATAATTATAAGGCTATTCAAGTTATCTGTTTCCTCTTGGATGAATTCTGGTAGTTTGCCGCTTTTGAGGAATTTATTTCATCTAAGAGCTGGAATTTATGTAAGTAGGATTGTTCATAGTGTTCCTTTGTTAGACTTTTGATGTCTATGGAGTCTTCTTTTTCTTTGTCTTGCTAAAGCATCATCAATTTTATTTCTCTTTTCTTTGGTTTTATTGCTTTTTTTCTTTTGCTTTTCTGTGTTAAAATTCATTGATTTCTATTCTTGTCCTAATTATTTCCTTTCTCCTGCTTCCTTTGGGTTTACTTTGCCGTTCCTTTTCTAGTTGCTTAGGAGAAAAAGCTTAGATGTTAATTTGAGATCTTTCTTATATAAGTATTTAATACTATAAATTTCCTTCTCAGCACTGCTCTAGGTGAATCTCACAAATTTTTATATGTTGTATTTTAATTTTTGTTCAGTTTAAAATGTTTTCTACTTTTCATTGAGACTTTCTTTTTTATTCATTGATTATTTTGAAGCATGCTGTTCAATTTCCAAATGCTTGGGTGTTTTTCTCTTATCTTTTCAGTTTAATTGCATGGTAGGAAAAACTTTGTATGATTTAAATTCTTATAAATTTGTTAAGATTTGTTTTATGATCCAAGATATGATCTGTCATGGTGAATGTGACCTTGAAAATAATATTTTCTGCTCCATAGGGTAGAATGTTCTAAATGTCTATCAGATTTAGATTTTAATGGTATTTTTTAGTTCTTTCTATCCCTGCTGATTTTCTATTAGTTCAATTGTTGAGAGAGGAGTGTTGAAGCCTTCAATTCTGTGGACTTACCTACTTCCCTTTTTCAGTTCCATAAGTTTTTGCTTTGTGTGTTTTGAAGCTCTGCTGTTAGGTGCTTACACATTTAGGGTTGTTACGTTAATGGTTAATTGGTCCTTTGTTTTTTTTTAATCATTATGTAACGTCCCTTTTTATGCTGAATACTTTCTCTGCTCCAAAGTCTGCCTTGTTTGAAATGAAAATAGCTACTCAACGTTCAAAAAACTTTTAATTTTATTAACTATATTTTTTCTAGAAATTCTCTACATACTTTTTCAAGTCTCCTTGGTTGTTATTTACAGTTTTTTTCCCCCAATTACCTTTCAATCTTCTCTTTTATTTCTTTAAACATATTAAACATATTTGTATTATTTCTTATGTTTGATAATTTCAAGTTTGAAATCTTTATAGGTTTGATCCTACCATTGTTTATTTCTGCTGACTTTTATTCTAGTGTTTTATAATTTTTTTACTGTGAGCTATTTATTTTCCTGGAAACTTAATAGGAATTTTTTGAGGCTGAGTTTGAAGTTGCATCTACTGCCGTTCCCTCCAACAGCCCTGTTTATGTGGATACCAATTCCATTTCAAAGAGAAGTTGAAACTCAGAACAGCCAGGTGACCTGCCCAAGGCGACCCACGCAGAGAGTGGCAGACAAGACTTGAACCAAGGGCTTCTGACTCCAAAGCCCACGTGCTTCCCTAGTTTTACACATGGGAACTCTTCGTATCCATAGGAGTCCTGCCTCCACTGCCACCCGGACTCTCCTGCAGGGTCCTTCGGTTTAGGATGGTGTGGCTAACCCCGCGCTGCAATGCGGTAACACAAAGGCCCCCTGGGGCTGGATGGGAAGGGACATTTGCTACCTTTCTCGCAGGTGTGTAGACAGTTCTTTTTCTCCGGGTGGTCTGCTTTCCCCTAGGTGGGTGAGAATGGTCCTGGGTACCTGAGCCTGGCCAGACCCCCTCCAAAGCTGGTGTAATGTTTGCAGAGAAGAATGATGAAAATAAGAAAATCATCATCCAACAAGGGGTTCTATCCTGTGCCTTTTCAGAGTTTCTCCACCACCTCCTTTCTCTTCCTGGTGGTACCCAAACTCCACACCGCAGGTTGTAGGAGTCAGGCATCCTGATGGCTCTCTGGAGGGAGACGTCTGACAAGGCCACCCAGAAGTGCCAGAGAGGTTAATATCCCATGGGGTGAACTTTGTAAATTCACAGAGCATAAAACCAACCATTTTAAAGTAAGCAGTTCAGTGGCCTGCCGTATATCCACAACACTGCGTAGCCACCACCACTATCTTCATCCTCAGAGGAAACCTGTGCACACTGAGTAAGTTGCTCCTAATCGTCTCCCACCCCCACCGTGGGGTAGACTTTGAGGAGTGGGAAACGAGAGATGGGAGCCACTTCCAGGTGTGGTTCCTGCCCAGACATCTGGTGTGTTTCTGCACCAGGCCCACCTGCCCTGGGCACCTGGCCTTGCTTCACGCCCTTTCCTTTCACTCCTGCCACCCTACCTTGCACCTTGCTCATCAAGAATCAGTTCTGGGGTCCTGCCTTGGGCTCTGCCTTCTAGAGGAGTGCTTCTCAAGCTTTACTGTACAGAGGAACTTCTTGGGGATCTCGTCTCAAAGATTCTGGCTCAGTGGGTACCTGTGGGGCATTCCTAACAAGCTTCCGGGTGATGCTGATGCAGGACCTGGACCAGGACAGCTGCCAGCCCTGGTAGATGACGCAGGCTGCTGTCCCCTTGGGGTGGTGCTTGAGGAGGCCTCCAGGGTGGTGCTGAACAGGGTGTTACTGTTCCTCTATAGACGACGATACGGGGTCCTGCATGGGTTTCCTGGAGCTGCTGTAAGAAGGTACCAAGAAACTGGATGGCTTAGAACAACAGAAATGTATTCTCTCATGGATCTGGAGGCCAGAAATCCAAAATCAAAATGTCGGTGAGGTTGCTTCCTTCTGGAAGCTCATGCGTCTCTCTCAGCTTCTGGTGGCCGCCAGCAGTCCTTGATGCTCCTTGGTTTGTAGCCACATCCCTCCAGCCTCTGCCTCTGTCTTCTCAGGGCTTCCTTCCATGTGTCCCCAAATTTCCTTCTTCTTATAAGAACACCAGTATTTGCATTTGGGGCCCATGCTAATCCCATAAGACCTCATCTTAACTAGAGCACATCTTCCAAGACTTTATTTCCAAATAACGCCGCATCCACAGGTATGAGGGCTGAGGGCTTCAACGTATCCTTTTTAGGAGTGTAATCAACCCCCTCCTTGGACCCAACATCATGCTACCATTCAAGAGCAGAGCCAGGATGCAAACGCGTGGCTCTTGTCTGTTTCACCCTGGCCACCACTGCCCTGGGGGAAGCCAGAGGCTCAGGACAGGAGCTGGAAACTTCCCAAACTGGAAGCATGCAGGAGGGGACCAGGCACCAGAGGAAATCCGTTTATTTGCAGCACCAGCGGCGACAAAACGCGGTATATCGCAGAAGTTGTCCTTCTCCGGTGACAGCCCGTGGAACTAACTGTGTATCTCAGTCCCAGTCTCTGGAGGTGGAACAGAGACAGCGAGAAACCACTGTTAAAATGAATTTTAAAAAATGAAAACCTCTGTCGGTAAACCAGTTGACATTTGTCTGCACAAACACTGATAGTTCAAGTAAGAATAGTTTCAGCCATGCTTAACAGAGAATCTGCTGTATAGTGGCCTGACAAAGTAGGAAATTAGCTTTTGTCTCGTGTGACAACCGAACGGCAGCAGCTAACACTTCCGCAGGGGCTCCTCCGTGCTGAGCGCTGCCCCGAGCGCTCCGCGTGTGGTACTGAATTTAATTCTCACGACAGCTTCGGGGTAATGTGTTGCCCTCATAACTACCTCATTCCATTTTTTTTTTTTCAGATAAGGACACTGAGGGTACGTTTTTGGGCCAAGTTCACAGAGCTGGCAGGTGGTGGGGGCAGGATTTGAAGCTGGACAGTCTGGCTTCAGCGTGAGTGCCCAGCCCCGCACTGAAGCTTGGAGGCAGGACCTCAGGGTGCGAGGCTGCAGGAGCCACCGCCCGCCCATCACGACTCAGGGATCTTTGGCCTCTTCCTCAGCCGTTCTCGTGAACAGCTCCCACCTCCAGCATCCCATGTGCTTCCTGTGCTGAGAATGTGATGTGTCTTTTAAAGCTCTTTCCCAAAAGTTCCACACAGTGTGGCTCTTCCTTGTCCAGACCTGCGTGGCCGGGCCGCTCCTAGGAGCGAGGACATGGAGCGCACCACGGCTCAGAGTGGTCCTGGAGTTCTTCCTGTGAGGGCGGGAGGAGAAGGGATGACGGGAGGGTGACTAGCAGTGCCTTTCTCTATCCATTAGGACAGGGTCGGGGATGCTGTGGAAATAAGCAAGTTAGAGACGCAAGTCATTCCTGGCTGCGCGCACGCCCATCCTGGGACGCGGGGCCCTGCTCCAGAGCCCTGCTGGCTCCGCCCCTGGACACAGCTGACCCGGTGGCCGCCGTGGCACAGCGCACTCTGGCTCTTATTAGAGCCGCCACCTGAGATTGGCATGTGTCATGCCTGTCTCATTCTTTTGGTGGAAGCAAGTCACATGGCCACGCCTAACTTCACGCAGGTGGGGCAGGGCAGCCCCGCTGTTTGCTGGCAGGAGAGAGAGCGCGGGAGGTCACAGGGCAGCCCTCACGGGCCCTGCACCCGTCTCAGTGCTGGGCTGGAGCTCGCTTCCAGTGCACCGATTTGATACCTACATTTCCGGGCAGGACCATCATACCCGCGCTCGCAGGATTATTTTGAGACTGAAACAAGAGAATGGAGATAAAGCTCCCTGAAACCCACGTGTAAGTCCCAAGTCCCTGGTGTGGCCAGGAAGGTGCATGCGCTCTGGGCTTTGGCGGGGCCAGCCTGCCACCCATCCCTGGTCCTCCAGCAGCTCCATCCATGCCAGTCGCTGGCCCCCTTGCTGGCCCCTGGGGAATCCGTGCACATTTCTGATTCAGACTGTTTACATGGTTCTCCCTCTGCCCGAGCAGTCTCCCCCACCCCACGATAGTCACTCGGCTCCCCCTCTGCAGTTGTCACCTCAGGAGGCCTGTCTGGGCTGTAGGCAGTGGCAACGCCAAGGCGCTGGATCCCCCTTCCCTGGTTACTTCTCTTCATGGTCCTTGTGTCTGCTGGACATTCTACTAAATGTTTATTTATTTATTTTTAAATCTCTCTCTCTACCAGAAATGCAAGCTCCATGGAGACAGAGACCTGAACACTGCTTCTAGAACATTCTTGTACTGGGTTGAATAGTGTTCCCCACAAATGCATGTCCCTCCCAGAACCTCAGAAGTTGACCCTGTTTGGAAATCAGGTGGTTGCAGATCTAATAAGTAAAGGTGAGGACAGAATGGAGGAAGGTGGGTCCTCAGTCCATTACAACTTGTGTCCGTGTTAGGAAAGGAATATCTGGTCCCAGACACACAGGGAGAGAGCAATGTGATTATGGAGGCAGAGACTGGAGTGATGCTGCTGCAACTGGAGTAACACTGAAGGTTGCCAACAACCACCGACGCTCAGAGGCAAGAAGGGTCCTCCCCGCCGAGCCTTCAAAAGGAGCACGGCTCAGCCAGCACCTTGGTTTTGGACTTCCGGTTTCCAGAACTGTGAGGAAAAATCTGTTCTTTTATTTACTTTTGGGAAACTAATTTATTTCTTGATAAATATTATTGGATAGATGAATAGGTGGGTGAGTGGGTGGATGGATGGATGGATGGGTGGGTGGATGGATGGATGGGTGGGTGGATGGATGGATGGGTGGGTGGGTGGATGGCAAATGAGTACACACCACTTCTTACAGTGGTTTGTAATGATCTGTTGGGTTGGTCCCCGCCAGCTGTGTGTTGCTCAAGGACCCGGGCCTGTGTCTTTCCGTCCAAGTGTCTCTGGCACACAGTCAGCCATAGCATGTCTGCTGAGCTGGTGCCTGTGGGCATATGGGTGTGCAGTGCTGGTGACCAGGTAGTTCAAAAAAACCTACCTTAAAAAACGTGGCAGAGATGGCACCCTGAGCCCAGAGGCATGGTGGGAAGGGAGCGTGGGAAACCGTTCAAACCATCCCTGGCCGCCTGCAGGCAGCAGGAAGAGACGAGGCTCCAGGGAGGGAGGTGCTGAGCAAAGGCACAGACACGGCGCGGCTGGCGGCCAGCGCAGAGTGGAGAGATGCCTTTGCCCCAGAAATGGGACCAGGGCAGCTCGTTCTCTCCGGGCTGCAGATACTGGCAGGGAATTTCCTGGAAACCATTGTGATATTTCAGACTGTGCCCTCGAGGTCTTCTTGGAACCCTTCTGACAACGAGGATCGGCCTCGTTTACACAGTGATAGCACTGTTGCTCGGGAAGTTTTTATTTTTGTTTTTCGGGTTTTTTTCCATTGTTGTTAATCCAAAGTCTTTGAGGCTTGAAGTTTAATCTTCCAAAATTGTTCTTTAAAAGTCCTGCAGGATTAGCTCCCCAGTAGACACTGCTGATGTTTCTGAACTGGAAAATCAAGAACTCTCTCCCAGTGGGGTGGTCAGCTGGGGTCTTTGGAAAGATCCCCCTCCCTCCCTAGGTGAACTTGATCACTAGACGTTCAAGGGGAGGGGACAGCAGCGGACGCCCGCGGGCCTTGTGGGTTTCTAGCGCGTGGCCCGCAGTTGCTCCCCGTAAACGCTGCCCTTTTGCAGAAAGGACTGGCCACACCCAGCGTTGGGATTAGTCAAACATCTTTTCAAATGTTTTGGGTTCAGCAAAACTCCACGTCTATTTGCCAAGTTATTTTTCGTTTAATTATGAAACCTGGGTGTATTCCAAGGGGAATGTAACCCTCGTGTTTCTGATTCATCTGTACTGAATTCATGCACGTGCTTTAGAAGCCCTGGTGTCTGAGCCGCCTTTGGAATCTCTCAGAAGGCTTTCCTCGCAGCCCCACCCCGCTCGCCCCCTTGTAAACAGGAAGTTGAGTTTTGCCAACATGGAATGAACTTGAACACCAGAAGGACTGAGCTCAGCTTGAAATCCAGGACCCTGGAGTTTCGAGGGGGTTCTTAGGGTGTCCAAACATCCTCTCCCCTGCTGTTGGGAGCAATTTCTTCTGCAGAGCGACAGCAGGGAGGAAAGTCTGCGGGTCGTTAGCAGACCCGCGTCTGCGCTCTGGCCTCCGCAGCTCTGGCTGGGGGGAGCTGGGTGGTGCTGGTGCCGGGGTGGGGGGGGGTCTCAGCAGAATAGTGAGAGGTGTGCATGATGGGTCAGGCAGCGTGGCTCCATGAGAACCCTGTTCTCAGGGTGTGGCTGTGAGTTGAGATGCATGGAAAAATGAACCCTGATCCCAGCGGTTTTCAGCACAGAGCGGTCTAGCAGGCCCCCGCCCTCACTCCTCACCCGGGATCTGGAGGCCCTCCCCTCCATCTCTGGAGCTCCTTCCTTCTCTCTCCAGGTTAGCCATCGGTCCGCTCCCCTGCCAGCGCCCTAAGCAGGTCCCACCTCCTCTGGAGTCCAGGTGGCTCTCTCTCCTCCTGGCCGGTCCCATTTGGTCACCAAAGGACGCTTTCAGCGTATTTCCAATGTGGTACCGCGGCCAGGAAACCCTGGTCCTCCTGCCGCCTGGCCCCCACTTCCTGGACGCCTGGGCAGGAATCACTTTGCCTCTCTGGGCCTCAGTTTCCTCACCTGGAAAACCAAGGTGTAATTATTCCATGAACCTAAAAGTGGAATGTTCTGGTTCGCGTTGAGGCCCGGGCAAAACTGCCTTTCCTATCCCTGATTATGTGATTCCACGACTCACTTGTAAGACCAAAGCCCTGAGAACTGTTTCTAGGAGATGAGCGTCTCCTGAGCGGACCACCCCACCTCCCACCCCCGCCCGTCGGCTCCTGTGCTGGAGCACGGTGGTAGGGGTGTCACCTGACGCAGGTTTTCCCCGTGATTTCTGTTGGGGCCGGGCTATGCCTGGGGCAGGGTTTGGCAGGCGAGGTCTCCCCCGGCGAAGTTATCCCAGCGCTCTGGGCTGCAGACTGTCCCGCATGCACGGTGGCTCCGGTGGTGTGTGTGTGTGTGTGTGTGTGTGTGTGTTGTGGTTCGGGAGAAAGTGGGCGGGAGAAGGGGGCAGGTGGGGGAGGGGGCAGTGGGGGCGGGGCTTGGGCCCCAGAGACACTTCTTTAGTGTCTGCAAAGCATTGCATCACAGGAGCGGTATTTTCCTACTCGGAGGCCAGATGGGTTTGCCCGATGAGCTCGGTTGGGTAATCCTGAGGGGATAGTCTATGGGAACCAGAGAAAGCCTGCCTTGCACCCAGCAGCCTCTTCCGCTGGCCCTCTCTGCCCCCAGGGGATTCCCACGGAGCTGCCCGGGACGCGGGGTTGGGCAGCCGGGCTGCCGGGCCCCCCTGCCAGGCCGACGCCTGGGCTCCAGCTCAGGGCTGGGGCGGCTGCCTGCAGTTTTCCTTTCAGGGTGAGCTGCTGGCTTCCCAGAAGGGGAGCTGGGTCCCTGGAAAGAGGGAGGAAGCTGGCTGCCAGCACTTAAAAAAGGGCCTCTCTTTCCGATCAATTCTTTTTATTTGTTGGTGGAGGCTGGGCAGGGGGTTACCCTGGCTTCCAGTCCATTCTATGAGACTCCAGTCCGGTGTTGCTCCAGCCGAGCTGTTTTCTGTCTGAGACGGAGCTGTCATGTCCCTGCGGGAGGGGGCTCCAGTCTCAGGGAGCTGGCGCAGTCAGGGTGAGGGATGTGCAGACACACAGGGTCCCCCAGAGGCAGAGAGCCTGCCTGCCCGCCTTCTACATCCTTTCCAGGGCGGCTCCAGGCCTTGGGGCCCCTCACGTGCCAGCCCCTCATTTTCTCCCAGGCAGGGCCTTGCGTTCTGAGGCTCCTGCCTACTGGTTGGCGGTTCTAAAATGGGACCCGGCAAGACTCAGGCCTTGCAGAGACGTCCACAAGGGTCTTCTGTTTGTTTAACTCAATCGTCCATCTGTACGGATTTTGCAAACCTGTAAGTTTAACTTTTTGAATGGCTGATGAATTCACGTGGCTCCAGAATCTCAAAGGAAGCAGCGCAGTGAAGCGTCCCCCCTCCAACCCAGCGGACGTGCCCTTTCCTTCACACCATGTGGCAAATCCAGTCCCTGAGGGTCACCTTGCATGGGTAACGCCACACTGCCTACCGGGGGCCCTTGGAGTCTTGGACACAGATGCGGCCTGCCGGCTGGTTCTGATGGTGGGTTGGGGCTGGGGACAAGTGGGACTCACCAGGCAGCAGATGCTGCGGGTGGCTGAAGTCAGGACCCGGCTTCCTCCTCTGAGGCTGGTCCGGCGCCTCACCTCCCTGGCCCTGGGCTCAGCCAATCTGGGACTTCAGTCCCCTGGCTGGGCTTCCGGGGGGCTGCCTGGGAGCCGGGGCGGCTGCTCTGCTGCTTCCCCAGGGTGCTGGGCGCTGGAGCTGCAGCAGGCTCGGAGCCTCTTTGCCCCCTCCCGGTGGTGCGGCCCCCGGCAGAGCCCACCAGCAGGAATTCTGATGCCTGGGGGTTTCCTGATTGGCTTGTACCTACCAATCCTGCCTCCTCTCCCCGAGTTCTCTAGTCTGACTGTTTCATCTCAAAGAGCAGGGGCCAAGCACACCTGTAGGGTCTTCCTCACTTACCCCCCAGACCCTTTCAATATCTCTGACCTCCAGGGGAAAATGAGGGGGGCTGCTCCAAGGACTGGGGGCTGGTCCCCTTCCTTATGTGGTCTTAGCCACCTTCCCAGCTCCCAGGGCTGAGCTGCAGGCTCTGAGCTCAGGTGGGAGTAGGGGAGCCCCTGCAGCCGGCGGGACCACCATGTAGGGAGCAGACAGGTCAGTGCTGCAAGGCTGAGTGAAGCCCACTGACTCACCACCTTTACTGACCAGTCGTGTCCAGGGTTCGACTATGTGGACTTGGCTTCTGTTTGTCTCTGAAGTGAATGGGACGTTAGGACTGTCCCTCCCAGGTGACCCGGAGGGCAGGAATCAGAATTCACCCTCTGACCCTGAGATGGAGGATTTAGCACCTGCCTGGACGCCACCTCAAAGCAAACCCAGTGTCCACGAATTCCACCAGCATTCGAAGGCCTTCTCCATCACCCTCTTCACTCTCCATCTCTCCCTTGGCAGAAATGATCTAGGATTCTTTCTACACCTGGGGCTCCTTTAAGAATCAGAGCATTTACTCACTCATGCACGCATCCCCTCACTCCTTCCTTGCAGAAACCGGCTCTGAGCAGCTCCTGGGAGAGACTCGAGTGGGGACCTGAGAGAGAGACAGATGTGACTGCGACATGTCCTTACCCTGGAGGGGACAGATGGCCATGCCAGCTGTGAGTGACAGGGCAGAGACAAGTGCATCACCCATGATGCCCTGTGATGGGTGGTGGTGGGGACTAGAGAAACCAGTCCTGGGAAAGCTGGGGACGAGGTGGGGAAAGGCAGTGCTGGGATGAGCCCTAAAAAGTAGCTGAAAAGGATGCCTCCGACGTAATCTGAGAGGTTACTCCCTGCCTCACAGCCCGCAGCCCTGCCCAGCAGCCCTGCCAAGGGTCACTGGTCACTGGTCACTCTGCTTTATAGCCAAGGACACCAGCGGGAGTGAACTGCCAGTGGTTGCTCGGCCAGAGGGGCCAGAGGTGAACTCGAGTCTGGGTCCCCCTGACCCAGCAGGGACTTGAGTCCTGGTCCCTGGATCCCAGCCTGCCTCCTTTTCCCTTGTGCCTTCATCAAAGTCTCACACTAAGAGCCACCTGGCTGAAGACAGCACGTCTGCTGGCAATGCGCCCCTGCGAGCCCGGGTACTGGAGCACCGCTCTGCTGGGGTGGGGGCCCTCCAGGCCAAGGAAGGAGGAAGATTTTGTGGGGGTCTCAAAGAGGAAATGGGGGATGTGGGGACCCGAGCGCCTTTCTCTACAGGAGCAGGAGGGGGCAGGAGGGAAGCAGGTTTGCCTGCTGAGAGTCAGGGCAGGAAGGGTTGATTTTAGGGGGGGCTCTGGGCCAGAGGATTGAGGTGCCCCCAAACTACTGCCTTCCTGCTGAGATGGGACAAAGTGCTCCCTGTGGGTAAACCTCGGGTGAGGTGGGAAGCCCCGTAAAAAAGACCAGCAGGACCCCTAGGCAGGGCCACTACTCTCCTGCCAGCACCATCCGCTTCCCTGGCCCAGCAACTCTGTCTCACTTTTTGCCTCTGAAACGGCTTACTTCTAGGAAAGTGGAACTTATCCCTATAATTCTATTGGTTCCCTGAGGTCACTCCTGATTGGTCCTTTTCCTTAACTTCTGATTGGTCCATTTGTAGTACTTCATTTGCATGGAGCTCACTCCTGATTATTTCTCTCACTCCTGATTGGTCCATTTCCCTCACTCCCGATTGGTTATTTCTCTCCCTCCTGATTGGTCCATTTCTACAAAGCTTGTTCCTAATTAGTCAACGTTATGCCTTATTTACATATGATGTTGCAAAGTGTCAACTGGCAGCTTAAAAGCCTGTGTAAACCTATGGGCTGGGTCCAGAGCTTGGAGTGTTAACTCTTCTGGGCCTGCTGGTGTAATAAACCTGAGTTCTCCAACTCTCCAAGTGCTGCTTGGTCTCTCGCCTGGATCCAGGTTGCTGTCACAACTGAGCTGTAACATGGAGCTGTAACACATTTTTCTACAACACAGGAACTCTCAGTGATAACTCACTGCGTGCCCACCGGATGCACGGCTGGGTGCCTCAGGCTTCAGAATCTGGGAGATTTTTAGCACCCCTGCACTCTCTGCCAGTTCCCTCTGTAAAGCACCTCAAATCTAAATACAGCCTTCAATATGGGCAAAGTTACATGCTGTTTGAAGAAAACACCTTCAGACAATCTTGATTTTGTTTTGCTAATTTGCAACATTCAAAGAGAAAAAGTGCGATTTTGGGGTTAGAAAGGCCCCTGGACCAGGGGGTCCGCCTGGGGTCCTCGGTCTCCCTGAGGTGCCTCCCTGGCACTAGGGGCTCAGGAGTGCAGTGATTAGAAGACAGAACGAGGCGAGCCCTGCGCGTAGGTCCCAGCTGGTGCTCTGATGGGATTCATCACACACCCGGGTCTCCAGAGCCGGCAGCCACACTTGGAAGCACTGCCCTGAGAGTACCGCGCCCGGTGGGCGGTTTTCCTGTATTTACGTACGTGTGTAATAATATCATTGTCTACGTGTATGTTACATTCACACAATTAGCATTGTAGTGACCAACACTGATTGCTGTTACTTATAGAAACTTCCACTAACTTGGATGGAAAAAAATGTTTGCCTGAAATGTTTGATGATGCATTTTTAAGTGCATGAATGTCTGTCGAATGGTTGGGAATCAGGGTGGGCTGGGACCTGCTGACACCACGTTCCAAGGAGCCCCCAGGCAGTAGGAGGACAGGTGGGTGATCATCCATTCATTCATCCAACCATTTATTCATCCATCTATCCATTCGTCCATCAAAACCATTCGTCCTTCAAACCATTGGTCCATCAAACCATTCATTCATCCACTGTCCCACTGAGCTACAGTCTCACCAGCTTCTCTCCCACCAGTGTCGTAAAGGCAACCAATGGGCATCAGACCACAGAGTGGGTGGGAGCAGGGAGATCCAGCCCCCAGGGGAACCCAGACAAGAAGGTGGGAGGAGCCAGCCATGCTAGGAGCCAGGAAGATGTCCCAACTGGATGAAGGTGTCGGTTTGGTGTTCAGGGTGTTGGGGGCAGTGTGGCTGGAGTGTGGGGTCTGGGGAGAAGTTGCTGAGGGTCGGGGCTGAGGCCACATCATGCCATGCCAGCTTTGGATTTGAGTGAGCCCTTTGTCCCCGAGTGAGCCGTGAGCTCTTTGTGGTTCCTAGGACAGTATTTGGGCCCCAATGGACCTGCTTTCTGTCGCAGCTCTAATGCGTGACCCTGCTCCAGTCTCTTCTCCTTCCCTGCCCCTCGCTGCCTGATATGAACACTGGGTGATGTCTGCTTATTCCTTGAGTAACCCAGAAGACTGAGAGCGAGTGAGGCACAGGACCGGCCTCACCGCTGTGCCCTCCCCAGCACCTTGGTGAGAAGATGGGCAGCGTGGTTGGAAGGACACCCACCCCTCCTCCAGCTCCTGGGATGAACAAAGGGCCGGCGTTCCTGGAACAAATCCATTCTTTATTTATCTATTTATCTACTTCCCCAGCCACACAGCTATTTATTTTCATCTCTAACATCGTCTCATCAGGGAGGCACCAAGAAGGAAAAAAAGTGAAATTGATATGGGGTCCTTTTCAAGTGCGGGAGCCGGCAGCCTGCGGCCTTGGGAGAGACGCTGCTTTCTGATCTCCTTCCAGGGTGTGGGTGCCCTGGGGCCTCTGCGGAGCGTCCTCTGGGATCCCTCCATACCAGGCCAGCCATCTCCGTCCTTCACCACATCAGGGGTTGGCTGCGTGCTGCTTCAAAGTCAGGACAACGCTCTGCAATTGGAAACACACATGTTCTGCAAAGTATCAATTTAGCAGTCGGTTCAAGTCGGTCAGGGTGGGTGGGCCAGCTGGCTGAATTCCTGTTCATGAATGCCATACAGCCTGGCGCTCGGAAGGCCCAAGTTCGAATCCTGGCTTTGGCACTAACAAGCTGAGAGATCTTGGACAAGTCTATGTCCTGCATCAGGCCCTAGTTTCTTGTTCAGCTGATAGTTTATGGAGCCGTTGATTGATCGCTTGGTTCAGACCACGTGGCAGACCCAGAAGGAAAAGTGTTTCCAAGGTGAAATCTGGAGACACTGGGTAGAGAGGGCTTATTACATGTTACCAGACCCAGGTCTTCTTGAGATTCTCTTTCAGTTCAGGGTCTATTGTTACAGGAAGCAGAAAACTTCACTCAAAGTGGCTCACTCAGCTGAAAAGTCTGGTGGCAGGTGAGCATTGGTGCAGGTGGGTTTAGAGTGCAGTTTAACCAGGTCTCTGGTTCCACACTTCAGCAGTTCTCTTGCTCTGCCTGCCTCTATGTGTTGGGGCTGTCATCAGGCTGGATTGCCTCATGGCAACAGAGTAGCTGCAGGAGTTCCAGGCTTTGCACGTGCATCCTTTGTTGGTTAGAGCAAGAAAAAGGTCTGAGTGAACAGAAGTCTTACCTCTTGTTCTGGCTGGACCAACCTGTGCCAGTCACTGTTGGGTCAGGGAAATGCCTTGCATTAACTGGGAGTTATTTCTCATGCCTTAGGAAACAACTCTGGGAAAGGAGTTGAGGTTATCGTGACTGGCTTAGACCCATCAGAACCCAGTCTTGGAGCTCAGAGTGGGTTCAATCTCATGCAAACCACACAGCTGCCATGCATGGGTGGGCTGGGGAGGCGCCCACCTCCACTGCCCTGCTCCACAGAGACCCAGCTCTGCTATAGGGGCTGTCCCTGCTGTTAGCCTTTGCTCTAGGGTAGAGTCCAGCACCCAGCCGGTGTCCACTGTCTGGGCTCTATGCCGAAGCCGCCCATTTGGCCTCCACTCTGGGATGCCCTGGAATCTATGCTCCTGGATGTGGCTCTGGGGTGGCAGTGCCTGGCCCTGACTGTGGCTCTGAGGTCATTATCCTCTGCTGTGTGCAAACCTCCTTGAGCTGTGTTGCCTCAGTGGGCCTCATAATGCCCAGCAAGGCGGTTGTGACCCCTGTTTGCAGGTCAGGAGACTGAGGCTTGGCAAGGTTGGGCAGTTTGCTCCCCCAGCCAGTGGGTTGCAGAGAGGGTCTTCTAGACGCCTGGCGGCTGTTAGCAGACCAGGTGACGCTAATAACTGAGCCCTTATAGACGGCAGGCGTCCAGGGCAAGGAGGAGGTTTGAGAAATGGGAGACCTGGCTTTGGGGGCCCAGCCATCGCTGATGACCTGGTATCTTACCTGACCTCAGTTTCACTGGGATTGGAAGTAACCATGGTTGGAGAGTCCCATGGTAAAGAATAAACAGTTCAACTGTGCATCTCAGACCATCCTTGAAAAGGCCCAGAAGAGGAGGAGAACCCCCTCTCCTGCCACCGTGCGCCTGATGTGACCCTCCATGGGGGTCTCCTCCTGTCTATTGGGTTCTGGCACATTCTTCGGAGAAGATCCAACCAAGTGTGCAGACCGCGTATGCCTTGCTTTCCTCCTGCTCACAGGACTCCCCTGAAATGGTGACAGAAACAGCATAGGTGTGTGATAGCTTTGCCGTTCGTGAGCTGGAAAGCTTGGGGGTTCCTGGGTGGGAAGGTGTGAAGAAAACAGGCAACCAACACTAGCCAGGAAACGTCTGGAGAAGACGACTGTGAGGGCGGGGGCCCCCGCCCAGAATCGGGGGCCCCCGCCCAGAATCGGGGTGGGAGAGGTGGGAGGTGGTGTGCCCTGCTGACTCAGGGCTGTGTGCTCCTCCAGGATCCATGAGGGTGAGTGCTGGGCCCGGAGAGGTGGGGTGCAGGAAGGAGGGGAACTCGTCCAGCTCCCAGCCCCCTACCCCGTCATCGGGGGGGCAGGCTTCATGACCTGAGCCGGAGAGGGGACAGCAGTCCCAGCCACAACGCTGACCCGGCAACCGGGGCTCCCCAGCACCTGTGTGACGACAACACCAGAGCCGGCAAACAGGAGAACCAGCATCTGCAGAAGTAAAGCTAACGGGGCAAACAGGAGAGGGTTTTAAATATCACACACACATAAACATTGCCACCTTCAGGAGCTGCAGGACGAAGTCCAAAAAGGGGAAGTTACAGAGTTTGGGAGTTAAGATATTTGATTATCAAAAAAAAAAAAAAAAAAAACAACAACAACAAAAAAGCCCTGAACAGCACGAAGGACCTTGCTGAAGAGCACGATCACAAGCTGCAGCTTCTACAAACCGAGCGGTTCTCCCGGAGGCCGGAATGGAGGCACCCAGGGACTGACGCAGAAAAGAGGCGGAGGCACCACGGAAGATGAAGCCAGGCGTTCTGGCACCTGCTGTTGGAACTGCCATCGAAGACGAGGCGAGGATGGAAGAAACCGCAGGAGTGTGAGTCGTCAGACCAAGCGGGTCTACTCGGTGTCAGGCAAGAGGGCTGAAAAGGGGAAAAATCCCTCAAAGGGAATTGAGAGAGGATTCCCATCCAAGACTGATTTGGAGGGAATTCGGGACAGCAGGGATCGGGAGGAATTCCCAAGAGCTCCCGGGGTAAAAACAGCTCACCTGTGAAGTGCGGATCTGCTGGGTGCCACCGTCAGCCACACCAGGCACAAGGAGACAGGGAAACTGCCGCAGGATTTAGACCTTAGAGGGAACGTACAGACCATCTGTTTGAAATGCTGCCTACGTTGAGGGAGGCTGCGGCTGCACTTGGGGCCCAAGGTCACCTGGCCAGGCGGTGCCCTGGCCGCGAGGCACGGGGCAGCACACAGAGTTTCTCCTCTCTTTCAGCAGTTTGTTGATGGCCCACTCTGTGTAGGTTCTGTGCCGGGTGGCCAAGGAGGCAGTGGTATTAGAGATCAGATGCAATCTCACTGGGGCAGGTTTCACATCCTCATAGGAAGGAGACAAAAACAAGTGTAAAATGTTAACAGTGGTGGGTTCTGCAAAGGAGATGGCCTTGGAGCTCAGGGGAGTTGACCTTGCAGGGAGGACAGTGTCTCAGACTTCCCAGAGAAACCAATGATTTAGCTGAGCTCTGGAGGATGAACTAGAGGAATGGACTAGATGTGCAAAGGCCCTGTGGTGGGAGGGAGCCGGGAGCAGGGCCTGTGGGACCAGCTGGCAGGGCCTGTGGGAGGCATGGGGTACCCTGAAGGGTTTGGCAGGACCAGGTTGGTACTTGAGGAAATCACTCGGGCTGAGGGCAGAGGAGGCCAATGAAAGCTGCTCGAGTCATTGGGAAGAGATGATGGCATTTGGACTGGAGTGAAGGCCGGCGGACAGCAGCCGTGGGCACTCAGAGGATGGGCGGGAGACGGAGGGACAGCGTTTGCGGACCAGCAGGCGGTTGGGCATGGAGAAAAGGGGTGGGAGGGCGGGCTTAGCCAGTGTCCGGCGTGTGCGCCTGGACTTCCCTGAGACTTTCCCTGCTTTGGACGTCCCTGTGAATCAGACAGTCTGTGGCCCTTTGCTTCTGGCTTCTTTCACTCGGCGGCATGTTTAATTATGACTCTTTAAAGTTTTAAGCAGGTTGGTGATGCCATCAGGGTGCCTCCCAGAAAGACGGCCCTGATGACGCCTGGAGGGAGACAAGGCTGGTGTTCTGGCTCCCAGTGGGCTCGGGCCAAGCCGCACCCGCGCGGAGCGAGCTCGCCCACCGCGCTCGGCCTGCACAACTGCCAGGCTTGGAGGAACTCTTCCGACCCCCCTCTTTGCTCCTTGCTCCACCACCAGGGGAGGGGCCGGAGCCCCTCCTGTGCGCCCTGCAGCCCGTGTCTCAGCCCTCTGCTGTGACAGAAGGAGCCAGCTAGCTGACCCCGGCCGGTGGCCGCCTGGGGCTGTCTGCCAGAGGAACTGCCTGGAGTGGGGACCTCCAGAAGCTCAGATGTGCCTCTCATTTTTCCTGAATTAAACAGCTGGTTTCTTTGACTTGATTCACGCAGGTGGATCTGTAGACCCAAGGTCGGCATGACTCAGAGCTACAGTAACTGCGGTTTTCAGATAAACTGAATCCCAGGGGGGCGGGGCTGGGTCGTGGAAGGAGGCGGGCGGGCAGGACCAAGCTGTAGCGGACGTTTGTCTTTTTATTTTTTTATTTTTTGGGTTGATTTTTGTTTTGTCTTTTGGCTGCCTAGGATGCGAGCCTCCTTTCTCCTAGAATGTTCCTCAATTTATGAGTCTAGGTGGGACTTGGATCCAGGAGCTAGTGTTGCAAAGAAGCAGGTGCTCAGGGGCAGGTGTGGCAGAGGGGGAGGGAGCCACTCCCTCCTTCTGGAGGTTTCCAGAGACTCTGGTGACTTCAGGAACCTGATTCTTTGTCACTCTGAAGAGGTGTGTCTGTCTGTGGCCTGGTGTCTGGATGGAAAGCCATCGGCAGGTGTCCCTTCCAGGAAGTGCTTCCAGGCCCGGGCTTCTCGGGGCAGGCAGGTTGCTTTGGGCCTGAAGGGACACATCAAGGGGCTGCAGAGCATCCTGGGTAGTCAGGCTGGAGGAAAGCAAACCTGGGCTTGGCAAACCTCTCCTGAGCTTTATGGGGGGAGGGGGGGACGAGGCTAAGGCCAGAGGATGCTTCAGGAACAAGATTCCAGCAGAGGCAGGGAAACCGTTCTCAGGGCTGGATGTCCCCAGAGGGGTGGCAGGCCCCCCAGGTAGTGAGCCTTCCATTCCCTGGGCTATTCAAGCAGAGGCTCGTGCCTCTGCCGGGAATTCCCTCTGCTCTTCAGGTCTGCTCGCTCCCCTCTGTGTGATCAGGGTGTCACTTCGGCTCTCCTGCAGCCTCAGCACACTGTCCCTGGGGTCAGCCAGCCCTCAGACTGGCCAGGGTGGTGCCCTGGTCTCCCTGGCCATGGCTTTGTGAGTGGAGCCCTGAGTGTGGCTGGTCAGCATCTACCTGGGGGTTCTTGCCCGAAAAGATACGTGCCCCCAAAGAGGAGCTGGAGGGCTCTACGTCCTCGTGGGGGAGGGCTTTGCTGTCTGGCCCTGGGGAGCACACAGCCACATGCCCTTTCTTCAGGATGGAGTCGGCCCTAGGGTGGGAAAGCAGGGAACTCACCCGAGAGGAAAAACTCCTGCCTTGTTCTGTTTTGGGGGGTCACCTTCACAGCATGTGGCTGTCCCTGGGCCAGGGCTCTGGATATGTGACTCCTCCCCCTGGGGAACCTCCTCACCTCCTCCATTGGTTCCCCCCCACCTCCCATCCCCCATCCCCCTCAGCACCTCCGCCCCCAAAATCGTCTTCAGGGGAACACTCAGGCTTTCCCCAGAACCTTCAGCACGACACTGAGGGTCAGAACCATGACCCAGGAGCGTGGACCCTGGAGCTCAGGGAGAGGGTCCAAGTGGAGACGGAATGAGGGCGTCTGGAGGGAGCAGGAGGTGTGCAGGGCGGGAGCGGCCAGCTTGTGGGAAGGGGGGAGGAGGGAGGAGGTGCAGGCGGGCGCCCCGCTCCCAGAGACGCTGCCCCATCCAGACACTTGGGCGGGAGGCGCCCTGCCAGCTCCAGCGGGGCTGGCTGGGAGTCTGGCCTAGAAGGGTCCCGTGCAAAGCCCTCCCGGCTGGCCACCGTTCAGCCTGGCTGCGGGGGAAGGGAGCCAGGTACGCGCTCCTGCCCGGGGCCCTGGGTGCCTCTTGCTGCAGGACGCTGGTGGGCAGACGCGCTGCTGCGGAGACGTGGCTGCGGAGACGTGGCTGCGGAAACCGGGACCAGGGCTCTGGGAGCAGAAGGGCCGTCGGGGGCAGAGAGAGAGGCTTGCTGCGTGGACCTGGCTGGTCAGCCCAGGGCGCGTGGAGACCATTGGTGAGATGGCCGGCGGGCGATGGGGGAGACCCGGCTCTAAGTCGCTCGGGCTCCCAGGAAGGACTCGTGGGCACGGAGGGCGGGTCCTGCTGCAGCTTCTGAAGAGCAGGTCAGCGTCTTTGGTTCCATTTCTGATTTTGAGCTTCACATAGTTCAAACAGCTCAGCACTTGAAAGACACACCATGGACTCATCCTGAAGGCAAGCACCCCATGGCTGGCGGGGGAGACTGTTGCTGCTGCGTCTGCACACAGATTTTGAGAGAGTGCCCCGACTTGGAACCACTACCCCAAATCCCCACCGTGTGTGCTTCCCCAAGGCTCCCAAATCTGTCCCTGTACTTCGGGGTGGTCTCAGGGGTCCCCCAGTGCTCCCCAGAGCGTGGTGGACGGTGCCCACCTCTGGGAGCCTCGGGGTGGCTGGGAGGCTGCGTTTTTGCCTATTCAGCCTGAGTGCAAGCCGAGGCCGCCGGAGAGCGCACAGGTCAGGCGCTTCAAACCCCGACATGCGGAGAACACGCCGGGCCTGCAGTGGAAAACACTGAAGGCTCCTCCATTCCCCTCATTCGTGTTTTACACGAACCCCAGCTCCCCAGCTCATGCGAGGGGGCAAAGTCCCCGTGTCCCGGCCCTGCCGACTGTCACCATCCACGGGGCAGCTTGCCCAGCCAGGGCTTCCATCCTGGGGGGCACCCAGACCTCCACCTTCCGGTCCAGGGCCTCCATTTCTTGCTGTCCGGTTGGGACAGCCACATGGCAAGGACTGGGCTTTGGCATCAGACGGGGGCGGGATGGGGATGGGCAAACATCTTCACTTTGAAGTTGCCAGTCGGATGGCAGGTTAGTGGCTAATTCTGAGCATCACTTTCAGAATTGACAAATGGGGGCAAAGGACACTTTGGAAAATTCATGAAATTGGGACGACAGTCGTGGGCTGCCCTCCTGGGCTTCTGGTGGGGCCCCCGGAGCGTACACGAGGCACGATGTGGTGCCTCTGCTGTGGTGACTCGGACGGCATTCAGGCCCCCAGGTGTGGCTGCCGGGCCCGCTCGGGCCTCACAACTGGACAGCGATGACTCGCGGCTTCCAGATGCGTTGGTCCCTTGCGTTGGTGGTCCCGCTTGGAGTCCTGAACAGTCAAAGGTAAGCCTACGGCAGGGAGAGGCGTCTCCTGCGTTGATCCTCCTGGGCCGCTTGGCAGGAAGCGAACAGAAGGCTTCAGGGGTTCCCCTCCAGCCACGTGTGATGCCAGTAAGTCTGGCCTCAGGAGTTTGGCTCAGAATATGGAGCCACTGCATTATTTTGTGGTTATTTCAGCTGTATGTGACCACAAGACATTTGAAAGTATGAGCATCCATGTATTATCGAACTATTTCCATCAAACTCCAACTTGACGGATTTCCGATTTCTTTCCCACCCTATTACTGTTTGGCCCGAGACCTCCTTGCTTCCTGCTGACCCAGTGTGGCCATTTCTCATCTCCACAGGCTGAGCCGTGTCACCAAGTGGCTCATGCTGGTGGAAGACATCAGAGGTGTCCCCCAAAGACTCGGGTCTGCCAGCAGTGAGAGGCGTGCTTTCAGAGAAGAGATTCAGACCTTCAGGAAGCAGGGCCAGAGATGGCGTGGGGTGGAGCTACGCGTCAGGCTGGCCCGGCCCATCTGACTGAGACAGCAGCCACAGGCCAGGCCGAAGAGAGCCCAGGGCAGGAGGAAACAGGCAGGGCTGGCCCCGGAGCAGATATAGCCCGTTCCAGTCTGGGAAGGACACACCTGCCCCAAGCGCTCAGATGGAGGAAGGGGCCAAAACTTTGTGAAACACATTTTGGGTGCCCTGTAGGCTTGGGCCAGAATGGGGCCGGGGAGGCAGTGGACACAGTGGCCCATGGCTGACCTCGCTGGTCTTTTCTAGCAGGACTTTACCCAGACACTGTCCCCTCTGCTCCACGTGGTCTCCGGTGCCTGGCACGTGGGCGACTCTTCATACGTGAATGTTGAACAAACAAATGAGTGGATTAATGCTGGGAGCACGGAGCTGGTGAAGCTGTGGTCAAATCTTTGATACTTTTGAGTGGAAACTCTCTCCACTCCCACCATCCATGGACCGAAAGTCTGGGCAGTCGGTCTGGGCTGAAGCGGGCACAGTGATGCTTGGAGGATTGTGGGTAAAACTGCGCTAGGTACCAAATCAGTAAGGGAGAACAGAGGTCACCTGTGCACGTGCTGGGGGTCTGCACCTAGAGCAGCTTCCTGGCACCCACAGAGCGGGAGCCTCAGAGTTCCTGGCCCTTCTGTGGGGGACCGGGTCACAGCGCAGCTTAGCCAGGCTGAGGGACAAATGCTGGGTCCGAGCCATTGACTTCTTCTCTCCCTGCTTCGCCCCGCTGACGCAGGGAGAGACTCCGGAGCCTTGAGACCCTTTCAGGACCTGAACGCCTGCTTCACCTGAAGCATCACGTGACTTCATCCCACATCTGCATCCCTGGGAAGATCAGCATTCTCTCATTTCTCTAGTGCTTCGCTGCTTGCAGAGTAATTTCAGGTCCATCATCTCATTTAAAACTTGCACTATGAAAATGAATATGTGTATATTCATGTATGACTGAAAAATTGTGCCCTACACCGGAAATTGACACAACATTGTAAACTGACTATAACTTAAAAAAAAAAAAAAGAAATCACCTTGCACTAACCACTTGAAATGGGCCTGGAAGTAATCTCTTTGCTGGTGGCTTGTAATGTGCCGGGCGCTGTCCTTGTGGCTTTATTCGTTGATTTGCAGACTCGTCCCATGCCCCTCTGGGTGGCTTCATTATTTCTATTCTCCAGGTGAGGAAACTGAAATAGGAGAGATTCATATCACCATCTGAGGGTCTTAAAACAATAGGCATTTATTCTCTCCCAGTTCTGAAGTCCAGAAGTCCAGAATCAAGGTGTCAACGGGGCTGTGTTCCCTCCAAAGTTTCATGGCGAGGCTTCTCTCATGTATCTTCCAGCTTCTGAGGGCTCCACGTGTTCCTCGGCTTGTGGCCGCAACCCTCCAGTCTCCGTGGTCACGTGGCTTTCTCCTCCCTGTCTGTGTCCAAAGTTCCCTGGTCCTGTCATTGGAGTAGGACCCACCCGCACTCAGCACGACCTCTAAATTTTGCAGCATTACATCTGCAAAGACATTTCCAAATGAGATCAAATTTACAGGGTCTGAACATTAGGGCTTGAACATACCTTTTTTGGGGACACAAACCCCCAAACCAAGATGGCCCAGCTGTTCCTGGAAGAGCTGAGATGCAAGCTGTCCCTCCACCTCCAGTCCCACATCTGTCTGCTTTATTGTCGCTGAAACTCTGCCCATCCAGGCAATGAACAATCCCAAAGTCCATTCACAGTGGTACAAAGAAGAATAAAATAGTGAAGAATCTAAAGAATAAATTTCACAAAGGAAGTGCAAAAAACTACAGAATTGTTAAAAGAAATTAAAGAAGACCTAAGTAAATGGAAAGACAGGCTATATTCATGGATTGAATATTATATTACAATTAATATTTTTAAGAAGGCATTCCTTCTTAAATTGATCTACAAAGTCATTGTAATCTCTGCCAAACTCCCAGCTGACTTTTATTTTTGGTTGAAATTGGCAAATGGATCCTAAAATTCATATGGAAATGCAAGGGACCCTGACTGGCCAAACAATCTTAACTAAGAAGATGAAAATTTGAGGACTCACACTTGTTCTTCCCAAATTTACTACAACGCCGCAGTAATTAAGACAGTGTGGTACTGGCATAAAGACAGGCATTCAGATCAATGGAATAAAATAGAGAGCCCAGGAATAAACCCATCTCTATTTGGTCAACTGATTTTTGAAAAGGCTGCCAAGATCATTCAGTGGGGAAAATCATAGTCTTTTTTTTTTTTTTTTTAACACATTGTACTGAAATAACTGGATATCCATCTGCCAAAGAATGAATTCAGATCCCTACCTCACACCATATGTAAACAAACATACTGTGGTATATCCATATAGCTGAATATTTTTCAACACTGAAAAGGATGAAGTATTAATACTTGTGACAATATGGATGAAACATTACGTTAAGTGGAAGAAGCCGGACACAAAAGGCCACATACTGCAGGATTCCATTTATATGAAAAGTTCAGAATGAGCAAACCCACAGAGACAGAAAGTAGATTAGTGGTGACCGGGGTCTGGTGGGCAGCGGATGTGGACTGATTGTTAATGAGTACAAGGTTTCTTTTTGGGGTGATGAAAATATTCTAAAATTAGATGGTGGTGATGGTTGCACAACTCTGTGAATGGACTAAAAACCACTCAATTGTACACTGTGAATGGGTGAATTGTATGGTGTGTGAATTACGTCTCAATAAAACTGTTATTTGAAAAAAAGCCCTGAGAAAATAAGGGTAAGCGTCTAATGCTTCTTCCTACCCTCAGTGGCTTCCCTCGTCACTCCTGGGCATGTGGTCTGCCCGGCAAAGTCCAGTTTCCAGGCCCTTGGTGGTGCCGTCTGCCCTCTTCATCTCTGCCCTCTGTGGGGAAGGACATCAGAGGTTCCAGCACCTTCCTCCGTGTGCCTCCTCTGCATTCATCTTCATGCCTCACCCACTCACCTCTGTGTCGGCTCCTCTGGGCTCGACATGACAGGGCCCCCATAGGGAAGATTTCCTGGGTGCACTGCCCAGACCCCTGGGGTATAGCGGGAGGAAAACCCAGCTACTTTCTGAGAAGCGGAAGGGTCAGGGTCTCTAGTAAGGCCCTGCCCAGAGCACACGGCTAAAGATGGGTGGGGGCCGGGGAGCATGGCAGCATCCTCTCCCAGACAAAGGAGGTGGGGGCTTGGCCCCCGCCTCATGCCTCTGACTCCTGCTGGGTTCTTCGAGGGCTCTCCCAGACTCAGGAGAAGCCAACGTCTTCCCGAGAGTGGAGAAAAAAACAAAGATGCTTAAGAAGGAAGTGACCCCCGAGGGGCTGGATTCCTGTCCCGTTGATCCACTGTGGAAGGAGGTGGCCAGCATGGGGGCTCCGTCCACCTTAGGAATAACCTTCTCCGGAGAGACGGAGCCACGACCGTCCGTGCAGCACCTCATAGCGATGAAAACGTTAACAATGGAGTTTAGACTTGCACTGTTTCCAATGATCCAGGGTACGGCTCTGTGACACCCAAACAGCCAGAGAATTTTTTCTAAATGAAATACAGTCAGTTTACAATGCTGTGTCAATTTCTGGTGCACAGCATCATGTTTCAGTCATCTGTATACATACATATATTCATTTATCATATTTTTTCGTTACAGGTTACTACAAAGTATTGAATATAGTTCCCTGTGCTGTACAGAAGAAACTTGTTGTTTATCTATTTTACATATAGTAGTTTGTATTTGCAAACCTTGAACTCCCAATTTATCCCTTCCCACCCCCTTCCCCGCCCCTGGCAACCATCAGTTTGTTTTCTATGTCTGTGAGTTTGTTTCTGTTTTGTAAATAAGTTCATTTGTCTCACTTTTTAAGATTCCACATATAAATGATACCATATGGTATTTTTCTTTCTTTATCTGACTGACTTCACTTAGTATGGTAACCTCCAGAACCATCCATGTTGTGGCAAATGGCATTGTTTTACTCTTTTTTATGACTGAGTAGTATTCCATTATATAAATATACCACAGCTTCTTTATCCGGTCACCTGTCGATGGACATTTAGGTTGTTTCCATGTCTTGGCTATTGTACATAGTGCTGCCATGAACACTGGGGTGCATGTATCTTTTTGAATTAGAGTTTCCTCCAGATATAAGCCCAGGAGTGGGACTGCTGGATCATATGGTAAGTCTATTTTTAGTTCTTTGAGGAATCTCCATTCTGTTTTCATTAACAGCTGCACCAAACTAGATTCCCAGCAACAGTGTAGTAGAAAGACATCCAGGTAATTGAGAACATTTTAAGTGTCATCTGTCTGACATTCAATGTGACGGGGACATGGATGGGGGCAGGGAGGAGGCTGAGGTCCCCGGGGTGGGGTGTGAAATGTGGGTGCATCTAGGGAAATGGAGCAGACCTTCTGATAAGTTCTGCTGGCTCAAGGCTTTGCCAGTACAGACGGGTAGGATTCTAGAAAGCCTTTTATTTGGACCAGTGGTTCTCAACCTGCAGTGATATTGACCCCTAGGGGAAATTTGGCTGTGTCTGGAAACTTGTTGCTTTGTCGCAACTGGAGAATGGGGTGCTACTGGCTTCTTGAGGAGCCAAACACCCCACTGTGCACAGGACAGCCTCCCCCGCCCAAGAATGATCCAGCCCCAATGATTCAGCACTGTGGTTGAATATCCCTGACCTTTCAAGGTGTAGATCTGGTAGAGGTCACCTGGGAACGGCCATCCTCCCAGTGTGTCGACACTGGTTAAACACATCTCTTTCCTTTCTGATCATAAAAGTGATATATGCTTGTTGGATAACATTTGCACAAGGAAGAAAGCAAAAATCACTTGAGATCCCAGAACTGCCATGCCAAACCTTTCAGGGTCAGGCGGGCGGAAGGCTGGTGAAAGGGACACGCCATTCAAAGCAGGGACAGCATGATGTGTGCCCGTGGTTTACACTTTGTTGTGACCTCAAAGGGTGCAAAGGTACGTCCACTTGGTATCGCTGCTGCCCGAGTTCCACGCTGTCTTCCAATCACAGACCGCACCCATCTACCCCAGTTTCAGCTTCTTTAAGGTGAAGTAAAAAGCCTCACAGTCCGAATTCACAATCCAAATTCAGGACTTTTCTAGAATTTTATATATTTACCACCAGTGTTTACAGCCGCCTCACCCATTATTCACTGGAAGCTTTTTTTCTTTTTTAGCAACTTAAAAGCATCAGTGTTTCATAAAGCTTTGTTTACATAGGACTAATAGTTCTTTAAAACTTTTTTCTTTCATTGGAGGTGCTGGGGATTGAACCCAGGACCTCGTGAATGCTAAGCATGCACTTTACCACTGAGCTCTACCCTCCCCCAGTTAATAACTCCTTTTGCACTTAGATTGTATTGGTTTACGTAATAGTTAATGAAATGGATTGATCACAAGCACAGAAGTGTTAGCAGACGTGTGGACGCGGCCGACCTAGGTGGCTGTGCGAGGGGGGCAGCCGGAGCCAGGAGCGGCCAGCAGGGCATGGCCCCGTGGAGACGGTAGCGCGGGGGGCCCCAGGTGTGGGCTCAGTTGCTTAGGAGGCTGGCTGTCTAGGCCTTCGGGCCTCTATTTCTACACACGCGGATGCAGACGGACCAGATCAGGCATCTGCTGCACACGCGGTTTTGGGAGCGGATGCTCCACTTACTATTACATATGTGACAAATGGTTGTGATTTCCCACAGCGGCAGAAGCCCTCACGCTCTCGCGTTCCATCCCAGGCTCTGGCGCCGGAGCCCAGAAAAGGAGCTGCATGAAGTGGGGGAAGGACGCCAGGTGGGGCTGCAGGGAGTGGTCAGGCCAGCGGCCTTGCCGAGCTGTGGCGGACCCTGTTGCTTCGGATACGGTGGGAACAACCCCACCCCCGCAGCTGCGCCGGTGACAGGCAGGCGGGAGCTGGACGTGGGAGCCTCTTGTTAAGGCTGTGTCCGCGGGAAGTGATTTCCTAGACGGCAGAGTGGGCTGTGTAAAGGACAGCATCTCTCCTGGGCGGTGGTGCTCGTCAGCCTAGGTGGGGGGTCATGGTGATGGCTGAGCCGAGGGATCAGAAGGAGCTCTCGATTTGGCAGATCACCTCTGACCACTTGTAGATGACCGCGATCCTGTCTCATTGGCAAAACAAAATCCACTCTAGAAAAATCCCCGGGATTCTGGTGCTTTCCACCCTGCACAGGGGATTTCAGAGTGCACAGGAACACAGACTGTCTCATTTTGGCAAGCGACCTTGGTTGCCAGTGTTGACAGCATCACTTGAGGGTAAATTAGTTCTTTACAATAATCCTCACCTCCCCAACGTGGGATAATTCAATTCAGGTGAACACAAGTGCCCCGTGTTTGGTAATGATCCCAGAGATCATCTCATTTGTCAAAGGAGAAGACAACCTGAGTGGAGGGTGAAGAGCTTCCACTAATTCCATCCTCCCAAACCCAACAAATGTATGTGCGTCCATTCATCCACCATCCGTCCATCCAACCATCCATCTATCCATCCATTCATCCACCATCCATCCATCCAACCATCCATCTATCCATCCATTCATCCACCATCCGTCCATCCAACCATCCATCTGTCCATCCATTCATCCACCATCCATCCATCCAACCATCCATCATCCATCCATCATTCGTTCATCCGTCCACCCGTCTCATCCACCATCCATCCCTCCATTTTCCATCTATTCATTCTACTATTCATGCTTCCTTCCTTCCTTCCTTCCTTCCTTCCTTCCTTCCTTCCTTCCTTCTCTCATCCAGTAAGCTTGTTGGGCACCCCCTGTGTGCCAGCCTCTGGGTCAGATTCCGGGGCTACCACAGAGACCAAGAACCAGCCCTGCCCCGGACTGACTCACAGTCCAGTCCACTGCTTTCTCCCCACAATGCATCCCTACGTCCTCATTTCACTTACTCCTTATAATCAGATGACTTCAGCTCCACCCATCGTGCAGGCGGAAGTGAGGAGGCGCCCTCCGCGTCGTGGTGCTTGTCTGAGCGCAGAGTGAAGGGCGTAGGCGGCCCTGTAGTCGGAGCTCCTGCTGACTGAGCGCCTGCCACTTGGCTGCAGGTGGGCTGTTGCTTGATGCATATGAGCTTTTGGCATAGGCTCCTAATTTTATGACAGTTTTAGATTTACAGAAACTTCGCAGACATCCAATTTCCCTTACTAGTAACAGCTACTATTAGTAGGACATGTTTGTCACAATTAAGGAATCGCGATTGATACAGTATCGTTCATCAGAGTCCATACCACATGCAGCCTCCCTTATCTTTTACCCAACATTCTCTCCCAGGATCCCACCCCACACGCGGCACCGTCGGTCGCCGTGTCTCCTCAGGCTCCTCTTTGCTGTGACGTCTTCCTGGACTTTCCTTGTTTCGAGGGGGGCTGGTCAGGTACTTGGCAGGATGCGCCCCGCCGGGTGTGTCTGCGGTCATGGCACGAGGCTGGGGCACGGGTTTGGGTGAGGATGACCGTGGGGCAAAGGGCTGTTCTCATACTCTTCATGTGACTCACCACCGTGAGGCTGACCTTGACCACCTGGCTGAGGCGTGTGTGTGTTTCCATCCTGTGGTCCTGTTTCGGCTCATGAAGAAAGCTGGGATCTCAGGGGTGACAGAATTGCAGAACATCACCCGGAACCAGGCAGAGGGCATCGCCGTCCAGATGGTGGGCTGTCCTGTGCCTCCCATCCTCCCTCTGTGTCTGCAGGTGCAATTTCATAGGCACCCACTGGGACTGAGGTCCCCAGCCCTGACTGGGGGGCAGTTGTCAGGCCCCCTGGGGGGTCTGCTGGTCCCAAATAGTCCAGACAACCTACCTATGGACAGCCAACCCCACACGGACAGACGTTCCTCAGGGAAGATGGAACCTTCTTGCACCGTGTGCCCACCCCATCATACAGGACAGGACCCTGGTACCCAGAGGCCTGTCCAGCCGCTAGCGGTGAGGTCATCATTATTTATGAGAAGGCCAGGCTGCCGGTGTCTGCACACAAAGGCCCGGCTCTGGGGCCGGGCGTGCGGGCCGGCCACCCAGGGCATTCCGCAGCCTGCAGCCCGGCCGGACAATAGCGCGCCCTCTCCCCTCCGCCGGGCTGGCCTCTGTGAACAGAGCTCCGTTGACAGCCAGGGCTGCTCTCACTCCTGAAGAATTCCAAAAATGGAACCATGCACGCCTGGCCTGGGCCTCTTGGGCCGCTGCTCAGCGCAGGCTCCAGAAGGCTGTGGCTTGGGGCTGCCTCTGTAGCTGTCTGCCTGGTTGGCATTTCAAGGGATCCCCGGGGTCAGGTGGGTGCATGGGGGGAGAGAGAAGAGAGGAAATGAAGAAAATCCAAACTTCCCGTGAACAGGCAGAGCCCCGCTAGCTGGGCAGTCCGTGCGGAGGGCACCCCGGTCCCGGGGTCGGGCAGATTGTGCCCTGCGGGTCTACGCAGGCACTGACCACCGACTGAGACTCCGAGTGATTCCCCAGCCCCCAGGTCATCATAGCTCGCCCAGCCCCCCCCCCCCGCCTCCATGGAGTAAGAGGGGCCGCAAGGGACGGGGTGACTCAGCCGGGGTCACCAGGCCAAAGAGGAGAGTGAGGACGTGGGACTGACGGACTGCACGGGCAGCCCTCTCAGCCCAGGGGCTCAGGCCTCCGGAGCCCCCTAAAGTGCCATGTCCTCAGCCGGGAGAATGACCCCAGAAAACACCCTGCGGCCGGCAGAAGGACGGCATGTGGAGGCCTCCTCCGTTTGCCCAGGGCCCCCCCACCCTGGCCCCCAGAGTTTGGGGCACGTCATTCTTTCTGGGGGGCTGCCCTGTGCCCTGTAGACTGTCTAGCCTTGGCCACTAGACACGGTAACACTGCCCCATCCCTCACTCCCCGCCAGCGCGACAACTAGAATTGTGCCCGGGGTCTGAGTGCGCCCGCCGCGACGGCGGGCTGGGTTATAGCACAGCGCCAGACGGGCCGCTCGTGAACAGCACGAGTCTGCTCCTCATGTTCCGGGGGCTGGAGGTCCGAGATCGCGGGGCTGGCACAGTCGGGTCCTGGTAAGAGCCGTCCTCCAGGCTGATGACTTCCCTCTGAGTCTTCCCCAGGAGGAAGGGGACAGGGAGCCCGGCGGGGGCTCTTTTAGAGGGCCCATTCCATCCCACAGGCTCCACCTCCTAATACCGTCCCCTTGGGCGTTAGGTTTTCAGCACATGGATTTGGGGGACACACCACTCAGACCACAGGTCCCGGCCCCGCCGAGGGTCCCCTGGCCCGTCCCCCGGGGAGTCTGTCATCCTGTCTCAGCGCAGTGGTGCTTTTCAAACATGGTTGTAAATTCTCTGATGCTCTGCGTATGAATGGGTGAGGTCCCTGCCCTCTTCTTGCACACAAGTGGGCTTGTGGCTACTTCAGCCCATTAGGTGTGGTGGAAATGACCCTGCAGAATTTCCCAGGCTGCCTTGTCAGAAGCCACGTAACTTCTTTATTTGCTCACTCCGAGAGCCCTGAGCGGCCACATATGGAGTCTGAGTCCCCTGAGCGGCCATGCTGTGAGGGACCCCAAGCCACATGCGGGCACCCCTGTCTACAGCCCCGGCTGAGCCCCACCCTGAGTCACTCGGGTCTGAGCATCAGACATGTGAGTGGAAAGGCTCCAGAGGGCTCTGCCCAGCTGCTCAGAGCTTCCCAGCTGAGGCACAAATGTCGTGGAGCAGAAGGCGTCTAACACTGCTTCACCCTGCCCTAGTCTCAGGACCCCGCATCCATGGGGACAATGAAATGATGACTGTTTTGTGCCACCAATGTTAGGGTGGTTTGTTACAAGGCAATAGGTTATCAGAACAAGCTTTGCAGCAAGTCCAGGATGTGTAGAGCAGGCCCATGATCTGGCCTCGGCAGAGAGATGCTGGGACCGGCCCAAGTCACACAGAGAGAAGGAGCCAGGACCTCAGTTTTACTCCACCTCGCTTCCAGAATGTTCCACCACTGACTGCCTGCCCCTTCACACGTGCCTGCAGTAGTCATGGCTGTCCATGAGGGCCTGCCTACATCTGTTCCAGCTGCTCCTGACCACAGCACCCTGGTATTCCTGCTGTTCCCACCCTACACTTAGTCCTAGAGTTCAGTGTGACCCGCGCCAGGGCAGTGAGGACCGGGGGGGGGGGTCACCCCTGGACTTAGGCTCACACTCTTGGGGGCAATACGCTTTTGTTTGCTTGGACCAGAAGAAAAAGACAGAGGGGAGAGGCTACCTGAGGATGATACGCACACAGAGGAAAGCAGAGCCGGGGCGCAAGAGGAAAGAGACACCAAGTTCCAGTGATGGGCTCCTGGAACCAGCTCTGCCTGAAGCTGTTACAGCTCATTTGGCTCTCTGTTTGGTGGTAGCTTTCTGTCACTTGTGGCTGAAAGATTCTGGACCAACCCACCCTCTCCGCCCAATAACAGCCTGCCTTGGTCAGACAGGAAAAGGGTCAGGTTGCGGTGGGGGCCTGGGGTGTCACGCCATCCAGACTCGCTTCGGCTTGCCGTGTGGTCAGAGCCTGTGGGAGGGGGAGTTGGGCGTCAACCCAGCCATTCCTGCTGCCCTAGGTATCCCTGTCGCCAAGCTCTGCCTTCTCGCCTTTCTCCTCTGAGCCCACATAACTCCCAGGAGGTGCTCAGGATGGGGTCCTTATGTCTCCTGGCGGGTGCAGAGAGGTGAGGACTAAGGTACCCGAGCAGAGACTTGAGCCCACGTCCTCTGAACTTGTTTCCTTTGTGGGCATTTGGACCCTGGGTCAGCCAGCCCCGTCTTCCCAGTTGCGTGTTCACACTGGACATTCTTTGAGCCCTTGCAGGTCAGTGGAAGATGCGAACAGTGAGGTTCCAGGAGAAGATGCCAGGTGGCGGTAAAACATCTGGCTGGAGGGATTTTGGAAACACCCACGTGACACCAGAAGCTCAGAGGTCACCTCTGCAGGTGGAAAAATGTGCAAAGCTCAACTGGCCCCCAGGGGTCTCGTAAACTCTGCAGGAGGCGAGGACTCACTCACTTCTGGGGGGAGAGGTTCCTGAGCGGCTGTGTGTGTGCGCACACGTGTGTGTGCGGGGACATGTGTGCACACGTGAATGCGTGCGTGTCCAGCGGGGCAGCGAGGTAAGGGACAGATTCTTCCACGTCCCGGAGCTCTGGGGTCTGCTCCAGCTCCAGGAGTCACAGTGACATAAGGTACAATGTTACGCTGCAAAACCTTTGTAGCAATGCCGGAGGCTGGCAGCTCCTGCCTCCGTGGGTCCTTCCCACTCTTCGCTGCTGGAGCTGGGTGCAGAGAGCCCGCCGCTCGCCCAGCCCCCTGGCCCGGGCACTGTCATCCTGTCTAGGCAGCTCCTCCGTCATTCTGCAGCTGAAGGCACGTTAAGGGGCCCGCTCCCACGTCGGCACCCCTGTGGCCTTGGAAAGCCCCCTGGGTTTGCCCTGAAAGACCAGGTGGGGGTCAAGGTCTCTCCGTGTATCTGGCAGCCGTGTGGACCGTGGCCTGTGCTCCGCAGAAGGGTCCGGCCTTCCCCGGCCCCCTTGCCTCTGCCCAGGGGAAGGAGGGGTGGGCCTGGCCCGGCCAAGGCAATGGAGCATCCGTGAAGCAGCCGGATGGCGTCGCGGTGAGGAAACAATTGGGCGATGACAATCAGAGGAAGGTGAAGGATCTTGTCCCAGTTCTTCCTGTTTTTGTGTGCGGTTGACTCAGATGGGCACTGATAATCCTACCAGGAGATGGTCCCCAGTGGGCGAGGCGGCCCTCCAGGCCCCCGGCGGCTGCAGCTCCATGTCCACCCATGGCTCCTGCGTCTCCCCTCTCCGGGCAGGAGCCAGACGGCCCAGCCGCACGGAGAGGGGCCCCTCTTTGTAAAACCGCTGACCTGGCCGGCACCCGCGCCATGGGGTGGGGACTGGGGTCTGCAGGCCCTGGGGCGGGGACTGCGGCAGGGATGAAAGGGGCTCCCACCCTGCCCTGGGGCCACCCATCAGGGACACACATACACAGGGTGAGGATGACAGCTAGATGGCCGTGTTCTCCACGGCAGGGCCTGGAGGAGAAACGCAGCCACGCTGCAGAGTCCTGGGACACCGGGGGTCCCAGCCTTCTCCCCAGAAGACTCCTGAGTGATGTCCCGCTAGCTGTCCCCGGCCGCTGCTTGTACCTTGTGATGGAGGGGCAAGCAGGCAGCCCCGGGAAGTCTCCTGGAGATAGTCCTGAGCTGTCCCTGTCCCCACTGCTGGACAGCTCATCTTCTCAGGAAGCTCCCCAGGTCCCTGGGCCACACGCTGCCCCAGGAGCCCTGAGGCCACTCAGTTCTCTTTTGTGCAAACTCCCTTTGATGGTTGAAGAACTCCCACTGCCCCACGCCACCAGAATAGAATTTAGTCACAATGTAAGTTTGTTTATAACAGTTTTGTTGAAATTTGTCCCCAACTGGGAGCAACCAAGGGGTCCTTTAGTAGGTGAATGAATTAACCGTGATTCATCCAGACAAAGGAATATAATTCAGCACTAAAAAGTAATAATCTATCTTTCCATGAAAAGATGGAGAAAAAATAAATGCATGTGACCAAGTGGAAGAAGCCAGTCTGAGAAGGCCACACACTGTATGATTTCAACTCTGTGACATTCTGGAAAGGCCAAACTATGGAGACAGTAAAAAGACCAGAGGTTGTCGGGGGCTGGGGATGAGGAGGGGGTGCAGAGATGCAGTGCAGAGGAGTTTCAGGGCAGCGAAGCTACTCTGTACGACACTGCAATGGTGACTTCATGCATTTAGCAAAACCCGTAGCACGGACAACTCCGAGGTAACCCTCATGTAAATTCTGGACATGTAATAAGACATCAATATGTGTTCACCATTTATAGCAAATGTGCAGCATTAGTGAGAGATGTGAAGAGAGTGGAATGAGTGGGGGGCAGAGAACTCTCTGTATTTTCTGCTCAATTGTTCTGTAAACCTAAAACTGCTCTAAGAAATAGTCAGTTAATTTTTTGAAAAAGGGCACCTGAGCACGCCACACGCCTCACTGACCCTCGTCACCAATGGCAGCCTCCTTAAGGCCCTTGTTGGGGAAGATTCCCGTGGGTTGCTGGGTGTTCACTAAAATCCCGTTTATTCTCGTGTTCCAGACACAGGGCAAATGTAAGATCAGGGCAGGCTCCCAGGCCTGCAGCTCTAATGGCCGTCCGACCAGAACAAGTGGACAAACCATGCAGAGTCGTGCAAAGCGATGGAATTCACGCGCACGGGTGTGGCGAGTGGTGTCTGCGGATCTGACGTTCTGCCGGCAAGGAGAGTGAGGCCCCACCGGTTCCTGGGCGGGCGGGTTCTCTGCCCCTCCGGTCTCTCTGCTTTCTGGCAGGGGGTCATCACCTGTGGAGGCTTCCGGGGCGTGGATGCAGCCTTCCCCTGGCCGGTCTGCTCCCGTCTCTGCTCCCGTCTCTGCTCACCGCCCCCCAGGACCAAGGAGGCTGTCCCGATGTTAATGTGAAGATCTTGCAGTCATCATCCTCGGCCCCCGTGCTAGTTTCCTGTGGCCGCTGTCACCAGTGATCATGATCACAGTGGCTTAAAACAAGACACGTGTATCTTGTAGAGCCTGGAGGTCAGAAGTCAGACACGGGTCTCCCGGGACTAAGATCAGGTGTGGACAAGGCGGTGTTCTCCCTGGAGGATCAGGGGAGACTCTTCCTTGCCTTTCCCAGCTTCTAAAGGCACCTGCGATCCTTGGCTTGTGGTCCCTTCCTCCATCCTCAAAGCCGGCGACCTCTGCTTCCACCGCCACGTCTGCTTCTGACCCCTTGCCTTTCTCTTCCCCTTGTGACTCCTTTGGGCCCATCCAGAGAGTGCAGGACAAGCTCCCCATCTCAACAACCTTAACTTAATCACATCCACAAAGTCCTTTTTGCCAAGTAAGGTCACCCAGTCAGAGGTTCCACAGATGAGGTCGTGACATTTGGGGGACACCCTGATTCTGCAGCCCACAACCACCCACTTTCTCCCACACATCCCATGAGCCAGGAAATCCTGCGGGCTCCACCCTCTGCGTCTGATGGGCTCTGAGCACCTCCCACCACCCACTGTCAGCGATGCTTGATCGTGTCTCCCCAGGGACAGCTCTGGCCTCCTTGCTGGTCTCCCGGCTTCTCTCCTCGCCCTTTTCCAAACTGTTCTCAACCCAGTGGCCAGGCTGATCCTGGAAAGAGGTGAAGTTGACTCCCAGTGGTTCTGGTCTCACTCTGCATGAAATCAAGGTCCTTCCGACAGCTGACAAGGCCCAGCATGGTCTCCCCATCCTCCTGGTCCCTCTGCAGCAGCCCCTCGGGCCACCTTGGCTGTTGCTCTAACACGCCAAGTGTGCTCCTGCCACAGGGCCTTTGCACCAACTCTCCTCTCTGCCTGTGCATCCCTTCCCAGTGATCTCTGCCCAAATCACTATCCCTGAAGCTCTGGGTCCCTCCTGCTCAGCTCACTGCTTCCTGTGTCACTTGTCACTTTTCTAACAGACTTCACTGTCCATTTGTTTCTAATACTTGTCTGTCCCCTGTGCTAGAGGGACACTGGTAGGGCAGGAGTTTTGTGTGCTTTGTCTACTGATGTGGTCCTGGACTAGGGCGGTGCCTGGCCACAGCCGGTGCCCAGCAAAGACTTGTGGAGCACACGCGGATGAACGAGTGGAGGGAGCAGAGGCCACGAGAAGCAGGGAACGGAACACGAGCTGGGTGCCTCTCCGGCTCTCTGAGCCAGTGGTCCCGGGCAGAGCAGGGAGACACCACCCCAGCTCGCCGGGAGGTCAGAATCCTTTCTCCACCCTCTCGCCCCACCTTCCCCGGCCTAGCTCCAGTGCTAGGGAAAGTCTGGGAACAAGCTATTTCTTTTCTCGTTCCCTCAGCCGGTCCAGGGGCTTCGGATGCTGGGGTGAGTAGGATGCTCTGAGTTCCAGTTCAAGTGGTGGAGGTGGACTTATGGGGAAGAGGAGGGCGTGGTCCTGCTGCACTGCTGGTCGTCTCATGTGCTCCGAGCGCATCATGGGTGCTGTCATTTTACCCTGCGAATATCTAAGCCCTATCTGCTTGCTTGTCCCCTCCTCTGGGACGTGTCTCTGATCCCACCCCCACCCCTCCAGCAGGAAACAAGCCTTTCGGGGCCCCGCCGGCTCTCCTCTTGTATCTTTAATGTCAACTCTTGCCAGGATGGTGCATTTCTCAGCCTCCTCGCTTGTCTTTTCTGCCAACCCTGGGGGCTCCTGGAGGTCAAGTCCTGGGGTCTTCAATATCTTCCTGTCTCAAGCAGCTGGCACACAGCAGGTGCTCAGAAAACGCGGGTGAAAAAAAAAAAAAAAAAACGGCTGGCTGGCTGGCTGCATAATGGGTTGATAAATGAATGGATTCCAGGGGGAGGCCCAGCTGGGGCAGAGTTGCAGGGGGAAGCTGGGAGAGGCCGGGTGGAGGGAAGGGGGAGGCCCTCTGCTCTGAGCCCGACGTGGCTGCAAAGTCTCTTGACATCAGCCTGGAAAGAGAGGCGCACCAGCTGAGCGCCGGCTGTGTACCGAGCCCTGTGCATGTGTCCGTGTGTCACCCTCCCAAGACCCCCATCCGTGGGACGCCTGGGTGTTTCCACTAAGCGTGAGAGGACCCTAGTCAGTGGTACAATTGGGTTCCAATGTGGGTGGCCCTCCCAGGCCACGAATGCCTGGCCGAGGCGTCTGGACTTTGTCCTGCCCCCGCCGGGTGCCACCTGCCTGGGGCATCAGGGTCCCCCCTCACCCACATTCGGGGCCTCTCATCGCCATCTGCTTCAAACTCTTTACACATCCAGATGAATTTCCATCTGGGATGAAACCAGGGTTCATCAGCTAATGGTATATCCGGCTGCTGCCAGTACTTGGGAGCCATGGACGGCTTCAGAGCTGAGGGGGAACAGGATGAAAGGCCATCCCTGTGAAACTTGGCTGGGCCTCTGTTTCTGAGGTTCTTTGTCTTTACTGAGTGCCGACCACTGACTGCTTGCACCCGTGTCCCCAGTGGTGGGAGGCCTGGCAGCCTCAGAGGCCTACCCTCCAGGGAATTCAACTCTAGGACAACAGGCCAGGCGGCAGGGCCATCAGTGGAACCTGCGTGAACGAGGCTGAGGATCTGGGAGGGAGGGAGGTGTGCCAGGCGGGGATGGGGCAGCTTCACTCCACCCCGGGGACGTGGAGAGAGCGGGAGGGGGCCGAGGGAGGGGAGCTCTGTAGGCGAAGCTCCAGGCCTGTCTGTGATCTGTGCAGGAGTGGAGCTTCTCTGCCCTGGGGCAGGAGTATCTGACACTCCTGGGGAGCTGGAGCTGGCCCAGCGGGCCCTGGCTGGGTGACCTGGGCAGGGCACTGCATCCCTAGGCTGGAGCCCCTGGGGAGACCGGCTTAATCATGCTCAGGGGTCCCCAGCCCCCCACCCCGGAGCACACCGTGTCACCCGCTGAGTGCGCCAGGCCCCGCAGGCACCGGGAGCCTAGGTGGACAGCCCGCTCCAGCCAGGAGGCCCAGAGCCGTGGGCGCCCTCGGTGAGGACAGCCGCCCTCTTGCTTGGTCTCAGCTCCTGGGGGGAGCGGCCACAGAGACACTTCATGTTTAATTGTGCAAGCTGGGCGCTATCTCCCCTTCCCCGGTGGGGGCGGGGTGGGGGGGCGCAGCAAGCAGGGCCGTCAGTTCCTCAGAAGCGCCCCGCAGCCCCAGGGCGCTTTCCCACTGCCCGAGGCTATTCTTAACACGCGGCCCGGCCCGAGGGCTAAAAATACCGCTGCGAGGCCTGTGGGAAAGCTGCCCGGGCCGTCTCTGCGGTTCGCTGCTTGCCTCGGGGTCCCTGCCCGCTGCTGGGCAGCGAGGGCGCCCGCCCCCTGCACGGCCCAGGTCCCGTGGGCCCCGTCGGGACCCTCCTGATTTTAGTGGCCGTAGGTCTCCAGGGAGGGCAGCGGAGTCTGGGAGCCTTGAGCCCCCCACTTCACAGGCTCCGAGGGGAAGCGCGTCCCCTGAGGTCATGGTGCGGTCTGCCGTGGGGGCCCCGGCTGTCCTCTCCCTGTGGGTGGCCTGGTCCTGCTCCTCCCCTGCCCCCTTCAAGGGACGTCTGGAGGCTGTGATGCTGGCCCGGAGGCTGCAAGTGGGCTCTCTGCTTCCTAGAGCAAGTCTTACCGTCTCACCGCAGCACGAAGTTTACAAGAGATTTTCCTTTTTTTGTATCACATGCTTTTCCCAGAAGCCTTAGGGGCACCAGGGAGGCAGAGCGGGCTGTGGGCCCACCATGGGGACACGACGTCTGAGGCTGTGAGGGGTCGGCTCAAGGTCCCAAGCTGGGAGGGGTGAAGCAGAGCCTGAGTCTGGGTCCCCAGCGTGCCCTGCGGTCCCCGCGTGGGGACCCAGCCCTCCCGAGCCAGGCTGTCTCGGTGGTGTCCCCTAGGGTCTCACCAGCTGGTGACTGAGGAGCACTGTGTGCTCCGACAGGAGGTCATCGCTGCGGGGGCCCAGGGTGCTGGTTTATAAACTGGCCCTGTGCACAGAGGGCCCGCAGAGACGGAAGGAAGAGACAGCAGCTCCAGACAGACAGGTGGCAGGTCGAATAAGCAGGGAACTTACGTACGAGGCTTGTCTCAGGTGCCACAAAGGCCCCTAGGTCCCCGTGTCCACCCGCCAAAGCTTGACTTTTCAATAGAGACCGTAGCGGGCTTCAATCACGCATGCCAACCGGATGGTCCGAGTGCCGCCTTGCTCTCTCTAGGCCGCGTCCTTGGCACAGGTCCCACCATGGGGACGGCGGGCAGAACGAACATTCCAAGGACAGAGGATGGATGAAGAGCCTCTGATGCCTGGGTCCCACTCGAGGGTCAGCCGGCGGTCACGGCCCCTTGATTACCGTTTCCAACTGAGGGCCTCGTCCCCCCGCCCGTCGGCCCACTGCAGCGGCCACTGTGGGTTCGCACCCGTTAGCTGTGTGTTCCCAGCGCCGGGGCCCTGATGGGTGAGCACGGTGATCGCCCCGACAGGCCGCACAACGTGCCATTGTGCTGGGCCCACTTGGGGCAGGTTCATTAACTGCCTCTGCCCGGGTGGCCCAGTGGGCCCAGGCGTCGCCAGGGATGGCTCTGTGAGGTCCCCTGGCCTTGCTGCGGGGCTGGACAAAAGCCCCTTCTCTGCGCCCCACTGCTGCTCTGCGAGAGGCCGAGGGTCTGATGCCCACTTGGGGGCCAGAGAAGCAGCTGGGCGGGCTTCTGGCGTGGCCTACAGTGCCCCAAAAACCCAGCCTTGAGGGTCAAGGCGGCCCCAGTGCCCGCCTGCTGGGCCTTGGGATCGGTTAACCTCTCGATGCGCACCACCCCCTGCCCCGGTCAAGGGGCTGGAGCCCGGTCCTCACACACGAGGCCGGCCCGCAGGGTGTTGTGAGTGGCCGTGCTTGGGAAAGCCCTCCCACTCAGGGGGACATGGGGGCACAGCGCTCTGTGAGGGTCACAGGCAAAACTTCCAGAGAGGAGGGGCCAGGCCAGGGAAGAGTGGGGTGTGGAGGCCCGCGCTGCGCCCTGGGGTAGGGGGCCAGGAAGCCAGCAGACCCTCACCCCGGCTCTGGGCAGAGCCTGGAGCCCCACTGGGAGGCCGAGGGGCTGCGGGCAGACGCCCTCTACATCCAAGCCTCAGCTTCGCCCTCTGGAGAAAGTTGATCTCTAAAGCTCTTCTGTCTTGACCTTCAGGGAGCCTGGGAAGGTGAGGGGCACAGGGCGGCCAGTCTGTCTCTGCAGGGGGAGGGCCCGGGAGATGGGGGAGGGGGCCCCAGAGCTTCTTGGGGGTGCAAGAGCCTTTGACGACATTCTCCCCTGGACCTGGCTTTCTGCCCCTTGTCCCCCTGAACCACGAGGTTCCCCTTAGGGTGCACCAGGAGGCCTGGGTGCTGCGACCCACGGGCCAGTGAGCCCCGGACAACAGAGGACAAGGCTGACAATGCCATCAGCCTCCATCCTGCCTGTGTGGGCCTCAACATCCCATTTTGTAGACCAGAGGAGGCACAGAGAAGTGAGGGGCTTCACCGAGGGACGAGGCTGACTCAGGAGGGATGTTTCTGTGCTCAGGAGGACAGCTTGGATGCCCTCGAGGCCCCTGGCTGGGTCCCCTCTCCTCTACTGTCCTGTCCCAGCAGCCCCTGCCTGGCCCCTCTCTCCCATCCTCCACCCTCCCCTTTCCTCCTTCCTCTTCTCTGCTGGCTCCAAGTGCCGCACCCAAGCCTCGGGGACACGCGCTCAGCCTCCAGCATTCCTGCCCTGTTTTCATTTAGGGGACGTCCCCCAAAATACCCAGGCTGCTGGAGGCGGCAGCAGCCTCGCAGGCCCCCTGGGAACGTACTTGAAAGCCTTGGCTGGGCCGAGGCCTCCGGGGCTGCCAAACCAGAGGCTGGCGGGGGGCAACCAGGGATGGAGGCGGTGGGGAGCGCAGAGGCAGCAGGACAGGGCCAGGACCCACTAGTACGGCTCCCCGGCTCAGGCGGGGGTGGAGGCGGCAGCTCCGAGGCCAGGAGGGAGACCTCAGGAATGTGGCATCGCAGTGCTGACACTCACATTTTCCTGCTGCCTGGCTCCCAGCTTGTGGGGACAGCAGGGCAGGGCCAGGAGCCTGGGCCAGGGGACACAGCCAGGCAGAGGTCCCTGGGGCTGGCTGGAGTTTGCAGCCCTGCCTTGGAGTCAGACTTCTCACTCCTTGTGAAGCCCCTCAGATGGGCTGGAGCAGCCCCAGCCCCCGTCCTCACAGGCGGTCACCTCCCTCCTCATCCTCAGGAAGCCTTCGGCCCGGGAAGGGCAGGTGCTGCTCTGGGCCCGGCGGGCAGCTGGACACCGTGGTGCCGGCTGAACTCGAGCCGAACCTGGAGGCCTGGGCGGCGGCAGTGGGGCCTGTTGAGGACTGGTTCTTAGGTGTCCCTCTCCCGGCCACCCTGAAGCTGACCCAGTGTCTGGCTCTGAGATGATCTGAGTGGGGTGGGGGCACAGGCCCCACCTCCAGTAGGACTTCTTCCTAAAGCTGTGCCACCACCCAAGTCCCCAGGAGTGATGTCCCTTCCTCGGCTGCAGACTAAGGTGACCTAGTGGTTCTCATGGGAACAACATGCCTGGAGTGAGCGAGCGCCCGGAACTCGGCCTGCGAGCCTGGAGTTACTTCACTCTGGACAGAGCTCTCCCACTCTCCAGGCCTTGGTTTCCCCCTCTGTCACGTGGGGGGACCATTGCTGTCCTGCCTGCCTGTGTGGAAGAGAAGGGTCCCAGGGAGGGTCCTGAGGCCCCTGGGATCGCAGGCAGCACCCAAGGCAGGGGCCTGGCGAGCTCCCTGCCGCAGCAGGAGCCGCATAGGGCTCGCCCCTCCCTGCGCCCGAGGCTGGTCCAGGAGAGCCTCGGTGCTTTAGCAAGCAGAGAGCCAGCACACGGCCCCAGAGGGGAACCCTGTCGGCCCTGTGGCCTGCTCATAGACGCCAGCTTGCCTCCTGACCTCAAATATTGGCTCTGGCAGGCGGAGGGGTCAGCCGTAAAGACCGGGCAGCGGGCGCCAGCCAGTCTGCTGCTGAGTCACCTGGTGGAGGTGCCGTGGGGGCCAGCCCCTGCCCCCGTGCTTTTCTGGGGACATCCCTGCGGGACACCAGAGTCTGCGGCCAAAGCCTGTCTACCTCCTGCCCCTGCAGCCCCACAGCCCCCTCCGAGGGTCCCACCTCATCGGCAGGGACTGAGGCAAAGGGCAGAGGTACTTCTGGCTCCTCTGGTGTCTGGGATAAATATTTGTCAAATGAATGTTATTGAAGTCCAGCTGGGTCAGTGGCATCACCAGCCCCGACCCCAAGAATTCCCCAGCCCCCAGATCACTGGTTCTCTTGTCCAGCTAACCTTGACAGAGGATCGCAGAGGCCTGGAACCTTACGATTTTGATCTGATTCCTGGCTACATCATGTTCTGTGTGCCCTCGGGAGAGGCCCTTTACCTCTCTGACCCTCTGTTTCCTCATCTGTGAACAGGTATCGATCATACCACCTGTTTGCTTGGAGGTCAAATAAGATCCTGTGTCCATTGAAAACAGTGCCTGGCTCAGGGCACCTGCCTGGGAATGCTCCTTTGCCTCCCCGGCTGCCTCACCAATCATCCCTGACATCCCACAGCTGGCCCAGGACAAGACGGGGGATCCAAGATTTGGGTACAGTCCTCTTTCTCAAGTCACCATGGGAGATAAGATGTGGACACGAATCCCTGCAAGTCACACACTGTAGAAGACTCTTCCCACTCAGAACAGAGGGGCCAGCAGTGCCCTCGGATAGTGTGGAGGGCTTCCTGCAGGAGGTGACCTGGTGGCGGGCTGAGTCCAGGGTTTGAACCAGCAGGTCAAGGACAGGGAAAGCACAGACTGAAGAGGCTGCAGGAACTCTGGGATCTGCTCCTGGCCACACCCCTCTGCGGATTGGAGGGTGCCCTCTTCTCTTTCTGGAATTGTTGTGTCTTTCCTATTGCCCAAGACACTTGTGTCCCTTGTAGAAATTCTTAAAACGTGCTCCACAATCAGGAGGCCTTTATGCACATGCCTTCGGTAACCGCCCCTGGGAGGCTGGAGCAGGCATCTTCCTCCTTTAGTTGGATGGACAGTGGCCAGGTCATTCTTTTATCTATTGATTTGTAAATATATTGTTTGATTGATGGGTTCACTCATTCCTTCCTTCCTCAGCAAGAATGCGCAGGGAGTAAAAGTCTGCTGGAAGTGGACCAGAACCAGGTGCCTGGGGTTCTGGCCTGATGGTGCGGCCAGGGAACATCACAAGTCTGACTCTCACCAGCCCCATGTGCACAGACACTGAGGCCTTGGGACCGATCCCACCGCTGGGGAGCCTTGGGGTCCCATCACCAGGCGGCCGGAAGAGGGGCCTGACTCTGCGGGCCACATCCCAGAGCCCGACTAGCTCCTGCTAACTAGGGGCCATCTCGTTCCGAGCCTTTGCTTTCTGCCCTGAAGGCTGCAGAACACAGGCGACACTCCAAGAGGACCCCTGCTTCCCTGGAGCCAAAACAGGGCTCAGATACAGCCAGCATGTGAGTCCCCCGCGTCCCCTCACTGTGTGCTTGGGAAACTGAGGCCCAGAGAGAGGTAGTGCCTGAGTGGGCTGCTCCTGGAACCTGGGCCCGCCTGCCCCCGAGGGGCCCTGGGCTCCACCGCCCCAGACAAAGGCCCTTCTTTGAAGCGCCTCAGACAGAGCCCCGGTTTCCGGTCCCAGCCCACAGGGAAGCACCCGCCGAGGCAGCTGTCTTCATCTGCTGCCCCGCCAGCCTGGCCGCCCGGGCCTTGGTTTATTGTCAGCTTCCTTGCCAGAAATATGCTTGAACAAATGCTGTAAACAAACGGAACAATCGCGGACCATCACGCTTAGATTTCTCTCTAATATGCATAAAATGGGGTGCGGCTGGGGCTGTCTGCTGAGTGCAGAGTCCGGAGCAGCCCTGCCTAGCGAAGCCCCTTGTGGACCTGCCCCCTCCCTGCCTCTGGAACCCCAGGCCCCTGCTCCAAGGCCACAGACAAGCCCCAAGGCCTTCTGAGGTGCTCCCAGAGAGCAGGGTGAGAGTGACAGCTTGAAGACCTTCCCACAGAGATGCTTTCTTGATTTATTCAGCAAACACAGACCTGGTGCTATGTCCTTGACAAATATTCGCCTTTTCATCCTCGCAAAAACCAGCAATGTAGGGCTGATCCTGATCCCGTTTTAAAGAGAAGGAAACTGAGGCACAGGGAAGTTAGGTAACGGCTCCAAGGACACACAGCTAATGAGAGGAGGAGCTGGGATTCCACCCCAGGCCGTGGGTCCTAGAGTCCCTGTCTTGCCAGAGGGTTGCTTGGGAAGAGGGGCTGATGGCAGGTAACCTGGAGTTCTGATGAAGGGAGCTTCAAACCGCGGCCACGCGAATGGCCGCCCTCCCTGACGCAGGCCTGAGACTTACAGTGTGTTTGTGGGAGCTCAGGGCTGTGGTCAGAACCAAGGCGCTCTCCTAACATTGATTTGAAGGGGTGTGGGGTCCTTGCTGACACCTGGATCTCAAGCTTCCAGCCTCCAGGACTGGGAGACAGTTCTCTTTTTCAGCTGTCCATTTGTCACACTTTTTGTTACAGCAGCCACAAGAAACTAAGACAGTGAGTGCCGTGCTCTTTCTAGGAACAAACTGGACTGAGGGGTGAACTCCCAGAGCAGGAGGGCAGGGGAGAGAGCTGTCTGGTGTAGGTCAAAGGTGGGGCATGTGTTCAGGTCTGCTCACATATAGGCTTTGGTTCATACGGTCTGCCTAAGAAACTAAGGTCAGGCTTGTTTATGTATTTTGGATTACAGGTACAATTTGGAAGACATGAGGATTTATTCACTCAAAGTTTATTGACCATATACTGTGTCTCAGGCACCAACCAATTTGCCTCTTTCAACAATGCTGAGAGCTTAACTATGCAAGTCATCAGTATCTCTTCCTTCTGCCCATCCATCCATCATCCATCCATCCATCCGTCCATCATCATCCATCATCCATCCATCCTTCATCATCCATCATCCATCATCATCCATCCATCCATCCATCATCTTCCATCATCCATCCATCATCCATCCATCCATCCATCCTTCATCATCCATCCATCATCATCCATCCATCCATCCATCCATCATCTTCCGTCATCCATCATCATCCATCCATCCATCATCACCCATCATCCATCTATCCATCAGCATCCATCATCCATCCATCCATCGTCATCCACCATCCATCCATCCATCATCATCCATCCATCCATCGTCATCCATCATCCATCCATCCATCCATCATCATCCATCATCCATCCATCCATCATCATCCATCCATCCATCGTCATCCATCATCCATCCATCCATCATCATCCATCATCCATCCATCCATCGTCATCCATCCATCCATCATCACCCATCCATCCATCCATCCATCATCATCCATCATCCATCCATCCATCCATCATCATCCATCATCCATCCATCCATCATCATCCATCATCCATCCATCTATCATCCATCCATCCATCCATCATCATCCATCATCCATTCATCATCACCTACCATCCATCCATCCATCATCAGCCATCCATCCATCCATCCATCCATCCATCATCATCCATCATCCATCCATCCATCCATCCATCCATCATCCATCCATCCATCATCCATCCATCCATCCATCATCATCCATCATCCATCCATCATCACCTACCATCCATTCATCCATCATCATCCAACATCCATCCACACTTTCCTCCCTCCCTCCTTTCCATTCATCCACTCATCTACCAATCCATCCACCATCAATCTTCCTTCCTTCCTTCCTTCCTTCCTTCCTTCCTTCCTTCCTTCCTTCCTTCCATTCATTCATCCAACACCTTCCTCCCTCCCCATCTAAAGACCTTAGAATCTCAGAGTTGGCAGAGACTGCACGTGGTGTGGATGGTGCCTTGTCCAGACCATCCCACTACAGGGATCTCCCATAGGTCGTCCCAGGGCCTCCTTCTGAGCCCCTCTGCTAACAGGTGCTCAGGGCTGTGCTGGGCTGCCCCTGGCCTACAGAGTCCTTTTCTCCTGCCCTGGGCTGTCCGCTGGGCTTGGTGTCCCTGCATACGACAGTAGTTGTCATAGCATTAGAGTCACACGGCAGGAGCTTGTGTATCTATTCCTACCGCCAGCTTCCATGCACCTCTGTCTCTCTGGGCCAGAGAGGATCTCCAGCCTCCATGAGCTGCAGCAGACTGAATGGTCAGAGAGGCCCTCTTGGGGTGACTGCAGGAGGCACGGGGAGTGGGGTCTGGCCCCTCTTGCCCAAAAGAGCTGAGGCATTTGGCCTGGTCTTTGGACCTTTCAGCCCTGGCCTCTCACTTAGGACACACTCAGAAGTCCCAGTGTGTGATCTCTGAGGTCCCGGTAGAGGCCCCTGGCACTGAAGTGGGAAGGGGCCGACACAGGTCCCACCTGGTGAGGCAGAGCAGAATGGATGGCAGGTCCGGGAGCCTGACCCCCAGGGTGGCAGCCGGCTGTGGTACACAAGATCGCCTTGGGTGAGGGACGCAGCTGCCTGCTGCCCAGATTTCACCACCTGTAAAATGGGAAGGCGGTGATAATGGCTGCTTCACAGGGGCTCTGAAGATTGAACGCGATATGGCTGTGTTCAGCACGCGCACGCCGGGGGTGTGTGACCACCTTCACCACCTCCAGGCCTGGCCCCAGCGCAGGGTTGCTGGTGGACCCAGCACTTGGCCCTGACCCTCTTCCTAGGCTGGGTGGCAGTGGGGTCAAGCTGAGGACTCACCTAGGAATCAGACAGGCTTGGTGCTACTCTGGACACCCCTTGCCCACCCCTAAGTGCCTGCGTCCCTTGATGACCCCTGACCTGGCTGAGCCCCTTCTGTAAAGGGGGGCGGAGGAACACGTGGGATCACTTCGGGGCGCACAGCAGGGCTGCGACTACCCCCCTAGCAGGGTCAGTGCCGGAGTCAGCACTGGGGTGGCATGAACACCTCGGTCCGTGATTACCAGCAAGACCCAGGAAGCGAGTCAGAGAGGCTGACTGCAGGCTCCTTTCCAGATGTTTCACCCTGAAGCATATTCAGGGGGCCCAGAATCAGCCTCAACTGAGGCCTGAAGGTGGGAGTGTTGAGTGAAGAGAGGCTTTCAGAGAACTTTCAATTTTCCTAAGATGAGGACATTCAAAGAAGAGGAAACAGAGGGTCCAAGAGGATCGCTGCAGATCTGTCCAAGGGACATTTTCCCCCAGCATCCCAAGGGGACAACGATGACATTGGCTACTGCCAGGGCTCTGGGTTATCATGAAGGCTGCAGCCACACACCAGGGGGCCCACGCTCCTCTCAGGCCAGCTGGGCTCTTGCAAACTCTCCCTGGGAAGCCTGCAGGGTCCTTGGACACTCTTGGGGTCAAACCTGTGGAAGGGCCGGAGACGGCAGTGGGAACTAGCTGCTGGTTCTGCCTGGGCTCGCCATGGGACCTGGTACACCCAGCCACCTTGCAGTCCCCTCCTCCAGCTGTCCCTGGGAGAGAGGACCCCTTCTTGCCAGTGCCCACAGCTGCCAGAGAAAATTGGTGATTCAGACTCAAGTGGAACATCCAGACTGCCCTGTCAGCCAGATGAGACCTCCCCTGCAGGGGAGTGATGAGTACAGAGGATACTTGCTAAGCACCTACTGTGCACTCAGCTGAGAGCTGGGGAGAGGAGTCAGCTGTAGACTTTATCATCCAAGTCGAGACCTCTGCACCTAGACCCCTGGAACTCTAACTCACGGGACGTGGTGGGCAGCTTCGGCAAGGAGGCCAGAGCAGATGGCGTGGGAACCCAGGGGAAGGTGGGGCCACCCCAGCAGAGGGATCTGAGGAGGCTTGCTGGAAGAGGTGCCTCTGAGCAGGCTAAGACAAAGTCCACTGCTGAGACGGGCAGGAGGGGTTGGACAGATGGGGACGTAGCGTGGGTAAGGGTTTGGAGGTGGGGGAGCCTGGGTGAAGCGAGCGGGTGGGTATGGGTGTGGTGGGAGGGGGGCACGTGTATGAGCGGGGTGTCCAGAGCCACGACCGCTGGGCAGGGAGCAGCCAGGCCAGGAGCAGAGGACTGAGGCCACACCTGGCAGAAAAGCCTCTCCTTGTCCCTCATGGCTGCTCTGCACCTCCTCTCACCCCAAATGTGAGCAACGGGGCATTTTCTGGTTGTAAAATTGACACACATTGATAGCAAAACCAATCAGAAACATAGAAAATTATTGATTGGGGAATAAAAATCCTCCAACAGTCCTGCCCGGAAATAATCCTGGGGAACATTTGGACGCAGTTCCGTCTAGTCTTTCCTTCTCTCCTCCCACGTGCACGCTCTCCTGCTGGTTTTTCACACCCTGTATTATTTCCTAACGTCTTGTTTTCAGGTGAAAACACTGACTCAACACTTACTGAATGTTAAGTAATTAACTTGCTGAGTGAAAATACTCAAGGCACTCAAGCACCTTTCTGAAATGGTAAAACGTATCCATTTGGGGGGGGGGTCCTTAGCCTATCCCAGACCCAAGTGACAGGCAGTTAGGGAGGAGAAGGGCGGTCCCTAGGGGCTCCCAGAGGCTCAGCGTGGGGGGGGGGCGGGGGAGCCAGGCCGCGGCCTTCCAGCGTCCACCCCTCTCCTCCTGTTTCCCTTCCTGCAGGCCCCGCTCTCACAGTCACTTTTGGGGCCTCAGTTGATCTGATCACGCTTTGCACTGTGGCCCCCTCAGGGATATCCTACATCACACCGCCTCCCGGTTTATTTCCTTCAGAGCAAGGAATTGCACCGTCTGTAACCCTCTTGTGATTTATTTGTTATCAGCCTCCACCCCACCCCGCAGGAGCGCTCCAGGGGAGGGAATTGGGCCGATTTGGGGCAGGTGTTGTCAGACAGGTGTTGAATGAAGCCCTTTGTGGGTGCACAGGGCCCCACACTCAGAGAGGCCCCACCCTTGGTTTAATGCTCCAATCATTTTGGAACAAAAGGCCTGCCTTCTCAATACGCACTGTGCCCCACACGCGATGTCACCGGCCCTGCTGTTGGCCGTTACCGTCTGGGCAGCTTAGCGAGGCGGTTTCTTGGGGGTCCTCCTGCCCTGCTCTGACCTGTCCCCCACCTGGCCCAGGGTCACCCTGCTGGGGGCTGGGGTGGCTGACTACTTGTCTTTCTGACCTGAGGCTCCCTGAACTAGGCGTGTGTAGAGGTGGTGGTACGTCCTTTCAGCCTCTACTTGGGGTCTTCCTGGAGACACACCAACTTGAGTTAGGTCAGCAGGCCCCTGTCCTGGCTCAGGGCCTCGGGCGTGGTGGTCCCAGTGCAGGGAAGGGGTGGGGTGGCGATGCCTGAGTTCTGTGGCTGGGAGCCTTGGATGTGCTGTGTGACCTTGGGTCAGTCCTTGAACTTCATCTGGAAATTTTTTTGCGGAGCTCGGATGGAAGGATGAATGAAGGATGCATTATAAACTGTGGAGTGCTGTCCACCTCCCAGAGGGTGGGGGACGGTCAGAAGGCGCCGTGACTCTACGATGCATTGCGAAGAGGAGTCAGGACTGCTTACTTGGTCCCCACAGCCACTTATCCAGAATGTTCTTCAGGCGAGTCCCCGCCTTGCCCCGGAGCATCAGCAGAGGGACCCCAGGCCGGAACCCAGGACCCTGGGTGGACGCCTGCTCTGTGCTTCCCCAAGGAGCACCCCCGTGGCCTAATTTGAGGCAACAATGGACCTCAATCCATATTAATGATCCTCCAGGACCTGCGTGGCGCCTTTGTCCTTGGCGCGCGCTGCCTGTGATCAGCGGGGCTGCAGGGTCCTGGCCTAATTTGGAGGGACAGGTTTCATCATCACCCTGGATTCGGGCGGCCCCATCTGACAGGCCCACGACCCTCTGCATGGAAGGACCACGTCAGAGGCGGCTTTCGCCCCACCCGAGCGGCTCACCCGGAGGTCCGCGGAGGAGGGCGGGGGAGGCGGCGGCGACGGGGGGAATGCAGGGTGAAGAAGGGGCCGCACCCCGGCCGGTCAGGCAGGCCCGCGCCGGGGCCGGTGGGGGGGGCGCTGTCGATTAGGTCGGAGAGCGGGGAGGAGGCGGCCGCCCCGCCTCCAGCACGCGCTCTGACCACCCACTGGAGGCCAGGGTGCCGCCGGGGCCAGGGCTGGGTTCCCGCAGGAGGTCGGCAGGAGCGAGGGCCTGGCTCGGGGCAGCCGGGCCCCCAGGGAGGGAGAGGACAGCTTGGGGCTGGTTCCTGCCTGGAATCGCTTCGTTTGCAGGTTTGGGCCACGGCATCCTAGCGACATCACGTGGGCACCTGTCAGGTGTCGGCACGTGACAAGTATTCCGTGTTTACTTCCCTCAACCTCAGGAGGCCAGAGGACTGTCCCCGCGTCCTAGGTCAGGAGGTGTGCCTGAGGTCACAGGGCTGGAGAATGTCAGGCTGAAGAGACAAACCCCGAGTCCGGCTCCGGAGTCCCGCGGCCCGGCCTCGCCCGCTCCGGAGCCCGCCGCCGCCGCCCTCTCTTGTTTGCACACGTGGCTGCTATGTCTACCTGGGTTTTCCCAGAAGCAGAAAACCCCAGTGTGGGGGTCGTGTGTGGGGCGCAGTGCACAGTGAGGAGGCGGGGTGAGGAGGTGCGGCTGTGGGAGGTAGTCAGGTCATAAGGCTGGGGCCCCTGTGAGGGAGGCAGACAGCTTGCACCTCTGTCTGCTCTGTCCTGTGAGGACACAAAGAGAAGCCTTCTGTCTGCAAACCAGGAGGCAGACCTTCCCCAGACACAGATCTGCCGGCACCTTGCTCTTGGACTTGCAGCCACCAGAATTAGGAGAAACAGAAGCCCCCCAGTCTTGTATTCTGGTGTGACAGCCTGTGTGGACCAAGGTGGTGTTTATTTGGGAAGTGATCCCAGCAAGTGTCGGAGGGGAGTTGGGCCGGTGTTCCACCAGGCGGGGCAGGGCTCGCAGGCTGGGCTCCAGGTTTGCTCAAGGACCCCCTCCTCCTTGGGCCAGTGGGCCGCCTCGGCCACTTCTCATGTATTGGTGGAAGGTCTGCGCAGGGACACCCAAACCTCTGCTCATCCCACAGCCCAGCCCCACCTCTGAAGGGGAGGCACATCCCACCCCAGGGGTGAACATGCAAAGCTGCATGTGGAAGAAGGTGCAGCCTGGGAGCCACAGGGCAGTGCGATGGCACCCTCTCCATTCCCTGTTTGCCTCCAGGACAATCTCCAGGACAATCTTCTCACTGTGGCCAGTGAAGCTCCTGGCCATCCTGCCCTGGCTTCCTCCCCCCTCCTCCTCCCTCTTGCCTCTACCCTGTCCTGGCAAGTGGGTGCCGGCCTCCCCTCCCCCGCAGTGTCATTTTTTCCCTCCTCCAGCATCCGGCCCAGGGGGTGCCCTCATCCAGGAAGCCTTCCTGGATCTAGGTCCCTAGCCGCGGCTCCTCTCTGTACCTCCATCCTAACTCCTGCCGCCTCTCCCTCCAGACCCCCTGGCACATACCCATACCGTATAGGAGGTGCTCCCCACCCCGTCCCCAGTAATTGAGGGGCAAATGGACGAAGGAGATGAGTGGACAGTACCTGACCTGGAGTTTTCTGACTAAGAAGAAAGGCAATCTTCTTGAAGATGGTCAGCTGTCTCAGCCAGAGCCCCCTTGGCTTGCTCCCCAGTCCTGCGCCTGCCCCCGGGGCGGAGACCCAAAGAGAGAGAAATGGCCCCCATCCCGAAATCCCTGTTGGAGATGAGGCTGCGCCCCCACCCAGGGAGACAGCCGAGGGTTGTTCCTTTGATTAATTTAGTTCATTTCCATTCAGTTCAGCTCAGTTCAGTCTCATTCCGTCCAATTCAACAAGACATCTCAGAGTCCCCCTGAGGGCGGCAGGCTAGCCTTTCTGCGCCGTTCAGGACAGCAGGCTGGGCCCTGGGGGCTGAGTCTCAGGGCTGGCACTCTGCTGCCTCCACCACATTCTGTGGGTCAAAGTGTGTCACCGGCTGGTCTGACTCAAAGGGCAGGGAGACCCACCCCCCTTCTTGATGGGAGAGGCTGCGGGGCCCATCACTGAAGGCAAGGTGGGTGGGTGTTTGTTCTCAGTCAATGGCAGGAACACAGAATTACCAGGAGAAGGTGCCTGTTTGGGAGAGCTCCCCACCCGCCACGTTGCCTCTGCCCTGGCACCTCTGCACCTCCCAGCCGGCACGCGGCTTCAGGGACCCTGTCTTTCGGGCAGGGGTGAAGCTCAGACCAGGCACAGCGTGCTGCAGCTGGACTGGGGGCTCGGAGGCTCTCTGACTGACCCCCAGTTTCCCAGTGGGCTCCCTGGGAGTGTGTAAGTCCTGCTCCAGGGCCAGGGAGAGGCAGGCTGGTGATAACCCAGTGGCAGTGCTTTGCTGCCCTCAGACCCCAAAAGCAGGGCGGCCTTATCGGCCGGTGACCTTGTGGTCACACAGGGCCGGCCCTCAGAAGGACTCGGAGTCAGGCTCAAGGCCCAGCTGTCTGGCCTAGACCCGGTCGTCGTTTTTGAACTGGGGCCGTGCTTTCATTGCGCTCTGGGGCCCCCCCATCTACGTGGGGCACTGTGTTAGGTGGGACCCAAGCTGTTGGCCGACGCGCCTCCCCGAAGCCCTGGAAGGCACAGATGACAGCCCTCCTCCCCCTTTCCCCACTCAGTGAAGGCCTGCGCAAGGTGGGAGTGAATGGATTGTGAGGAAAGGGGCGGACGAGCGAGTGGTCCAGAAAGCAGTCGGCTGGATTGGTCCGAGAAATGGACTGGGCTTTGCTTACTATACACTTGGAAGTAACGGAAGCTGCTCTTTAAAGGGCTCTGGGACGCAGACCTCTGGGGGCTGCCGCTTCTTTGTCCCGCGCATGGCGGGGCGGGGCCCCATCTGACGGCTGACAGCACCTACAGAGACCCCGGTGTCCACTCCAGCATCTCCCCGACCCCTGGTTCCAGTGGCCACCCTGCCCCAGCCCTCCTGCTCCCCTGGGAACACCCAGGCGGACTTGGGGAGGAGGGGACCGCCACCAGCCCGGCCAGCCGAGTTCTCCCGGTCCCCGTGGACCAGGTGGCGGGGCGGCGGCCTGGCCGGCACAGGCCAGCTTTCATCCCGCCCGAGGGGCCTGAGAAATGGTGGGGGCGGCTTTATCCGAGCCGGGCCGAGCAGGCTCCTGAGAAGTACTGACGGGCATTACTCAGACTGACACGTTCTGTTTCCCTCCGGCGCAGACAATGAGGAAGAGCCAGTTAAGGATACGGCGCTGGCCTTGTGCGCGGCTGAAGGTTTTTTGAGAAAAATGTAATAGATGACAATAGAGCACTTTGTCGCGGTCGAGGGCCTTGGGGACGGGGCCCGAGCGGCTGGCTTCATCATCACTTATGATGAGAGGAGATTTAGTGCCTTCTTTCTTCGCTCTGTCAGGGAGAACAATGTTGGGGGAAGGCCGAGGTTCCCATTATAAATCACCATAAGCCCCATGGAAACCCCTCCCCAGCCCGGGCTGTGAGCGGGCAGACGCTGAGCGCTGGGGCCCCGCGGCCCGGCCCAGCCCGCACTGCCCGCGGCCGCATCAGCCGCCCGGATGGCGGGTGGGCGCGGGGGTGCAGTCCAGGCCCCCACCCGTGGGAATTGAGGCTCCGGAAAGGCTCTGATCTCCACCCCGAGAAGCAGGCACATGCCACGGAGAATGGGAAAGGCGAAGCCTGCCCACCCCTTCAATTAGAGAAAGGGGAGCAGAGAGACAGGGGTGCTTGGAGCTCCATCCTGGGGCCCAGGAGTCTGGGGGGCAGGGGGCGGATGACAGGTGGGAAGGCCTGCTGGGCTTGACCTTGGCCTGCACTTTACAAAGAGAAAACCAAAGTCCAGAGAGGGATGGACACTTACTCAGAGTCACACAGCAGTTTGATATCAGAGCTGGCCAGTGATAGGACCTGGGCCTCCCGCATCCAAACCCACTTCCCACCGGCTAGTGAGCCCAAGCCTCGCTAAAGCGCCATTCGTTCCAGAAATGCTGGGATCCTGACAGCTTCTCTCTGTACAGAGGTCTCCCGTACCCCCCTCAGTGGCCCCACCTGGTGAGCAGGGCCAGCTGCTGCTTCTCCCATCCCTCTGCCCGGGACTGCATCAATGGGGAGGGGGCAGGGCTGGACCTAGAACTGGGGGCTCTTGACCCCCAGGACTGACAGCAAGCCGTCCCCAGCAGGAGCAAAGACCACCCTTTGCCAAAAGACAAGATTTTTTTGATTTTTGGAAGGTAACTGGGTATGAATCCCATACATTAGGCAACCCTCCTAGTGTGTGGCTGGGGTGGTACCCCACTTTCAAATCCATGAAACATATGAATACTTGTCCCAAAGGAGACAGAGATCTGACAGTCCAGGTAAGGTTTTGCCACCAAAAAATTTCAGTTGGGTCAGGTTTTAATGCCAGGAAAGTGAGCAGAAAATTCTGGGATTCAGAGCTTCTTGGATTTCAGAATTTGGATCAGTGACGTGGATTTGTAATGCCGCCAGGGCGCCTGTTTGTTACCTGAAGCTCAGCCCTCAGTGCTTCAGTTCTGTCAGTCTTCGTGTCGCCCCCCCCCCCAACCCAGCCCCCCTAGACTCCTCAACACACATAGGACATCTGCCCTTGTGTTTCCGGTTTTATTCCTGGGAATCTGATGGAAATGAAATCTAACCTCTAACGACTGCCCTGTGGTCTTGCTTGAGCCCTAGTTACCCCACCTACGAAGTGGATGTGATCACTGCACCCACCCCTGGGCTGTCACCGGGGCCAGGTGTGCTCACCCTCGGAGTCTGTGTAGCAGCAGCCCGGCCCGCGCCGCAAACTCTGGCATTATTATTATTGCTGGTGTTGTGCCCTGACCCCAGCAGAGTACAGTTAATTAGCCAAACAAATGTCCTTAGGGTGGCTGCAGCCCCTCCCCACGCCTGGAGGGGGTCACCACCTCATCTCCGCTGTCAACCCTTCATAAGTCTCTGGGCTCCCATCACCCCGAAGTTCCCATTCCCGCCCCTGGTCTGTGATTTCTGCCTCCAGAGATCACCTTTTTTAGCTCCGATTTTCCCCTAGCCTGAAATTCTCGTCTCTGTCTCACATGTTCTAGAACTTTCTTCCTTCTGTTGGGGAGCTGCTCACCTGACCTCCGTGAGGATGGCTGTCATCAACTACCCTCTCAGTGTAGTTTGGTGCAGCCACTATGGAAACAGTATGGAGGTTCCTTAAAAAAACTAAAAACAGACTTACCACGTGAGCCAGCAAGCCCACTCCTGGGCAGGTACCTGGAGAAAACTGTAATTCAAAAAGACGCCGGCACGCCAGTGTTCACAGCAGCGCTGCTCACAGCAGCGCTGCTCACAGCAGCCAAGACATGGAAGCGACCTGAGCGTCCTTCAGCAGATGACTGGATGAAGCAGCTGTGGTGTATGTGTGCAACGGGATGCTGCTCAGCCATAAAAATGAATGAAATAACGCCATTTGCAGCAACATGGATGGACTTGGAGATCATCATTCAAAGTGAAGTGGGTCAGAAAGAGAAAGAAAAATGCTATATGATATCACTTATATGTGGAATCTAAAAAAAAGGACACAAATGAACAACTTATTATTTATAACTTAGATGATTGATTTCTTATGTGCGAGCACATCTGACTGTCCTTTATGACTGGATCAGCGGATTCTGTTGCTTCTTGTTTTGTGGTTGGCTTTACTCCTTTGATAACTATGTTAGTTTAAAAAGCTAAAGCTCTAAACTATTCTTAGAAACAATGAACAGTGCATACACGTAAACTAAAAAAAATGTGCAGTATATTGTGTGTATGTATTTACATGCGATATATTGTATATGTGCAGTCAAATTGTAACAGTGATAAAACTGAAAGCTGAAAAAAAAAAAAAAAGGATCTCCCCCCTCATTGTCCAAGGTCTGCTGCGGGCAGGAGCATGTCCAGCTCCCCTCCGTGTCCCCCTCAGCACACAGTTTCCAGAGGGGGCTGGATCACAGCTGGGGTGGGGGGTGTGAGGGACCTTACCCTGGGCCGTCACCCTGGCCAGGCACACCCAACGCCGTCTTAAAACCAGGCACGGCCTGGAGATGCTGGTCCTCCAACTCCTGCCGCGCCGTTTCCACCTCCACCACAGAGACGGGGCGCCGGCGGCACCGCCTTTCTAGTAGAGGAAAGCCCCCTCTCATGGGCTGCCTGCTGCGACACCGCTCCCTCCATCCTGCCCCGCAGGCTCCAGCTGCCCTGGGCAGCCTTGGTGCCACTCGGGGCCCAGCTGCCCAGAACCTTCTCAGGCCTGAGCTGGTGGCCCCAGGAGGTTCCGGCAGGGATTCTGGAGCCCTTGCCCGAGTTGTACATATTTCCAACCTTGTGGGCCACACATGGTTACAACCACCGACTCTGTCTCTGTGCATGGCTCTGTAGACACGTGGGCGTGCCTGGGTTCCAGGCGACGCATGCTGAGACGGGAATTTTCTGTAGTTGTCATGTGTCACAAACTGTTCCTCTTCTGATATTTTTTAATTAAAAAAATTTTGGGGGGGAGATGGGAGTGGGTACAGTTCAGTAGCAGAGCATGTGCTTAGCGTGCACGAGGTCCTGGGTTCAATCCCCGGCACTGCCATGTAAAAAAACAATTAAATAAAGAACGAACAGTCTTAAAAACTTTTTTTCAATCACTAGAAATTATTTTAAAAGCTATCTTCACTCACAGCTGTGCGGGAACAGGCAGTGGTTTGATCCGCGGGCTGCAGTTTGGTGGCTTCTGATTTTGAATGAGGGCTACCTGTTCGCCAAAGGAATGAATATTTGCCTAACGGGTGATGGCAAGCTTTCGTTCACTTTTGCTTTCGGTTTTTTGTAATGTTTGGCAAGCAATTGCATTGTCTCTCTGCTGTTCTGATTCGTACTTTAAAATTGTTTTTTTAATTTTTATTTATTAAACCAGTTGATTTACAATATTGTACTCATTTCAGGTGTACAGCAAAGTGATTCAGTTAAATATGTATCTTTCAGATTCTTTCCCATTATAGGTTATTACAAGATCTTGAATACAATTCCCTGTGCTCTACAGTAAGTCCCTGTTTATCTATTTTCTGTACAGTGGTGTGTATCTGTTAATCCCAAACTCCTAACTTATGCATGCCCCTCTTCCTTCTTTGGTAACCATCAGCTTGTTTTCTATGTCTGTGAGTTTGTTTCTGTTTGGGAAATAAGTTGATTTGGTTTTTGTTTGTTTTTTCAGATTCCACGTGTAAGTGATACCGTGTAACAGTGGTCTTTCTCTGCCTCACTTCTCTCAGTATGATCATCTCTAGGTCCATGCACGTTGCTGCAGATTTGCGTTTTTTCAGTTGAAAGGAGGCCGTCTCTTTTCACTGTGCTGGTCTTTGCTGGGGATGGTCACAGCGGGCGGGTTCCCTCCTGGGCTCAGTGCTGGTTTGTACTTCCCCTGGGCACAACCCTCAGAGCCGGGGTCTGCATACCCTTCCTCTGCCCCTCTGCCCCAGCAATCTCAGAAGCCTGGGTTCCTGATGATGAGCGGAGACCCTGCTGCTTTCCACTTGACCAGCAGTGTGAGCTGGAAATGAGCTTTTGTAGTTTGAAGCCACTGAAGTTTGGGGGATGTTTGTTTCTGCAGCATCACGCAGCTTGTTCATCATGCATGTGTTAGCGGCCTGTCTTCCTTATTTTTTCAATTGTTTTTTCCCTTGTCCCTGGTAGTTTTCTATTGACACGTAGTATTTTTTCCTTCCCCATTTTTCAGAGCTGTGAATGTGTTAAAAAAGATTAACCTTTGTAGTGATGTGATTGTTTTGTCACCAGCTGGGAATCTCCTTAAAAGGCGCCTGGCCCTAGGATTTCACTGCTGTCAGGAAGCAGGGCAAAGACCCAATGTTCCCAAAACCTGAATCGCCCTTTTCAGCATACCTCTGTCAGTATCTAACTGACTGCTAACGGGTCTGTTTCAACTTGCTCGGTTACCCGTGAGTACCCGTTCCAAGCGCTTTATCTCAGCAGCTTCACTGTTGATAGCTGGGTGTTGTGCTTGCACTGGCCAGAGATTGTTTTTTAAATAAAGAATTTTCAAAAAATTGGGTTTGCCTCAAATGATAACAACAGCTTTTCTCAGTGAAAATGCTAGAGAACCTAGCTCCGTGAAACCAGTTCCTGAAAAATACTGGATGTGGGACGTAGAGTTTCCTGGGCAGAGGCTCTGGGGAGACCCCCACGTGCCTCGGTAAAGATGCTGGTTTGGGAGCCTCGCTGGCCCTGCTTAAGTCGAGTGCTGCCTATTCCTCAACCTCTTCGCCTTACCATTGTCTCCCACAAAGCCAGGAAATAGGTGCTGTGCTGAGCAACGCCTTTGGGAAAGGTTTATCTAAGGAGTAAAATTAGGGATCCCCACCGCCCATTTAATCAGGGCTTGGAGAGGAGCCTGGATTATTTTCAGAGGCCCCTCGTGGCCATTGGCTAACCCTACTCCGAGCTGGTGGCCTTCCCTGTCGCCTTGAGGCTTGTCAGGCTGCCCTCCCTCCCCATCTTCCCCTCGGGGACTGGGTTCCGCAGGGAGCCACCCCAATTTTCTGCTGCTGGGCACTTGCCAAACTCTGAGTCCCGAGTTTTAACTACACAGAAGATGGGTGATCCAGCTCATCTGGAGCCGCAGTTCTAAACTTGGCTGCACGTGAGAATCACCTGGAAACTTTAAGAAAAAATCCTCATGCCTGGACAGCACCCAGAGCAGATTAGATCAGAACTAGGGGTGGACCCCAGGACTGCATCTTGCAAACTCCCAGGTGATTCAAGCGTGCAGCCAAGTGTAAACACCAGGCTCCAAGGCAGTGCCTCCCACCCACTCATGGCCCACCTGAGTGCTGTGGTGTGGGCTCACCTGGCAGCGGGGCAGGGGCTTTGCAGAATCTTGTGGGTATGGGCGTTGCAAGGTTTGTGTTTGGATACGCCTCACTCCTGCTGAGAAGCTGCACTCAAACACAGCTTGGAGAAGTCTGTCTGCCCAGACTTACCCCGTGCACGATGTCTTAGCCGTACTCCTGTCCCCAGGGGTACTTCGAGACATCACTTTGTGGAGAGATGTCGTCCAACTACTAAGCATGCAGGCATCATCAAGTCAATCTTGAAGAAAAATTCCTCTCCTTTTGCAGAAGTAGCTAGAGTCCAGCATCTCCCAGCAGATCATTTGTTTTATCCTGGAGGTCTTGTAAATTGAATGGCAGAATGTGTTTCCCTTTTTGCCTTGGTTGTCAGGGAACTCAGAGTCAAATTTGCCACTATATCCAAGAGCACATAGAGGACCTGATGACCTATATTTTGACCACTAACTCTACCCCTGCTTTGTCTTATGTGTCTCCTTCTTGTTTTCCTCACTGACTAAAAATCATGTTGTATAGTGTATGTCTTGTAAGCCACCTAAAGTTTTTTCTTGTGACAAAGTAAGGACACGAAGCCACAAATAAACAAAAGAAAGACACAGGCTTCTTCTCCTCTGGTTGTCTGTTAGATGCGGAGTCCTTGGCTCCTCTCTCTTTGAGCATCGTGCACGCTCTGGCTCCACCTGTCCCTCACACGCAGGCCAGCCGTTTCCCTGCGCATGTTCAGCAGAACTGCATTTCCCCCTGGCCCTCGCCCTGCCCCCCGGTGCTCCCAGACTCCTCTGTCTCCACACTTTGGGCTCCACACTGCTCCCAGCCCTCCACTCACTGCCAGCCTCCCTCTCCTAGGAACCATCCCTGGGGCTCCTTGTTGCTAGCTAATATCTCTCAGGGTCACACAGATGACATTGCTTTGTGGCTCTGTGGCTGCCTGTCCATATAACTGCCCCCTCCCCTAGACAGTGAGGTCCTGGAAAGCAGCAGCTCACTCCTGCTTCTGTGCACCTGCCCTGGTGCCCGGCTCAGGGCTGACCTCAGGGGATGGGGAGATGTCTGCAGGGTCTGTTCCCAGGCTCCCGTGTCCTGGAGATGCTGCATCCCCCAAAATTCTGTTTTGTCCTGGGGCATCTCAGGATTGAAGGGACTCTGGGAGGCGCGGGTCACAAAGTATCCACCAGGCCACCATTAGGGCATCTCTGGCTTGGGTTTGGAGTCAACCTGGTTCGCATCTGGGCTCCACCACTTAGGAGCTGTGCAACTCTGGACAAACACCTTGCCCTCTCTGAGCCTCCCTTTTCTCCTAAGAAGGAAAAGTAAGAAAAGCACATCCCTCTTGGGGGAAGAAGAGAAGCTGGGAGTAAAAAAACTTGGAGAACCAGGCATCACACAGCACGCACTCAGGACATATTAGCTTCCATTAGCCCGAGGGGTCCCCTGGGAGCAGAAGCCCATCCTCTGCTTAGGGACTAGCCAGGTGGAGGCTCCTGGGGGTGTGCACACTCCGGGATCCAGGGTGGGGGTGAGGGGCTGCCACAAGCTGAGAGATGGGCAGATGCCAGGTCTGGAACCAGGGCTGAGCTATGGATTCTTGCTGGGCCTCTGTTTCCCCATCTGCCTAATGGGGCCACAGTGGGGCTCACTTGGCAGGGCAGGGAGGCTGAGGCAGGAATGGACAAGGGATGCTCATACTGGGTGCCTCGCAGCCAGCCGACGTGTGATGCCTGGGGGGTGGGTTGCTCTGGGATTGTGACTTTACCCTCCCAGGCATCCTCCTTGCCCCATGGCCAGTGGGTTTCCAATATCCCCTTGCCTGGCCTCTGTGTCCTGGAGGATCCCAGCTCCCAGCCTGGAGATTCTGGAACCTCAGAAACCAGAGTGGACCTGTTTTCTCTGCTGCGACTGGAGATGGGAGCTGGCCGGGCCCTGCGCTGTCAGCTGCCGGGGCAGCTGGCTCCAGAGGCTGTCGCCATGGAAATCCAGACTGATGTTCTCCTAAACAGCTAAATTATTTGTGGTTTCTCTGCCTAGTGTCCCAGCCGAGCAGGCCAGGACGGTGGCTGGGGAGGGGCGGGGGCTGAGAGCAGCCTCTGGGAGGAGCCCCCTTCCAGGGTCCTCAAGCCTGCCTTGGCCTCTCCGCAGGGAAATGATCCAAAGACACTGAGATTTTGGGAGAGGGAGGAAGGGTGTGATTGGAAAAAATGTGCTGAGGTCATCAGGTTTGCTTCCAAACTCGCTTCTGTGGGTGGGTTTGGGGCCAACGCGCTCCCGAGGGGTTGCTGGAGGAGGCTTCCCGCCCGCAGCGGTGCCCGGTCCCAGCTCTGCCGCTGGCGCTCGGTGCCCCGGGGGAGCCCGGAGCCTGTGCGCAGGACATGGGGCCAAGGCTGCTCCTGCTGGCTCAGCTCAGCTCAGCCTGATTGGCTGCATGGTCTGCAGCTCCCGGTGCCTCTCAGAGCCTCTGCGTCCTCATCTGTGAAATGGAAACAGCATCGCTTGCCCAGCTTGGGGTCAAGTCTGAGTTAGGGGGTTCTGAAAGCCAGAACAGCTGCCCCTCCTGAGGGGTGAGGGATTTTCCCAAGGGGGACCAGGAATTTGGGGATAAAGGGACCCACACAGTGTCTCCAGATCTAAGACATGCAGCTCTTCAGAATGTAACTGAAACCAGACTTGTTAAGACCTGGACACCTTGCTCCATAGACAGTTATGCAGGGTCTGCAAAGAGAACAGCCACTGGGAGTGAGTCAGATGGTAACTCTCTGGGAGGGGAGGTGGCAAGGGGGGTGAGGGCGAGGCACCCACATTGCCGGCTTGGAAGGCTTCTTGGCCCCTGAGCAACCAGGGTGGCCACGGAGGGCTGGAAGCCAGACCCCACATTTGTCTCATCCTCATGAGTATGAGAGAGGCAGATGGTTGATGGGCACGTGTAGACATGGGCTTAAGAGCTGCAGCATCTTTTGGAAGACTTTCCAGCAGGGAGAGTGAAAGAGGCTTTTAAATGGCAGGGAACTAACTGCACATTCTAGGCCAAGAGAGCAAATAAAGCACAGAGGTGCCTCCCCGCTCCAGCCCCGGCAGACATCACTAATGGATCACAGCACTCTTTCCTGCAGAGTCTAGACTCCCCTCCCAAACCGTCCTCAGCCCAGCAGGCCTGGCCAAAACCTTTTAACCACGTTTGCACGTGAGACAAGCAGTCCTACTCATCGTTCCTGCGCTGGACGCTGCCCAAAGACCTCTGGCACCAGTGTGCGCAGATGACACCCAGCCTCCCGGGTGTGGGGCTGGCCCCGCCCCCAGGTGCCTGCTCCGACTGCTGTGCGGTTGTCCATGCTCTGACTCTCCCCCCAGGGCGGCTGAGGCTCCCCCTGCTTCCCCAACAAACTGGATTTGCTGATGAGTCAGTGCAGAGCCACCTTTCTCAAACTCTGTAGAGCTGGCAAATCACCTGGGGAATCTTCTAAGTTCTGAGTCAGCAGATTTGGGTGTAGCAAGGATCCCACCTCTCCAACCAGCTGCCTGGCCCTGCCGGTGCTGCTGGGTGGAGGACCAGATTTGGAGCAGCGAGGAGGCAGGTAACACTAAGATAAATGAAACCGAGGAGGCAGGTAACACTAAGATAAATGAAACCGAGGCGGAGAACTCCGAGAGGCGGAGAAAGAGTGTAAGAAACTAGAGGGCGGGTCCAAGGCTTGAGCTGTGATTGGACGTGCGCAGCTGGGGGCGTTCTCTTCTCTTCCTGGCTGGAGAAGGGGCCTCCCACGGAGAGCTGCAGTCTCCTTGTCTGTCACCTTCCCAGAAATGTGCTGCCCTTGCCCCTTCCCTGCATTTTTAGACTCCAGCTGGTGTGAGGGAGAGGGGTGGAGGGTTGGAGGGTGCGGGTGCTCCTTGAAAAGCATTCACCCTCTTCCAGTGACTTGGGGAGGGTCAGGCCAGCTGAGGGCCACCCTTCAACCAGGCCACCTTTCCTGGTGTGCCTCCTGCCCTGGGGAGGAGGTGGACTTCTTCCGCAGCTACCAGGCTCTTGATTCGGAGGACCACTTCCCTCTTCCGACCTGGAGAAGTGTGACTTGGGGTGTATGCGCTACCTCTGAGAATCTGTTGCAAAACCATTGTTCTGGTTCCTGTGGTTGTATAACAAATGAGGCCAAACCTAGTGGGTAAATCCACTGTTTGTGATGCTCACAGATGCTGTGGGTCAGGAACGTGGACAAGGCATTGCGAGGAGGCTCCTTCACTCACACTGCTGGCAGCTAACGTGGGGCTCTCGGCTGGAACACCCACAGGTGGCCTCTTCATGTGTCTTGGGCTCCCTCCCAATATGGCAGCTGGATTCTTGAGTGTTCCCTAGGGCAGGGAGAGACGGAGGTGGAAGCCACATTTTTTTTTAATGGCCAGGCCTTGAAAAAAACCACACAACATGGCTACTACCACAAGCCATTCAAGACAGTCACAGGTTCAAGGGGAAGCAAACTCTGCCTCATGATGGGGAGTGGCAGGGTTCTGGAAGAAAACATGGGGTTGGATGTATTTCTGGAAAATATGACACGTCACACACAAAGTATCCTCCTTGTTTCACCTGTGGTGCCTGCCTCCCCCCGGCTCTCAGCTCATCACAGCACCAAGCTCAATGTCCAGGAGTCCACGCTCACCATCAGCTCAGGTGAACGATGATCTCAGATTCAGTTTCTTGAGCACAGCTCCTCCACAGAGTTATCTGGTCCTCACTCCAAGACAGAGGGGTCAGAGAGGCAGTGGGGAGCTGCCAGGAAACCTCCACTGAGAACAGGCAAAGATGCGAGCCATCCACCCATAGCAGTTCTGAGGTCTAGCTAGAGCACGTGTTAGGGGCTCTGGCTCACAGCCAGTGGTTTTGGCTCTGGGTTCCATCCTCTGAGTCCTCTTTCCTCTTCCATGAAAAGCAGCCAGGCCTGCAGTTGTGTCCTCTTCTCAGTCCACCTCTTGCTGTTTGACATTGGGAGTCCAAAGTCCTCTTTGGGTTTTGTGTCTGTCTCTGTCTCTTTTAGTCGGAGTTGATGCAATGCTTTTAAACCTTTGTGAGATTTTAATAAATCAATTTATAATCTATTCTGCTAAATAAGCTAAGACAAGACAAATGTCTTCAAGATAAGTTCTTCTCTACCCCGAGCTTCCTGTGACACTGCTGTGGGAAATCTGTCTGAAGATTTGTGAGTAACATTTTATTTCACGGCGTGGACTTGCAAGGCACACACTTAGATCCTTAGAGGGCCTCTTGTTTGCTGTGCAGTTCTCTGGGGCATCACCTTAGATCTTTCTGAGATCTGAACAGAGGCTCTTGTAACTTTAACCTGAACTTGATCTTTGCTCTAAAGCCTTTTCTTAATCTGGGAACAGCAGACATTGGGAATGAGAAATGGTTTGACCTTCAGATCCATCACGTCTGGGCTCCTTCATGTTTAGCAGTTCTTTCTTCAGCTGGTCTCCGTTCTCCCACTTTTATCACAGGCAGCAAGAGGAAGCCCAGCAGCCCTGCCAACAGTCTGCTTACAGCCAGTCGTCATTGCTGGCAGCAGTGACGGAGAGGTGAGTTCTCTACTTTTTATAACTATCTTCCAGATGGACTGCAGTCTCAGAGAAGTGTAGCATGGGACAGGTGGCTAAGATGCTGAGAGGATTCTCACCATCTTTTTGGCTGGAGGGACCAGGGAAAGGGACCCTGGGCAGCTTCAGCTGCCACTAGAGAGAATTCAGAGGAGAGTGAGCTGCAGAAGAATTCTGTGATTGAACAGCACACAGATCTCATGCTGACCCAGACCACACATACAGAGGAAGGAGCAAAAGCTTAAAGAATTGACCTGAGATTTTGATCACCATCCACAGAAGGTAAGGCAGAGCTGACAGCGTGAGTCTAACCAGGTTAACTGCCAGCTAAAAGAAAAATATCAACATTCTTCAGTGGAATATAATAAAACCCAGAGTCAATACAGCATAATCATCACAATGTCCAGAATATAATTCAAAATTACTTGACATACAAAGAACCAGAAAAATCAGGCCCATTAAAAATCAATAAATGCCAACCCCTAAATGACCCAAATGTTGAAATTATCAGACAAGACTTCTAAAAGAATTATTATAATTATGCTCAATGAGGTGAAGGAAAACACACCAAAAATGAATGAAAAAACTATAAACCTCAGTAGAGAAGTAAGAAATATAAAAATGAACCAAAAGGAAATTTTAGAACTGAGATATGGAATAACAAGAAGTGTTCAAATAGTCCAAAAGAAGACAGAAAGGGGAAAACGAAAGAACAAAAATTAGAGGGCACAAATAGAAAACAAACACTAACACGATAGACCTAAATTTAACCATGTCAGTATTTACACCAAATCTTAATAGTATAAACATTTTAACTAAAAGAAAGATTGTCTGAATCAAAAAACAAGACTCAACTATATGCTTAACTATACACCTATAAGAAACTTTAAACATAAACACAGGATGAAAACGCATGAAAAAAGAAATCCTGTGTAAGCAGTAAGCATAAGAAAGCTAGAGTGACTATATTTATATCAGATAAAACAAAACAGACTTCAAGGTAAAGTGTAATAATTGAGATAATCAGAGACATTTTATAATAATGAACAGGACAAGTCACAGAATTTTAAATGTGTGTGCACCTACTAGTGGACCACAAGATGCATGAGCAAAAATTGACAAAATTAAAGGGAGAAATAACTGTACAATCATAGCAGAGTATTCAACTTCCTCTCTCTGTGTAATTGATAGAACCAGGCCCCTCCCTTCCAAAGAAACCCCAGTAAATGTGCAGGGCATTTGAAAAATCTCCAACCTGACCTATAAATTTATATTTTTAGAAAATGCTTTAAACAATTTTAGGATAAATTCTCTTCAAGTGCCATCACACATTCACCAGGATAGACCATATACTGGTCCATAAAACATGTCTCAATAAATTTAAAAGTATTGCAATCCTTAGTAATAACAAAAACATATTCAAATGTACGGGATACAACTAAAGTAGGGCTGAAGAGGAAACTTAAGCCTTTAAATACTTATATTAGAAAAAAGAAAGGTGTAAAAGCAATAACTTAAAGTTCCTCCATATAAAGCTAGAGAAGAAAAAGCAAAATAAACTGCAGTTATGCAAACAGAAGGAAGTAATAAACACAAGAGCAGAAACCAACAAAACACAAGAGAGATAACAGAAGAGCTAGTAGAGGAAATTGAGAAACCTAAAAGTTGGTTCTTTGAAAAAGATCAACAAAATTGATCAAGGAAAGAAAAAAAAAAAAGAACACAAGTCACAAAGGTGGAAAATGAAGAGGGGCTATCACTACAGATCCTACAGACATCAAAAGGAAGATATAAGAATACTATGAACAACTTTATGCCAAAAAATTTGCCCACTTTGTTGGAATTGAAGAATTCCTTTGAAAATATCACTTACTAAAACTGACATAAAAAGCAGAAAATCTGAAATTCATTTTCCCAAACTGAATTTATTATCAAAACCCTTCTGCATTTGTTTTTATTGCCATTGTAACAAATTACCACCAACTTAATGGTTTAAAACAAAGTAAATTTATTCTCTCACACTTCTGGAGGTCAAAAGTGTAAAATAGGAGTGTCGGCGCTGTGTTCTTTCAAGAAGCTTCAAAGGAGAATGTTTTCTTGTCTTTTTTCAGCCTCCAGAGCCCACCTTCTGGAGCACTGTCCCTTCCTTGCATGACTCCACCTTATTTCCATCATCACATCTCCTACTGCTCACTCTGATCCTCCTGCCTCCCACTGACAAGAGCTTTTTCAATTACATTTTGCTTGATTGGTTAGTCCAGGATAATCTTCCCCTCTCAAGATCCTTAATCTTAATCACATCTGCAGAGTCTTTTGTGCAAGTCCACACTCACAGGTTGTGGGGATCAGGAGGATGGCATTTTGAGAGGTCATTAGTCTGCCTACCATGGTGGCAGAAGACAGTCCTTTTTTTTTTTTAAATTGAAGTATAAGTGACTTAAAATGTTGTGTTCGTTTCTGGTGTACAGCATAGTGATTCAGTTTTACATATATATTCTTTTTCACACTTTTTCATTATAGGTTCTTACAAGATATTGACTCTCATTCCCTGTGCTGTACAGTAGGACCTTGTTGTTTATCTCTTTTATATACAGTAGTGTGTACCTGCTAATCCCAAACTCCTAAATCATTTTGTAATGCTCACTGATTCTGTAGGTTAGGAATTCAGACAGTGCACAGTGGGGATGGCTTACCTTTACACCATGATCTCTGGGACCTCAGCTAGAAGACTCAGAGACTCAAGGCTGAAATGAGCAGAAAAGGCACACGCTCACTCATCCGGCAATTGATACTGGCTCGGCTGAGAGTTAGCTGAGGCTGTCTGTGCAACACCCACGTTCAACCTCTATGTGTGGTCTGTGCTTCCTTACAAGATGATGGCTGGGTCCCAAAGGCGATGGTTCCCACAGAAAGAACCACGAGAAAGCTGTATCGCTGCTAATGATCTAGGCTTGGAAGTCAGGCAGCACCCCGTTTGTCACACTCTGTTTGTCGAGATGATCACAAAGTCCCACCCACTTTCAAGGAAGGGGAAAACAGACCCTACCTCTTCGTAGGGAGTGGAACAGTACATGGGACCGGAAATATTACAGTGGTCAAATTTGTAAAACCCCATCTACCAGAGCCTTTTAATGATTAAGATGAAGATTTACTGCTCTTTTATGAGAACTTAGTATGATCCAGGATTCTAGGAAGTGTGCTAACTGGGCTGCCACCGCACAGCAACATCAAGTGTAGGGACCGGCCTCAGGCGTAGGTACCAGACGCAGGTGTCCACCCACCCGCATCTCCCTCCTATAAACTGTCCTGATTTGGGTTCACGCAGTTCATGGCAGACACGGTGGCAACCCTATCTGGTTTTCATGGGTGGATATGAGTGTGATTCTGTCCCTTTTATCAGTTCCTGGTCTGGGAATCCAGACCTCGGTCATTTCCACTGCTGACCACGGCTTTGTAGAGACCAGTGAGATGCAAGACAAGGTTCATGGAGACGTGGGGGAAAACGTTTCCTATCTCTTAACCAAGGGCCTAGGGAGGAGACAGCTCCCCTCTCCTGCCAGACGTTCCTTGTGCAGATGTGAGGCGTGCGAAGCTGCACCACCTTGCACGCAGGCTGACAGTGAGCCACAGGCGCAGCAGCGCACAGTTGGGACACCTCTGGAGGGGCTGGCGTGGTGGCCCTGGGCTCCAGGTTCAGCAGCCAGCACATCTCTTGATTGTTTAGGCTTCTTTGAAACAGCCCGTATGTTACCTGGAGCTGTGGGGAGTCTTACTGACCTAGAGTATTTCCCGTTTGCAGCTGAGGATAGTGTGGCCAAGAGAGGTGAAGACCTTGCTTACCAAGCTGTCAAGTGCATAAGGATGCCAAGAGCTGGCTAAGACACAGATTCTGACTCAGGAGGGCTGGGCGGAGCCTGGGATCCTACGTCAGCCCCCAGTGATGTGGATGCTGCTGGCCCCAGGACCACCCTGCAGTAGCAAGAGGGTCCAGGAGGTGCCTGAGGCCACAGAGCTCTGAGTAACAGGTTTTAAACAAAGCTTTGCCTGCTTCAAAGCCCCTGTCTCCTCTCTGCACCCTTGGGGCAGCGCGTCTGTGCTCACACGTTACCCTGCGGGCGCCTGCCTCCTTGTACCTGGGGAGCCCGGGGCGTCTCTTCCCTAGAGAAGACCCTTCATGCCTCAAAATTCCTAACACCTTGTGCTCAGTCCAAGCTGGCTGGTGTTGCAGGCTCTGCTTTTCCAGGATAGCGTGTCCCCAAATTCCTTTCTCATACAAATCATCAAGCAGTTTGTAAAAATGCAGATTCCCCTTGGAGTAGGGGTGGGGCCTGGGAATCGGGTCACAAGCCTGCTAGGGGTCTCTTTCTTTCTTGTCCCCCCCAACCCAATTCTTTTTCTTTAGAAATGCTTTATCTTTTCTTTCTTTCTTTTTTTTTTTTTTTTTTTTTTTGTGGGGAAAGTAATTAGGCTCATTTATTTATTTAAACGGAGGGACTGGGGACGGAGCCCAGGGCCTCGTGCATGAAAGCACGCGCTCTACCACTGAGCTGTACCCTCCCCACTCCTGTTAGGCATTTCTTATGACCAGATACGTCCGGGGGCACGTGGACACAGGTTTATTGTTGCCTAGGGTGCACTTCTTTGTGTTATGGTCAACCTACCACCATGTCCAACCCCAGAACAAGCCGAGCTGGTGGGCAGAGCTATGATTCCCAAGTGCCAGGAAAGGAAACGGAGGCGCGGTGTCGTTTTTCTCCCTAACCCCGGCCAGGTCCCGAGCCTGGAGAAGGTGCTGGAACCGAGACGCAGGCCTCCGGCCCTGGAGCCTGGACTGGCCTGGCTTCTTTGCAAGCCTCTCAGAGAAACAAACACGGACGCCCCAGAGTTCCCGAGTTCCTGGCCTTGTCATCAGGGCAAACATCCCGTTTGTGTAAGACGGTCCCTGCCTTGGTGGTGGAGAACCAGTGTTGATTTTGGCTCTGGCCTCCATGTGGATGGATCACACACTGACATCCTTGCTTTTCTCCAGGCCCCGTGGTCTCAAAGGAGAGACAGCAGCGGGTCTGGGAGTTCGTCCTCCCACCTGGAACCCATGCGCTTCCTGTGACCTCTCGATGTTCATCCTTATGGATCTGGGATGAGGGACAAGGCCTCTGAGACCCTGTCTCACAGACGACAGTTTTTCCTTTCCAGGAATGGTCGAGGCAGTTTGTGCACATGTCTGGCTTTGTGGTCTGCTCACCTTGGCTTCCTTTCCTGGGAGCGTTCAGGGATGGGGTCTGTCTTGTCACCTTGCATGGCTGGGGGCAGACCCCCAGGGACACAGCCTCCTCCAATGCTCTCTGCTGGGGCACCTGTGGACAAGACCTCAGGAGTGGGGTCCTTGGTGCCCTTGGCCTCAGAGCAGCCAGCTGCCGGTCCCCCTGTGCTGGCATCCCTTGTGCTGATATTTGGTGGCTGTTTGTCTATGCTGGGCTCCACGTGCTGTTCTTGAAGATGAGATGTGAGCCGCCCGTCCTGCTCTGAATGCATTGGTGTGTGGGTTTCACCCTCTCTTCTTGAGTGAGCCATTTCCAAACTGCAAGCGAGGCACTGTCTCCAGAGGCCGGGGCGCCGCCTGGGAGCTTGTGGAAACGCAGATGCTGCCCCTGGCCCAGACCCCTGCATCAGAACCTCCGAGTTAAAGGGTCCCCAGGTGCTTCAAGTTGGAGCGGTGCTGTGTCAACGGGGGACATCCCATAAAGTGCCAGTGGAGTTACGGGGTCCTTGGCTCGTGGGGCCGTGGCACTGTGGACACCAAAGGTCAGTGTCACTAATGCAGGCTTTACTCGTGAAGGACTCAGGAGCCTCGGGCCAAGGAGGGCTGAATTGCCTCTGCAATATTAACGAAAATCTGTCAGTAAATCAATGGTGTGTAGTCTGCAAAGAAGATCGTTAACTGGGAGAATGCATTTTTATAGAATCTGGAAGCACAATTTACACATAAATAATGACCCTGGTACAGAGGAAGGTGAACTCAACATGCAGGTCAGCAGGTGACTGCAGAGACATCTGTCCCAGGTGCGGGCGTACGTATACGGAAGCGCATGTGTGCACGTGTGTGCGTGCACGTGTACATGTGTGTGCACACGCGTGTGTGTATAGCTTCTGAAGTGCTGCTGGGAAAGTTGGGAAGGAGAGTTTAGAGGGCGCAGGAGCAAACAGGCAAAGGGAAGCTTTAAGGGTCAAGGTCAGAGGCATTTGAGCCGGGAGGGTGCCGTGTCTGCAGGAGAAGGTGGCCTGAGTGGCTGCAGGTGGTGACCCCGGCCACCCCAGGGGGCGAGGAGGAGGGCTGAGGGAGACTGGCCACGGCAGGGCGCTCTGTGTGGCCCAGGCTCCGCGCAGAATAAGGCGATTTGGTCTGTGTGGCCAAGGTGGGACTCTATTTATGGGAGGCGGAAGTAGAACCAGGCAGAGGTTAGGGTACAGTCGTTATCAGCCAGGAAGATCCTCCAACAGGTGCAACTTTGCAGAATCATGCTTGGTCCGTGCAGAAGGGCCATTTTCTAGGAGGGCGCCATTTTGGAGGCATTGGCAGTGGGTTTTGGAAGTTCCTAGAAGCATCTGCTCCGTGGGTGGATGGGCGTGCACAGGCAGGGGGGCTCGCCACTTTCTCTTGAAGGACCCCGGGCAGAAGCCTGCTTCTCTCGGCCATCGGTGGGACACCAGTCTTTGTCACTGGATTGCGCCTGTGACACCGACAGGTTGGTGGAGGCCTGCGTGGTGACTGCCACTGGCTTCTGCTCAGAGGTCTAACTTGTAGACACGGAATGCAGAGACGGAGACCCGGGGCTTTGTTGCCCGCCTTAGAGTTTGTGGATTTCTTCAAGAACGCGTGGTGGGCCCACTTCCTCTGGTTGAGAAAATAAAGGAAAGTCATTCTTACCAAGTAGCTCGCAAGTGCTGGGCACTAGGCCAGCCCAAGTGTCCGGCTCAGATGGGTAACTAACAGCCCCTCTGGCCCCATAACATCAGTCAGGGCTGCCCCTGAGGGTCTGGCCACGCCGCATGACGAATGTCGTGTTCTCCTTGAATCTTCATTCGCATCTCATGGGATGGGCATTTGTATCCCTTATGAAGAAATTAGGGTTCAAGGAGGTTAAGAAAAAAGAAGTCATCATGGCCCTGGAGCCAGTGAGTGATGGAGCAGAGATGTGCGCCCAGGGCCTCTGCCCACCCCACCCTCTGGCCTCCCGAATCAGTACAGCCGCGCCTGTGGCCTGGGCTAATGCTGGTGTGGCGTTGTAACGACAGGATGGTGAGCGGCTGTTTCTGCCTGTGACCTGGTGTGGGGACAGCAGGAGTGGCTGAACCGAGAAAGACTGGGCAGTGTCACTGAGGTCAGCTGAATAATGACTGCCCTGAAAGTCACATCCTAATCCCTGAAACCCCTCAAAGTGACCTTATTTGAAGGAAGGGTCTTTGCAGATGTCATGACGTTGAGCACTCTGAGATGAGACGATCAGCCTGGATTATCCCGGGGGCCCTAAATGCCATCCCATGGGCCCCTCCTTATGGGAGAGAGGCAGAGGGTGGATTTGACCCAGACAGAGATGAGGCCACATGACCCTGCGGGGGAGGTTGCGATGATGTAGCCACAAGCCAAGGAGTGCCTGGACCCCCAGAAGCTGGAGGAGGTGAGAAAGCATCCTCCCCAGTGCCTCCGGAGGGAGCGCGGCCCTGCAGACACCTTGATTTCTGCCCAGTGAAACTGGTTTTGGACTTCTAGCCTCCAGAACCATGAGAAAATAAATATTTGTCATTTGAAGCCACGCAGTTCGTGGTCATTTGTTGCAATAGTCACAGGGACCCAGTCCAGTCACCCGGAGCACGTCTGGCTACCTTCCCTTCTGCAGCATCACGGGATGCTTGGGCCACGGATGCCCCAGCCTCTGAGGACAGCCTTTGCGAGGTGCTGGGCACGTGGGCATTCTCTGGGACCACAAGGTGGAAAGCTTTCCCTGAAGAGCTGCCCCTCCGAATTATAAATAGGAGGCGCATAGCTTGTTGGAACAGAACTAGTCCCCTATCCCTGGAACGTTCTCCAAGTATCAGGCCCCTCCTTGGTGCCTGAGCCTGGCTTGCGTGCCGTGTGCTGCCCCAGCCTCACACCCTGGGAGAGGGAGGCAGTCTGCCCCTCAGCGGACCCGCTCTGGCTCCCTGCAGGCAGGTGGCCCCGTGGACGCTCTACTGCTGCCTCACACTCAGCCCTGCCCGCCACCTGGATGTTGGCGTTCCTGCCGCCACGGGCAGGGAGCCCCCCGTGGCGTGCCTCAGTCTGGGGAGCCACAGAGGAGAGCCCTCCGCCCCGGGGCCTCTGTGCCTTTAGGGTGGCCCGACCCTGGTTTATCTGGAGGGATTGTAACCTTGCAACTTTGGCTTTCATTGATGGACATCCCGCAAAAGGGCGCACTTGCATGCAGATCACGGGACCCACACCCCAGCGGCCTAAACGGGTGGATCCTTTGTCTGCTAGGGGCTAGCAGTTCAGGGCAGGGGGCAGCTCCTCCTCGTTGCTGCAGGTCCAGGCTTCTTCTGCTTTCCTGCCTCACCATCCTTGGCGTGTGGCTTTTGTCCTCATGGTGACAACATGGCTGCTGTGGATCCAGATGTAATTCTGCTTTCCTTGCAGAAAGAATGTGGAAGCAGGAAGGAGCAGTGCCTAGATGAGGCAAGTAAACTCTTCCCCGGGAACTCTTGCACATTTTGGTGTTTTGTCGGCCAAAGGTGGAGCACGTGGCCACCCCAACCGCAAGGGAAGCTGGAAAGTGGAACGTTCTAGCTGCTCACCATCCTGAATGAAAGCTCTGCTCTGTTAGCAGAGAGAGGACCACTGGGGAGCTGATGGGTAACACTGATCGAAGCAGATAACAAGCCGAGAGTGACTTTGAACCTGGCACAGAAAATGTCTTCAAAACTCCCTTTAAATGGTTCCCTTACCCTCAAAGACAGCTCCCTCTCCTCTCTCCCCCTCCTCCACGCTCCAAGCCCAACCAGCTTCCATTTTGGCCTGGATGCCTTGCTTTCCTTCTGGGCCACGTATACGGGGCTCAGCCCTGGGTCCAGCACGCAGCAGCGTTCCGTACTCGCAGTATCTGTTATTATTATTGTTGTTGTTGTTGTGAGTGGGGTTGTGGGAGGGGCCTGATGCTGGCTGGGGCTGGGGTTTGCAGACTAGTTGGTCAGCCCTCCGAGGAGAGGAGCTGCGGGGGTCCGAGACGGCCCAGATCCTCCAGGCAGCAGGGCAGAGCCGCTGCCTCTCAGGACGGGCCCATCTCCCTGTCTGCTTGAGAAACTGGCTTTCTGTACTGCGGGCTGAGTTGCAGCAATCAGCGGGGTTCAAATTTTATTTTATTTAGTTTCTTCCTTTTTTTCTCAAAAAAAATTAGGAAATGCCCTGCAAAACTATACTGTAGTTAAACCAGTCTGGTGCTGCCCGGCATCCATCCATCCTCCCTCCCTCCGATCTATCCATGCACTCTCTATCTGTCTGTCCATCCACCCATCTACCCATCTCTCAGTCTATCCATCCATCTGCTCCTTCCTTCCTTTCTTCTCCATTTGCCTCCCACTGGGCTGTGAGCACCAGGTTTCTGGGCCCCATCCAGGCAGCCCTGGGTCACAGTAAGGCCCCTTCTGGTGGTGGACTTGCCCCTGGGGCTTCAGGAACAGCCTCCTCCCACTCCCGTGTGAGCCGCTCCAGCCTGGGCCACTGTCCCTGGGACACAGGGCCCCAAATGCCGCCTGGCCGGCACCAGGAGCATCTCCAGAGTGGGCCGCTTGTTCATCCCAGGGGCAAGGCAGTGCGGGCCCGGCCGGCTCTGCCGCGCCGCCTTCAGAAGTGCTGACACGGCCTTCCAGGGCCATCGTTTCCTCCGAATAACACGCAGTGATCCCACTTCCGTTACCAGCCGCTACCTCATTTCCTGACAGACTGTCCAGGCCCAGACAACACTTGTCTTATCAAGCTTCATCTCAGGCCCGGAGAGGCCCGTCAACCCCCGGCATCAGCAGATCCTTCAGGAAATCACCTATTGTGGTTAAAATTCGCCTTCCGAGGCCTGTGCTGAGCCGCAGGAAGCAACGGCGGGGGTGCCTGGGGATGCGGTACACAAAGCGGCCCCGCTGCCGGCCCAGGGGGTGTGCACCCACGGCTTCACCAAGGGGCTCCTTTCCAGAAGGTGGTCACCACGAATGACCTTTCCAGCTCCATCAGGCTTTTATCTCATCTCTGCATCACTCACAGAGCCCAGTGGGGCCCAAGTGGACGTTCCCTTTGTGTCCCTGGGCTGGCCGAGATGGCTCCAGGACTTTTCCTGGCCAGCTCCAGCTGATCCTCCCCTGAGGGCCTCGGGCTGGCAGGGTGGATGGGCGAGCCCGGGCCCAGAGGGGTGGCCAGGCCCTGGGTCAGGGGGTTAGGATGAGTTGAGTCAGGACACTGCGGGGCACCCCACCAGCCCCACCCAGTCGGGCGTTCTCCACAACCACCCAGACAGACACTGGGCCGAAGCGTGCGGCTTGCCAGGGAGGAGGGGCCCAGGTGGGCACAGGAGGTGGGGAAGGCTGAGCCCCCACGCCCCCCCCCCCCCGGCCCCGCTTCAAACACCCCCTTGTCCTCACCTGCCCATCCGCCTGCCTCTGGGCTGAGTGTGGCTCTTGCAGCAAAATAAATAAACAAATGAGACCCAAAAAAAGGATCCTATCAGATGCCAAAAATGAAGATAACATGGGAGGAAGTTTATTGTGATGAGGAAATCCCTAAATGCTGTTGAAACTATGCTTGGAATTGCTAATTAGCGCTTGGGGGCTTTGAAGGAAGGGCTGTCTCCTGGCGGGGCCCCTCCCCTGCCAGGTTCCCCTGCGTGTATCTCTTATCTGCAGGAAACGGGCTCGGGCTCCTGGATCCGCAGGGCGCTGCTGAGAGCGGCCGGGACTTGTGCCCGGGCAGCAGGACAGTCCTTGCAGCGGGACGGCCTTCCCAGGGCAGCGGCCTGGGCTCTGTCACTGTCGCTGGGCTGGGTGGCCACAGGCTCCCAGATGGGTGGGAAGAGAAAGTTCTGGGAGGTTCGCCTGGATCAGGGCAGTGGGAGCTGTCCCCGGAGCACTCATCTGCCAGTCCCAACATGTCCAGATTCTGCCCTGACTCAGGCTTCAAAAATGTGCATCCTTCTCACCCAGCAAAGGGGACAGAAGCTTTCTGCGAGGAAGCGAGGGCCAGGTGTCATCCCAGGGCCCCGTGACTCTCGGCTGCGGCCTGACCCAGGAGCGTGGGGCCAGCTGGAGTTTCCAGATGCTCCGTCCGCCTTGGAAATGTACATTTTCCTGCAGGGCCCGTGGCAGATCCTGGACACAGGAAGAAAGGCCTATTTTTGGAGGCAAGCCTTAGGAGCCAGGGCTCCGCTGACCCCATCCTGTCCTGCCCTCTGACTCGGGCAGGAAAAGCTGTCGGAAACGCCTGACTTGGAGGCATGCAGAATTCTGCCTCCGTTGGCAGGCAGGGCCGGGAGCAGAGCGTCAGTCCCTGCACCGCACCGGCCTGGGAGCCGAGACCAGGCCGTCGCTGTGACCAGACCGCGGGGTCGCAGTGCATTAGCTCAGGCCCGAGGGTACTTCCTTTCCTGCTGCCAGTGGCACTCCCGACAGGCCCCGCTCCACCGGGGAAGCTTTGTGCTGAACTGAGCGAGTCACGTGACAGTCCAGCTCTTCCCGAAGGCCACGAGCCCAGTCTGTGCTGGGGACAGACCATCTCCCCATGGCCGGAGTGACACACAGGGCTCAGGGCCATGGCCCAGGCCTTCCAGAGCCCAAGAAAAGGGAACAGAGGCGGCCAGCTTCTCTCCTCTGAGTGGGAGCTCGCTGGGCCCCCCGGTTTCCCGGTTGCGGCTGCAGCCCACGCTGGCCACCGAGCCACCTTCCTGCAGCCCTGGCGCCTGCACCAACTCGGGCCCCACCGCCGGTGCATGCTGGCCATCTGCACCAGGCTGCTGTTTGGTGCAATCATTCCTAAAAAAGGTGCAGCTTGTGTTGTCCTGATCACTCTCTTCTCTCTGGGCCTCCACCCGACCCCCAAAGTCAGGAACCAAAGAGATGGGGTGGAGATGGGGGGTGAAAACCACGAGGGCCGGGGGAAGATGAGGAAAGATTTTCACTTCCCTACCTCCTGTGTTCTATGTTTAGAATTTCCACTTCCACTCACAGAAAGTGTCCTCTTTACAACAGGGTTTTTACTGTTGGCAAGAAGGGTCTCGGCGGGCCCCTTGAATACTGATTTTTGTGATTTCTCCACACTCTCCCAAATCCAATTCTCCTCTTAGAAGAGAAATCTCTTTAAACTCCAGAAGGCAACTTCCTTTATCACTTTCCTTCATTTTGAACTATATGCTGATTTTCCATGATTCCATCCACTGAGGGAGCTGAGAAGCTGTTTAGTGGTTCCCACAGGTGACCCTGGAGGAGTCTGCAAATCTGCAAAACCAGAGGATTCTCCTTTGGACGCAAAGGAATAGGAGACGTCCAGACCAGCCACAGGGCCTTCTGCTACCCAAGGAGACCAGGGTGGGCTGGGGGGAGACCTGGGCGGGCACACAGAGTTCCTGCACGCGTGAGCAGGCTGCTGCTGGCTCCTCTGAGCTGCCACCATATTTTGGAGGCAGATGCTGGGTGGGCCTGGGCCTGGGATGTGTGTCTTATTTCCTCCTCTGAAAGCAGACTCAGGGTTAGGTAGGCAGAGGCACACTCTCCATGTAAGGGCACTAATCCTGTCATGGGGGCCCCATGCTCACGACCTCATCTAACCCTGATCACCCTCCAAAGGTGCCACCTCCTAATTCTGTCTCATTAGGGGGAAGGGCTTCCACCTATGAACTTGTCTTTGCTCCTCAGATGAGCAGGAGGAATGAAATCATCGTCCCTTGCCTTGAAAAGTGGGGTCCATGGTAGCAGTGCTGCTCCCAGGCCAGAGAGGAATCCAGAAAACAGGCCTCCTTCTTGCGAGCGGGAGCTGGAGGCCAGAGATGCAGGGGGGCTGCAAGAGCCACAGAGTCAGCCAGTGGCAGAGGAAAGGGCCCGAAGCAAGCTCTTCTAGTCTGGGAGGTGAGACTAAAGGTTCTCAGCTCCCTGGTTTCTGGGCAAATGATAAGATGGTTCTTTTCATCGCCCTCAGAGTCAGGCATGGCCGCATGGCTTGCTTGGCCAATGAAATGTGAGTAGAAGGATTCCGGTCATTTGTGAGCAGAAGAACCGGTACATGAGCCTGGTCCGAGTGATGGTGGAATTGTGGTTGGTGATGGACCCTCCATCCCCTGGGTCCCTGAAGCATTCACTGAACATGCCCCACTCTGACTGAGAGGTGTGGTACAAGTGAAAAATAAGTCTTTGTTATTTTAAGCCAAGGATCAGCAAACGACAGGCTGTGGGCCAAATCTGGGTTCACACTTGTTTTTGTAAATAAAATTTTAGCAGAACGCACTCATGTTCTGCTAAACATGAGCCGCTGAAGTGGCTTTTGTGCTGTAATAATTGTTATGGAGTTGCAACAGAGACTGGGTAGCCCACAAAGTCTAAAGTATTTACTATCTGGCCCTTTACAGAAACCTGTTCCTGACCCTGATCTAAGTCCTTCAGATCCAGGGGACTGTTTGTTACTGTAGCAGGACCTAGCCCATTCTGACTGATACAGTTTCTAGTTATGCTCAAAACTTCTGAATGTCATGTCACATGTTCTAACAATTTAAAGGACTCTATATCTGCAGGGCATTTAAGGTTTTTCCAACCGGTTTCCACTGACTGGTTGCTGAGCATCCTCTATAGTCACCTCTTGGCATATGATTAAGAAAGACCCAGGGAGGTGAGTGGCCAGTCTGAAGTTACCTAGGGCTTAACTAGGCCACTGACCCCACACTGACATGGACCCCTGAGTTTTTGTCAGTTTTATCTGCATTGCCAAAGCCAGACCAAGAGCCAGATTAGGAAGCCCACAGGCCCTTCTACCCTCAACACCTGTGGTTTAAGGAAACAGATGAAAAGAGAAGCCCACTCAGCCCTGAGCAGAAGTGAGCAGTGGTGAAATCTGGCTTCCCCACTTATCCCCGCTCCTCTCAGCTTCCTTTATTTGCTCTCAGTGGCCTTCACCTCCCAGGCCCATGTGACCTCTGGAAGGACCAGCCACAGGGGACAACCACTGCCCTGCTGGTTTCCAGGCCTTGGCTTCCCCAGGCCTACGCACGCACCTTCTTGCTGCGTGGCTGCGGCAGAGCCAAGTGTGATGGGCATGGCGGGGGAGGTGGGCAGCCTTCTCTGCCCCTCCTCCACAACATGGGAGCTGCTGGGGTGAAATCTGGGGTGCTGCCTGGAGGAGGGGTGCTGACCATTCAGAAAGGCCTGGAGAGGCCCGCCCTCTGCTTTCTCTGCAGTCCCGGCTTGTTTGGCATCCTTTTCCCAGATTTCATGCTTCACATTCTCCAGCCTGGTTCTGACAGGCCCAGAGCGGGGAGTTCTCTCAGCCTGGGAAGGTGGCTGAAAGTTTGAACAGCTGCAGAACCTGCCCGCCCGCTATCTCCAGCTACATACTTTTTTTTTTTGGACCAACTTCTTAGGCTTACGTAACACACTTGGAAGTCAAGAAGCCAAAATTCATTATCAACAGGCCAGGAGGGGTTTGCGAAACACTTGCTATGAAGAAATCTTTCCATTGAGAAAAGTTCCCCTCCCGCTCATGCTCCCAGTGGCTCCAGCCTGTCATTGGGGGGTGTGAGCAGATTGAGAAGGGGTGTCCCCAGGGCTGAGAGCCCATGGCTCTCTGCCGGCTCTGTGTCTTGATTCTGGCACCCGGAAATGGAACTTGACCCCCCTTTTTGCTTTCTAAGTTAGTCACCGCTGACCTAACACCCACAGCCGATGTCAGCCACGGAGTTCTTGCCATGTGCCAGGCCCTTTCTTTGCTTATTTTCCTGGACACTCCCAGTGGCCAAGGGCTAGGGGTTCTTATACCCATTTTACAGAGGAAAACACTGAGGCCCAGAGAGGCAGCCAGTTGATGGGGTCAGGGCACCAGTTAGCATGCTCCTGCTCGGGTACGTGTAAAAGCAGACAGGGCTTCTTCTCCTAGCTGCTCAACAGCCACTCCCAAAATATCACTCAACCCGTGAGTGTGTTGTTTGAGCCGCTAGCGGCATCGCAAGAGGAAATGAGGGGCTCACCCTGCAGGGGGATGCAGCCAGCATTCCACTTGGCCATTTCCCTTTTCAGAGAGCAGATGTGTGGTGTTCTGGGCCTTTCCTTGGCCATGCTGTCATCTGAGGCCCCTGGACAATGAAGGGCCAGGGCTGAGGGACCTTGGTCAGGCCAGCAAACAGCCCTCTCAGAAGCATCCTCCCTGGGGCCAGGGCTGCTCAGGTCTACCGTCCGTCACTCACACAAGTGTGTCTTTCACTGGGTCTCTGGAAGCCGGAGCCCACATAAATCCAAGAAGATAAAATTGTGTGGGTCTGGGCCATAGCTCCAGATTCAGACTATGCAGCTGAGGGGCCCCAGCCTCAGAGAGAACTCAATGAATTTGTCAGGGAACTGAAAACAGCTGATTTCAATCAGCAGAGGGAAAAAAACGACTTCATGGCTGCAATTGACTGAAGGAGGCAGCGTTTGGCTGCCAGGCCCTGCCCGGGAGGCACTTCCAGAAAGCCGGGCCTGTTTCTAAACCTCTAGCTGGGGTCTCCCCTGCCAGAGGCCCACGCTGTGCCGGCTCCCGGAGGGCCAGGACTTAGGCCCGGCGCCCTAATGGGGGACCAGGAGGCACGCAGATAACCCAGCGCTACCCCGCCCCCGGCTTCCTCCTCGCAACAGCTTTCATGAATGGCCTAGCTTCCCAGACAGTGGATTGGCTGAGCAGCCGGCCGCGAGACCCAATCAGCGGCCGCGGAGCGTCTGGGCCCCGCATGAGGCCTGGGTGCCTGCAGCCGTGAATGGCGCGGCCACCGCCTACCTTGCGGAGACCCCTCCCCCAGGGGAACTAGGAGGTGTGTGTGTGTGTGTGTGTGTGTGTGTGTGTGTTTTTTAATTCCTTAGGCTGATTGGGGTTCTGGTACGGTTGTGTCATTCTGAGTCTTGGCTGCAGCTCCTGACAACAGCCCTTGGGTTTCCCTACGTGGCCAGTGTTGTCATTCAAGATCTGGTGACAGTGAAAAGGCTTGAATGGTTAGGAGTGCGTCTCTTTGCCTAGGATCCGACCTGACTCCAGCTTCAGGAGAGAGCTACAGCCCTCCAGCGTGAGCAGGCAGGCTGCCAGGGACAAAGGCAGAGGGTGGGGGGAGGCGGGACCCTTTCCCTGGCCAGTACAGGGGGCTCCTGACACGGGTGTATGCCAGGAACTTCTCAAACCAGAGGGCTTGGCCACTGCCACCCCCTCCCCCCTTGGTCACTGGCCTTGTCCTCAGTGCATGTCCTGCCTGCATGTGAGGGCTGGGGCCGCAGTGGGGGAACCCAGTCGTTTCCTTGCATTTCCTGTTAAGTAGGAAAACATGTTCTGTTTGCTGATGTTATAAAGCAGGCATGTGTTTACAAAGGCTCTTTGGGGAGAACGTGGTTAAGGGGCCCACTTCCGGCCTCCCCTCCCAGACTGATCATGTCACTGACAGAGCGGGGCTTGGTCTTCAGAGGAAGACCCCCTTGCTTGGGAAAGTCAGACTCAGCAGAATTCAAAAATGGTACAGAGAGTTCTCTTGTCATGTGGGTTGAGGCCATGTCGGGAGGGCCCTGAATGCCAGAGTGAGCCCTAGGGAGGCAGGGAAAGCTGGTGAACCTGGGAGTGGTATTTCTCCCCTCTCCTAGTCCCCCTACCCTGTGCCTGGCTGGCGCTGACCATTTCAGGAACTGTAATATTAACCCCATGTAAACTGCTTTCTGGAACTCCCGGTTACTCCTCACAAGTTCCTGGGCCATCATTCCCATATTAAAGATGAGAAAACTGAGGTTCCAAGTAATCTGCAAAGCCCAGAACGGAGACCGGCTCTGTCTTATGCTGGAGGAAGTACATTTCCACTGGCCACACTGCCGCAGGACCCACGTGAGGATGAAGTAACACAACACAGGTAGAACCCTGAGCGCCAGGTCTGGCGCCGAATCACTGCAGCAGCAACTAGGTGCCTAATCGGTGAGGACTGTGTCTGTCCCCAGGTTTCTAAGGGCCAGACTCTGAGCTCCCAGGTGGTTGCATGACTCCGTGGGCAGGCAGCCAGAACTGGGCCTGAGGACTTCTTGTAGGTGTCACGCCGAAGCACCTACTTCTGCTAGCTGTCTGCCCAATATCTGTTTTTTATCTTCAAGTTCAGCAGTTTATAATTATTCGGTCTCGAGGCCCTTCCACATTTTAAAACTTATCGAGGACTCCAAAGAGATCTTGTTGACATGGGTTTCATCTGTTGATATTTACTGCCTTAGAAATTAAAATGGAGAAAACATTTAAGACACAGAAACATATAAGCATATATTAGCTCTCAGAGTGACGATGTCATCACATTTCTTGTAGCCTCTGGAAAATCCCACCATACTCTCATGAGGCAATGGGAAGAAAAGAGGCAAATAACGTCTTAGTGTTACCATGAAAGTCTCTTCGACCTCTCAGTCTTCCTGAACCCACGCGTGGAGGGCTATGTTAGTCTGGAGGGAGAAGTTTGAGGCTGCCTAGCTTCCTGGTGGCTTTCAGGGTCTGGCCACGTGGTACCCTGGCCGGTGGGCTGTGAGCAGTCCCCAGCGGGTTCTCAGGGGTGTGTGGAACACATGCGAAGGGAGCTGCCTGGACATGTGCAGTGGGACAGCCCAGTGAGTGGGGACGATGTGTGTAGTGGCCGCGTCCTGCCTTTGAAAGGAAGGCAGAGAGCTCTCCCCTCCGTTTCCTCCATCCACAGACCGGGATGAACATGAGCCAGCTCAGGCCTGTAGACCAAGGGCAACCTTCAGGAGGTGGCGGAGCCTGGGTCACCAGTTCCATGACGCCTCCAGATTTGTCCTGGACTGCCTACCTGGGATCCCATGGGAAAGAAGGCTCAACTTCCTGGGGCTCTCTTATCCCAGTGGCTTAGCCTGTATCATTTTTTTTGGGGTGGGGGTAATTAGATATTTATTTATTTATTTGTTTGTTTGTTTAAATGGAGGTACCAGAGATTGAACCCAGAACCTCGTGCATGCTAAGCACACACTTTACCACTGAGCTATGACCTGCTGCCTGCATCTTGATCAGCACATCACACATGCGTCTGGGCCCCAGCCCAGGGCTTTCTGATTTCATTAAGTTTGTAGGAATGGATAAACTCCCTGTTGGTTGAAGGTTGAATAGTCGTCCTTGGGAGGGGCTGAAGCTTCAGCTGGAGCACAAGTTGGTGAGAGACTCAGTGACAAATGACCCAAAACCGGTCATGGCATGAGGCCGGCTTGGACGCAGGCAGAGCGAGGAACCAGTGAACTTGTGAGCACCTAGATTTTCACCTGGTCCAGGCTCCCTGCCCCCACCCCTTGCTCTCCCCGAGGTGTTTGCTGAGGATGGAGGAGGGGGCTTGCAGAGGGGAGCCCGAGTGGGCATGGGCAGTGGAGGGGAGTCGAGCCTTTCAGCTCAGGGCTGGGGAGGTCTGAGGGGTATGGAGCCAAGGCCCAGGCACGCCACAGCCCCAGGACCACCAGGGTTTGCTCGGCTTGTGGATGGTCCTCCTGTTCCCGGGATGGGGGTGCCGAATCACCCTACACCAGCACCCAGGCTGCTTGTGGACACAGAATCCTGACATGGTGCTGCTAAGGGCGGTGCTAGGTATTTACCAGTGTGCCAGTTACTAGGGGCTCCCAAGAGTTGGTTTTGATAAACAAAAGCCAGCACAGCGCTATATATATGTATCTGTCTGTCTATCTATCTATCTATCTATCTATCTATCTATCTATCTATCTATCTATTCTTCAATGGGACAGTAACCCTGGAGGGTAGGAAGTCAGGGATTTATTAAGAAGCCCTGCTACCATTCAGCTTTGCCCATTGATAATGGCCTTCTGGCCAAAAGAGGGGGGCGGGGGGGGGGCAGGACGGGCAGGATGTGAGGCTTAAGAACTTCCTAAGCCCATTTGAGAGGCTGGGAGAAGAGGGCCCGAGCGGGCCCCTCCATGGCCTGGGGCGTAAGGCCTGCAGCTTCCAGGCCCACCGCCCCTGGTCTCACTGGGCCTGGCTGCCCCTTCTCTCCTCTCCAAGGATGTGCAGGGGGCAAAGGTCCTCCCACGATGAGGTGGAAGCACCCACAATCCCACAGAGGGTTTTTAGGGAATAGTCACTAGAGAAACTGCTGCATCTGGGCCTGGGCCCCGCCCTCTCTGCGGGACCCTCTGAGCTGGGCTGACATTGGGCCAGAATGTTTGGGTGTGTCTCTCTGTGTGTCTCTCCTCTTCACTCTCTATCTGTGTCTCTCTCTGTCTCTGTCTCTCCTCCTGTCACTCTGTCTCTCTTTCCTCTGAGTGTAGAGCCGCAGCCGCCAGGCCCTTTGAAAGGAGCCCTGGGAAGCGCCGGCCCCTCGACCGCCCCTGGTCCGGGCTTTATTCATTCCCCTGGTTAATTAACAGTGAAGCCGTGGCCCTGGGAACCGGCGGTGCTGAGGGGCCCAAGCCGGGCTGGGGTGGGGGTCAGCGGCATGGGTGGTTTATCACATTCCTGGGATGCCGGGCCAGGGAGGGCTGGCCGGCCATTTGTCTACACCTGTTGGCCCCTCTTGGCTGTGAGAACCACCCCAGGGACCATGCTGTGGCCTGGCAACACTGTCCCCCCGAGAGGTCGGCGGCTGGACAGAGGGAGGGACGGGCTCTGCCTCCAGAGAAAGGCAGGCCTGGGGGCTTCAGTTCTCTGAGCCTCAGGCCTTCTGGAAAGTGGGGGTCCTGGTGCAAAAGGACCCCGGTCTGGAGGAAGGTGCCCTTTCCTCTCGGTTGCAGTCCTGGATGTGTGGGGCACGCGGCCCTGTGTGCGGAGCTGGGCCCAGAGGCTGTTGGACGCCTGACTTGGTAGTGTCAAAATCACATCTGTTCAACCCAGCGTGGCTGCAAGGGGGCCCCAAACCGAGCTGAGCTGGGAGGCTGCCACCCTGCAGACAGGAAAAAGGCAAATAAAAGTAATATTCATGTTTGAAGCACGAGGACACCAGGGGCTGAAGTCTTGGGCTACGGGACCAGGACAGAAGAACCAGAGACCGGAGGAGAAGGGACGAGACGGGGGCTGAGGTGGGGGGCTGTGGTCTGGGTTCAGATGCAGCTCAGAACCCCAAGAAACTCTCCCATGGCCCTCAACTCCATAGCGACAGGAGAGCAGGTCTGGTGGAAGAACATTCCAGAAAACTGCCGCTCCTGCTAGAGGCAAGTGGGCTCTGACCACGGGCGGCCCCAGGCCAGCGCGGTCTGCGGGGCGAGGCCCGGCTCCCGAGGGCTGGGAATGCCAGCTGCCATGCTGGCTGGGGCGCCCCCGCCGCCTCCCTCTCCCCTTCCCCGCTCCGCTGTGTCCTCGCCGCGCCTCTGCTGGTTTTGGGGAGGAGGCCAAGCGCTTTCCAATTTCAGGACTTTCCCCCTTCAGCCCTTACTTTTAATTCTGCTCAGGGAGGCCACCCTGGACCACCACTGACATCCCCCGCCCACGCCCCCCGCCGTCTTCCGCGTCAGCTGCTGGGGCAGCCGTGGCAGCGCGGCGCGCGTGAGGGGCTTACACAACGGAAACGTACGGCGGCCCGCTTCTGGGGCCAGAAGTCCAAAATCGAGGTGTGGGCAGGGCTGGTTCCTCCCGAGGCCTCTCTCCCCCCGTGTCCTCGCCTGGTCGTCCCTCTGTGTGTGTCTGTGTCCTGAGCTCCTCTTCTTACAGGAGCACCTGTCCTGTGGGGTTAGGACCCACCCTGTTGACCCCGCTTTCACTTGATTACCTCTGCAAAGACCCCTCTCCAAATACAGCCACGCTCTGAGGTGCTGGGCTTAGGGCTCCGACATGAATCTGGGGGGACACAGCTCACCCCACGAGCCTCTCCTTTGCCTCATTTTCTGGACGTGGCTTTGTCTGCCAGCCTGGTTCCCTCTGTCCGTCTCCTCCACTGGGTCAGCCCTATAAGGACGTCTTCACAGTCCTCACGGTCGCTGGCCCACTTCGGCCACTCAGCAGATGGCTCAGAACGGCTAAGGGATACACGGTATAACATGCAAGACACATATGTCACCTGCCGGTGGCACGGGGTGGCCAGGGTTCCCAGAATCCCTCAATTACTGGGCGACTTGGGCGGCCAGAGCTCTTAGTCCAGATGGTCTGCAGGCCTGGCAACTCTGGTTAACGGGGCGCTGCCTGGGACTCAAACCACCCCACACCTAGAAGAATTCGGAGGCCGCAGTGTGGCTCAGACTCACATTCCCTATGGAGTCCCTGCTCATCTCGCTTTGGAGCCCACATCCAGCTCCACTCGGCGTGAACGGGTGCTTCGGATAAACCGGGAACATCTGTCCGCGTGGCAGCACCAGGCAGACCCCCTTCCGGCTGGGACACCTTTCACTGGTTACCTGTTTCCCAAATTAACTCCCTAGCGGCCTTTGTCTGGCCGATTCCAGGGATTATGCAAAACGGGTAGGGGGATCTGGGGGCCCTTTGAAGACTTCTGAGCAAAGTGGTGCTGCCTGGGGGACAAAGGCCTCGCCTGTTCCTCCGAATGCAATGCAGAGACCAGATTAGCCTCGGGCTCCCATCTCCGAGCCCTGTGGCTGCTCCAGTGTTTGGCTAATTCGGACAGTCTCGGAAGAAAACAGAAGAAAGGGATGCACACAGGGGAAGCATAAGAGGGCAGAAGCATAAGAGGTAAAAAACCCTCAGGAATGCAATTTGCTCCTGGCCGCACCCTCCTGCCACGCTGCCCAGCCCGAGCAAGCGGGCGGAATTCTGCTAGGGGCGGCAGGACCTGGCCCCTGACCTGTGCCTGCAGCTTGGAGTCCTAACATCTGCCCCGAGATAAGGATGTGGCAACTACTTAGGGAGTGGGCCCTGGTTACATGTGTTCCTTCCTGGAATCTGGGTTTGCAGACAGCACACCAGGCTCTGAGACGGTGAGCGAGTTACCCAGGGTCACACAGCCCAGGCCATCTGAAGCCCACATTTCCCGCTGGATCCCAGGCAGGGGAGTGACTCGGGATGGAGACCCCTGCCTGGGAAGTTTGGGCCCCAAGGGCCCACGCGTTTGGGCATCTGTGATCTGAAAGCCCTGGGGTTGACTCCGGCTCCTCAGCTTCGGGCCTGGCCAGCCCACCCCTCCCCGGAGCCCCCAAGCTTCGCCCCATTCCTGAGCCCACACCTCCTGCCGGGTGCCTTTGTCTGGCCTTGGGTTTCTCAGGCCTGGCCTTTTTCTCGCAGGTCTCAGTTTTCACCTCTTGCTGGGAGGATCCTTCCAATTCCGGACCAGTGACCTCTCGGGAGGTGGGTCCTTCCCACCCTGCACCATCAGGCCCTAGGAATTCGCCCAGGGCCCCCCTCCCCTAAGACCTGGGGCCCGGAAGCAGAAGCGGGTAGAAGGGCCTGGCTTGGGGCGTCCAGAGGCCCCTGTCAGGAAGGTTTGGGGTGGCGGCATTGGCCCGGGGTGGGGCGGGAAGAGGAGGAGCTGAAGGTTTGGCAGGGAGCTGGACTCGATCTGGGGCCTTCTTCACAGATCTGAGCATTTCCTTTGCAATCAGAACTCTAGGGGCCAAGAGGCTATGCTGTGGGAAATCTGGAAAACAGAGAAAAGGAGAGAGGACTACTTAAGTCCCAGCTGGTCCTCTGAGTTGCAGGCGCGGGTCCTGGAGAGAAAGCCAGAGTGTGCAGCCCAGGCCCCTCCCTGGCGCTGTGGCCACAGCCCTGTTTCTCTCAGAGCCTCAGTATTCCAGTGTGTGAAATGGGGGCGGTGGAGGCAGGCTCCTCCTGGCCTGGCTCCCCGGCTCCCCGTCCTGTTTCCATACAGATGCCTCCCTCGCCCCCTCCCCAGGGCTTCTTGACCCCTGAGTTTGGTCTCTCCCTCTCTTTTGAATGGGTCCCCTTGGCCCACAAATTACCCAGTTACCTCCCATCGGAGGGGTCGTCTGGCCATCACCTCTGTATCCCTCCCACCTGCCCCCACTTCTCTACTCCTCATCGGTCCCCGCGCCAGCCCCTGGCCTGCCCACCCTATCAGCTGGGCCCACATTGGTGGGGACAGCCACCTCTGTGTTGCCAGATCCAAGGGCCTCTTCTCCGGCCTTGCCTTCCAGGGCGGAGCGAGTCCACCCAGGAGGCCCCTCCGTCCTCCCAGCACTTTGTTCTCCTGGCTTCTCTGCTTCCCCTCTCTTTCCCTCCTGCCTAAATACTGCTTCCCTGCAGACCCCCAAATAGCTAGGACTTAGTGGATTTGTTGTGAGCCCCTCACTGCTCTGGGGATGGCAGCACCGTGGTGCCTGAAACACGCAGTGTTCCTGACGCCCTGGGGCTTACGGTCTTGAGGGTTCCCCAGGGTCTGGACGCGGTTTCTTCTCCTGTCTCTCTCCCCGTCTCCCCGGGTGATCCCATCAGTTCCCATGGATTTAAATATCCTTAAGTTGAGGATTTCCAAATTTGTCTCTGCAGCTTTGACCTCTCCTATGAACTTTGACCTGCATATCCGGCCACTTGACATCTCCCTGTGGGGTCCCCCAGACATGTCAAACAGATTGTCGCTGAGCTGGACTTCTGGACTCTCCTCCCCAACCCTTTCCCAGCCACCCCCACCCCATCTTCCCCGTCTCGGCAAAGCCCACCTCAGCCCTTCCACTAGCCCCATCCAGAAGCCTCTAGATATTGGCTTCTCCCCTTCCACTCCCACGACTGGGAATTCATCCGCAGACCCTGAGCGTCTCATTTCTGGAGACCGTTGCCATTGTCCCCACCTCGGTCCAGGAGAGGCCTGCCGCCTGGTGTAATTATGCTTCACAGAAGCGAGGCGAGGGGGCCACTGTTAGTGAGACGCAGGGTTTGGGTGGGAGCTCCTCTGAATGAAGAGGCAGAGAAGCCAGAGCCCCTCCCCGGAAGGGCTGCTCCCGGGGCCCCGGGCCTCGTGCTCCTTGTGCTCCTTGTGCTCCTCGTGCTCCTCGTGCTCCTCGTGCTCCTCATCCTCAGGGGGAAGCCGGCCCCCCGGGAGGCGGGGGCAGAGGGTGGAACAGACCTGCAGGGAGAGCGGTCAGAAAGATGTAGACAACCCCGCGCCTGCACAGGCAGCCGTGACGGCAAGCCCCACACAGGGTGCCAGCCTCTGGACTTGGTGAGCATGTGTGATCAGCCAGGGGTAAAACTGTGCTTTTTTTTTTTCTTCCCCTGAGAATGGGCTGCACCTGCCTGTCCTTCACCTTGCCGTGGAGAGCACTTGAGGGGCTACAGTGGTAGCCACCTGACAAAGGGGCGTGGCCTCACCCCCCATCTGATAAGTGGGTGCCCCAGCTGTGAGTAGCAGAGTGGTGCCCGCCAGCCCCACCTCCCTGCCCCCCCCTGCTTCCCTCCCTGCCTCCCTTCCCCACTCAGGTGGCTCCCTGCAGCTCTGCAGGAGAGAGGGCAGCACCTGTCCCTCTTGGGGGCCTGCTCCAGAGCACAGCAGAGCTCTCCTGGGGACTGCCACCCAACGGAGGTCACACCTCCTTAGAGTGAGGGCCCTGCTGAGCTCATAGGCTTCCCCAGCCACCAGCAGGGAGTGAGGGGCTGCCTAGCTGGCTCCCACCCCAGCGGCTCAGGGACCTTCCAGGCCTCCCTCTTTCCAGTTTCTCAGGACACTGGCTGGGGGACTGAGGCTTTCGGCTCTTTTGCAGAGAAAGAGAGTAAAAGATACCTGGAAGGCGCTGGTGAGGGAGAGAGACCTGGACAAGCTGGAGCATTTCTGCTGCGACTGCAGGGAATTGGTCCTTTCAATAGGATATTTACTAAGCACCTACTGCATGCTGGAGACATGCCAGGCACAGGAAATAGAGCAGGAAACATGACTGACAGCGCTGAAAGGATGTGCTGTCCGGAGGGAAAGACAGACAATGAATAGAACACTGTGCTGGGTTGGACTATACCTACTTATTCTGTCTGCGAGACCTGAGATTCAACGAGGATATTGTGTCAACTTGCCAGTGGTCACGGAATAAAGGTGGAAGAGGTAGGGTTCAAAGCTATTCGCCTTCCAACCAACCATCTAACCATTCATCTGTTCATCCATTCATCCATCCATCCATCTATTCCTCCATCCATCCATCCGTCTACTCATCCACCCACCCATCCATTCATTCACTGAGCACATACTATGGGCTAAGCCCTATACTAGGTGCTGGGAAGAAACGAGAGAAACCATCCCTGCCTCAAGAGGGTCACATCCTGATGGAGAGGAAGGAAAAAACACCCAGGTTAATCAGACAAATAAATGTTAGAAAAATGATCAGAGGTGAGCTGAAAGGGGAGAAGCAGCCAGCCACGTGAAGGGCACACACGTGCACGTGCATGTGTGTACGCGTATGGGTCTCTCTGTGTGCATGTGTGTGCGCATGCATGTGCGTGTATATCTTGCATGCATACATGTGTCTGTGTGGGTGCACGTGTTTATATTTGTGTGAGCGTGCATGCATGCATGCCTGTGTGTGCACACGTGTCTGTGTTTGTGTGTACATGCACGTCTTCATGTTCATGTGCATTCATGCACACGTGTATGTGTGTGTATTCCTCTCTCGATGGCCTGGAGTGAAAGGGGGGTTGGTCAGTAAGGAGTGTTTTGAGGCCAGGCTGTGAAGACCCTGTGAACATGATCAAGAGTTTGACTTTTATATAAAATGCAAAGGGAGACATTGAGGGGGGCTTCCATGGAGTTAAAAAAGGAAAACTCCTCTGGCTTCTGTTGGGAAGAATGCAAGGGGGCCTTAGTGGAAGCAGAGGGCACTGCACCTGCCCAGGGGAGAGAGGACGGAGGCTCCAGAGCAGACCCACACTGAACTTCTAGCAAGGAAACTGCATCCAACATAAAAACCATACTGGGGGCAAGGGGAGTGTTAACAGCAGATTAGCCACTACAGAAAAAAAGAATAATGAACTTGAAGATATGGCGATAGAAATTCTCCAAAATGAAACACTTGGAGAAAAAGAGAGACAAGAAGGGAGCACAGAGCATCCGTGTGCTCTGGGACAAACCAAACAGCCCAACATACATGTAACTGCGGTCTCTGATGAGCCACGGAAATGCCACTGCTCTCCTGTGAGAATGTCCAGACTCCGGAAGCCAGGCTATTCTCCATGCTGGCGAGGATCAGACAAATCAATGTTAGAAAAACGATCAGAGGTGAACTCAAAGAGGAGAAGAAGCCAGCCACGTGAAGGGCACACACACGTATGTGGAACTGTTGGAAATCTCCCCACCACAGGGGGCTTGTCAAACTGCAACCACTTTGGAAAACTATTTGGGATGTTTTTCAAAAGTTAAATGTCCATTTACCACGTGACTCAGCCACTCCACTCCTGGCATTAACCGAAGGGAAGATAAAGTGTATGGTCTCCTGGTGTCTTGCCCATGAATGACCATAGCAGCTTTATTTGTAATGGTCCCCAAGTGGGAACGACCCAGCGCTCATCAGCAGGTGAGCCAGCAGGCAAGCAGAGGGGAATGAACAGGGTCTGGGTACCCAGGCTCTGGCCTGATCCCCACCCCTCCAACGCCCCTCTGAGCGCACTGGGTAAGTGGTGTCCCCGTCTGCCTCGGTTTCTTCTGGGCCGTGGGTCTGTGGGTCCGCCTGATTCACCAGGCTCTGGGTGTGGTCACTGTGACATCGCAGGGGGAAGCTCCTGGCACAGTGTGAGGGGCTCAGAGGGAGGGGGCGGGAGGTGCCAGGGTCCCAGCGCCCCCGGGTGCCCAACACCAGGGAGCGTGGAGTGGGCCTGGGCCAGCTCTGGTCGGGGAGGCCGGCCGAGCCGGGGTCAGCTTGATGAGTGGGGAGGCCACAGAGGCAGTGGGACCTGTTGCCTGTGTGTTGGGTGCAGCAGGCAGGGTCAGGAGTCATGTTTAACTGCAGGGGAGCCCGGGCCAGTGCCTCCTGGACACACACAGTGGTCCAAGTGGCGTGGGTGGGCGGTCCCTTGGATGGTCCTAGGACAGAATAACAAGGCCTGGTCACTCACCTGAGCCGTCACGCAGGGACGGTTTGAAAAGACAGAGAGGCAGAGCTGATCTCAGGGAGGCGCGGGGCTAGAGACAATTTGATGGTGGGGGAGGAGATGGGAACCCAAAGCCTGCAATGGAATCTGGGCAGAAGAGCAGAAAAAAGCTTGTACGTGGACATGAGTGGACAAAGGCCAGCCGTCTGGGCCCCTGGCAGCCAGCTCTGGGAGACCCAGCCTAGGCTCTGCAGACGAAGCTCGCCTGGGTGTTTCTGCGAGTCCCCTCTCCACGTGCTGCCTTGTGCCTGCGTTGGTGGTCCCGTGGGTCCCTATGACACCGCCCCCACACTCTGGGTTTCTAGGGGGCAGAGCCATGTGTGGTCCACTGCGGGAGCTCCCATGCCCAGAACATGGTGAGAACTCCCTCAGGCAAAGGGAAGGCGGCGCCTTCTGTTCCCCTGACCCCACACTCTGCCCCGGCCCCTGATCTGGTGTCTGCAACAGTCACCCCCATAGAACCCAACTGTCATGTCGTTCGTCTTGCAGCCTCGTCCAGTTCTGTGCCTCTGTCTGGGGATCAACTCGAGGGCTGGACCCGGCTACCCGGAACGCCAGGCCCTCAGCCTCCACCTCGCAGCCAGACCCGGACCAGCCTCCTACCACTACCCTCCGCCTCACCCTGGCCACCTCCTCAGCTCAAAGGAAGGCGCCTCCGCTGGCGAACCTGGTTAGAAATGGAGAATACTTTGTTTGGAGGCCGTGCAGCAGGAGGAAGTGCACGGCCCTGACTGGCCAGGGCAGAGGCACCGTGGCAGACAGACGTGGCCTAACTGGGGCCAGAGGGACATGCAGTGGACCGCTGGCAGGAGGAGCGTCTGGGCAGTTAGGTTTGCTTTCATGGTTTTACCGCGTGGACGGTTCCCCTCGGCCTTTCTAGATTTCAGGGACAGGGAGGGGAAAATGTGTCACTGTCCTCGTGTGCCTGCAGGAATTTCATCAGGCTGGGCAGGTGAGCCCGGGTAGAAACTGCAGCCACGGGACAGTGGTGGTGACAGCCTGCCGGGGGGTGGCCGCCCAGGCTGAGAACTGGGACCGAGCCTTTCCTTTCTGTAAAGCTGCCCCCAAGCCCTTTCCCTGCCTGACTGCAGCTGGTTGAACGGCGTCCCCTCCCTCCCAAAAGATGCGTCCACACCGGACCTTGTGAACGTGACCTTCCTGGACGAACTTCTTTGCAGATGAAAGCGAAGAATCTTGAGATGAGATCAGCCCGGATTATCCCGAAGGGCCCTAAATCCAAAACTGTGTCCTTGTAAGAGAAGGAACAGGGAAATTTCAGACACAGACACGGGGAGAAGGGCATGCGAAGACAGAGGCAGAGGGTGGGGTGGGGCCGCCACAAGCCCAGGGATGCCCGGAGCCCCTAGACGCTGGAAAAGGCAGGAAGGGTCCTCCCCCAGAGCCTTCAGAAGGAGCCCGGCCCTGACGACCCCTTGATCTCAGACTTCTGGCCTCTGGAACTCTGTGAGAATAAATTTCTGTTGTTACAAACCACCCAGTTTGTGTTCTTTGTGTCCCCAGGACACTGACACACAGCCTCCCTTTAGGTGCTAATGTGCTGGCAAGATCCAGCGCTGGCTCTGCTCAGGCTGGTGGTGGTTATCATGACTTGTTAGTATTTGTTGTTGTTGTTGACTGCCTAAGGAAGGGGCAGTGACAGTGTTTTGGGACAAAGAGGCCCGTTCTGATGGCCTGAGCAGCTCTTACGTTTCATGCGGGGCCCCGCCCACCGAGCGCGCTCACCCCGAGCCCAGTGCCTCCTTCCTCACGGCCTCCCCCGGCGTGGAGGTGTGTGAGCTGACTTCGGTGAACACGGATGAATTAGGGAGGGTGAATTTTAGTGTGAAACCTCTTCATGACAAGTGACACTGACTCACCAGACACAGCATAGCTGTACATGTTAAAAGAAAAAACTTAAAAAATACATCTGCTTGAGAAAATAAGGAGATGGGGGAGGGGCAGGGTGTAGCTCAGTGGTACAGCGCATGCTTAGCATGCACAGGGCCCTGGGTTCAATCCCCAGTGCCTCCATTAAAAACAAAAAAAAGCAAAAGAGGAAAAAAAGAAAGAAAACAAGGAGGCCGGAAGCATTAGGCCAATGACAGCCAGGCCGTGTGCGCAGGTGGCGGCGAACACAGCGCCGACAGCGGCCGTAACAGAACGGCCGGGGTAAAAGCCAAGGCTCTGGTTACGCAGAGTGGGCAGTTCTTGTGCCTTCCATGGAAACACAGAAGCTTATTTTTGGTTTTTGCTGTTGTTTGTTTTTTGGGTTTTTTTTTTTTTTGTGGGGGGGTGGATTAGGTTTGTTTGTTTGTTTGTTTATTTACGTTATTTTTAATTTAACTGATGTACTGGGGACCTCACCCATGGCCTCGTGCAGGCTAGGTATCCACTCTACCACTGTGCTCTCCCCTTCCCCCACCAGAACATTATTTTTGGAAGAGATTGAAGGCGTGTTGCTGATACCTGCTCCAATGGATGGGGAAACTGAGGCCCAGAGAGAAAGGGACCTTCCCTGCGTCAGCTGGTGGGCCAGAGCACAGCTGAGCCAGGAGCCCCCGGCAGCCGGCCCTGCCAGCCCTCCATGCCTGGCCAGGCTGCAGGTCTAGGCAGTGGCCACTCGCCCACTGAGCCCACATTCCCACAGCCTTTGGCTCTGGGTGCTGGAACCCTGAGGCTGCACCCGGGCTGAGCTGGCCGGCCCCGGGCAGGGCGGGCTGGGCCTTTCTGCTGAGTCACCAGCCAAGTGCAGGCCTGACCACAGGACATTTTTGAGATTCCAGGTCTGGCCCTACAGAGGCTTTGGCCCTGCGGCAGGTCCAGCCTCACCCAGCCCAGAATCACCACGGGGGACAAACTGGGTGGCAGGGGTGGGGGTGGGGGGCGCGCCCATCCTGGCCTCTCTGTCTCTGTCTCTCTCTCGCTCCCCCCAGGGATGCCAGGGTAACTGAAGCCCCAGCCTCCAGCAAACAGGAGACACTTCAGACAGAGGGGGATGGAGGTTGATAAGGAGAGGCTCAGAGCTGCCCTTTCACACGCTTCTGAGTTTTCTCAAAAAGGAATAAATGAAAACAGTTTTAACCTGTAATAATTCACTTACATAGTTTAAAATTCAAACCATATAAAAGAATAAGTGTCTGGTGAAAACGTCTCGTCCCCAGCCCGCCAGCCCTCCACTGTTTCCTTTAACCAGTGTTACCAGTTTCCGGAATAGCCACGCAGATGTTTTACCCGCACATATACATGCACAGGGGCATCCACGTGTGCACACACATACTCACGCGTGTACACATGTGCATAAATATACTCATATGCATAAATACTCATACAGGTGTATATGTGCATACAGTCATCCGTCGGTGTCTGTGGGGATTTGGTTCCAGGATCCCTGTGGGTACCACAACTCCCAGATCTCGAGTCCCTTATATGAAATGGCGTAGTGTTTCTATAGCCTATGCCCATCCCTTCCCCCCAGCATGCGCTCAGTCATCTCATCTCTAGAGTACACAGAATGCCTGACCTAGTGCAAGTGTTGTGTCACATTGCCAGCACGGCAAACGCAAGCTTCGCTTTTCAGAGCTTTCTCAACGTTTTGTTTCCCTGAATATTTTGGATCCATGGTTGGTTGAATCTGCAGGTGCAACCCCCTCCTCCCCCAGAGGGCTGTGTGTAATGCCCTTTTATCCCAAAGGGAACACATCTTTGTCTCTGAAGGTGGATTTAGCTTCTGGAAAGTGCTGCCGATTTTAGCAGCAGGGAACATTGACAAAATGGGAGAAGCGATCTGGAAACAGGGGCTTCATGAATTTCTCTGAAGCCCTCCCAAAGGCAGACAGGGCCCTTTCCTGGCAGAGCGTCCCCATCTCCGGGACCCGAGGTTATCACGGAGGGATGATATGGAGCCGTGTTGACACGTACAGCCCTGGGATCCTGGGCGCTTGGCTCCTCTGTACCTCAGTGTCCTCGTCTGTGAAATGGGAATGAAGCCAACCCCGCATCCAGGGTTGCCACCACAACGAGTGAGATAGTGCTGGCCGACTGCGGGGACCGGCAATGCCCACGTGGGTTCTGAGTGAATTGTGTGTAGGATCCAGGGACCCTCGCCAGATGTCCAGAGCAGCGTCTGCAGCAGGAAGATTGAGCCAGCTTCGTACAGAATTTTACACCGCCCTGGCCACACGAAAAAAGTCAAAAAGAACAGGTGGAATCCATTTTAAGAATGTGTTTTTTAAAATCCAACATACCCAAACATCATATAACAACATGGAGTCACAATCGTGATTATTAACAAAATATCTTGCATTTCCTTTTTCTAAGTACATCTTCACAATCCAGTGCCCACCCTGCTTGTCCAGCACATCTCAGTGCAGATCAGCCGTGTTTCGAGTGCTTGGTGGCCAGCAGTGGCCACACTGGGCCACACAACCTCAGAGCATTCCTGGACCCGCAGCAAGATGGGACAACTCCAGCTGGTCACCTCAGCGAGCAAGTTCCTGCATCCCCTGCGCCTCTCCAGAGCAGAAAGGAAAGTGACCCAGGTACTGGTACCCAGGGACAAGCAGGTGAGCCCCTGGGAGAATGCCAACAGGATCCAGGCATAGGGGTCTATCTTTGGCCCCCCAAAACCCACACAGCAGATGGCTCTCACCCAGTGACTCCTAGTGCCTGAACCCTGCCCTGCCACCAGGCCTGCTCAGGCCCCCTTCCTGCCCGATGGCTGACCCCGCCTGGGTCCTCAGTGGGACTTGGGGATGTGCCACCCAAGCAGCTGCTCATAAAAGGCCCGCCTTGTGCGCCCGCGTGCACCTGGGCTGCCGGCAACGTCACCCGAAGCCCCTTCTCGTAAATTCCAATTCTGAAGTTTACAGTTATCAGGAGGAAGCTTCCAATCGCTGGCTTACATGTGGGGAAATACATGTGAAACTGAGAAACCTTTTTGTCTGGGGCTCGGAGGCGGCCAGAGGCCAGGTGGCAGGTAGCCCATCCTGGGCAGTGGGTGCAGAGAAGTTCAGGTTTAACGATGCCTCTGGAATCATTACCACCCGATGGAAACAGACTCTGTCCATCACCCGCAATGGACCTGGCTCATTCATTTTCTCTCAAGCACGTACGAGGGTCAAAGCCATGGAGCCTGGGAGAAGCTGGGTCCCAGGGGAAGGGGCGCTGGGACAGGTAAGAGGGACCCACCCAGGCCCAGACCCTCCGGGGCCAGTCAAGGTGAAATTAAATCCTGGTCTCCACACTTGTTGGCTCCACAGGAAAACCAGGCCATAAAAAGGGAGCTCGTACTAATAAAACCCAGAGACTCCCGGGCAGGAAGCTCCGCTCGCAGAATGCTGGTGTCCAGCCCCAGAATCTGAAAGGGAGTCTGGGGAAATGCTAATTTTGAACTTTTCCTACACCCTTCCTGCTTCTGGAGGCTGAAGGCTGTCTTGAATTCCTTCGCACAATGAATTAGGGGAAAGAATCGCGTCACTTCAGCAAAACATAAGCTCAGTTTTCCCTGATTAGCGGAAAAGCGTGTGCTATTTAAAAGGCATGTCGCATCTTTTTTTTTTTTTTTTTTTTTTTAGCGTTCCTGAGGGCAAAAGGACATTTCGGGAAGATGAGTACAGCCCCTAACTTGGAAAGACCATGCATTTGGTGATGAAGTTGAAAAAAACAGACCTTGATCTGCCTTCTAAGGACATGCGACATTTCATCCCCTCTCAGGGCTGCCTGGTAGCCCTACGCAGAAAGGGCCCTCTGCTTCCTGGAGCGAGTGGGGAGAGGGGTGCGCTGGCTCATGCTTAAGAAACTGGTGGTCCATCAGGGAGGGTGACCAGGCCCCTTGGGGGCCCTGCCTGTCCCCTCCCTGCTGCTGTCACTGCCTGCCACCGTTTGGGGCAGCTCTCTGCAGCGCCACATCTAGAGAGATTCCCGTGAGTGTCCAGTGGTGGAGATGGAGGTCTCTGAGTGTGTCCCTGATGGCACTAGATCTCCTGTCCTCCTCCTCCTCTCAGGAGTGAGGCCGGGAGGCCAGGACTTCTTAACTGCTCTGCCCACCCCCACTCCCCCCCACCCCCGCCCAGCTGACAGCCGCCCCGCAGGGAGGCCCGGAGTCCCATGCTGTGTGAGGGGCCAGGGTCCTGCCTGCCCCCTGCTGGGAGGGTGGGCTCTGCAGGATGACCAGACCAGAGCCTGGCTTCAGCCTGGCGTCTCCACACAGGCTCATGCACAGTGGGAAGAGGGGATACCCCACAGAGCCCCGCCAGCCACCCATCCCAAGGTAGGGGATGAGTATCTGGCAACTTGAGTGGAAGAGGCCTCAGCCGTCGAGGGGGCCTCGAGGAGCCTCTGTGCTGAGAGCTGGGAAGGGCCTTTCCTGTTTCACAAGGTCAGCCAGCCAGCTCAGCATGGGGTCCCGGGAAGTCAGGGTCCCTGGAGGGGGGGCCCTGCCTGCCCGGCTCTGCCCTGCCACCCTGCAGCTGGCTGCAGTGAGGGGTGGGCCCAGCCACATTTCTGGGGCTCCATCTATGGTTTTTGGCTTTTTGGTTTTTTTCCATTTCACTTCTTTTTTTGGAGAGGGGAGGTAATTGTGAATTTATTTATTTATTTATTCTGGAGTTACTGGGGATTGAACCCAGGACCTTGCGCATGCTAGGCCCACGCTCTACCACTGAGCTATGCCCTTCCCCCCATCTACGTTGTTAATGTCCGAACGCAAGAAAAGCAAGGCCTCGGTGGGCCTGTTCACCAGCCAGACCGGATGGCATCCCTGTGGTGTGTGGGGTCTGGACGCCCGAGCTGTGTGGGACGAGCCTGGGGCTGGGAGAGGTGGTGACTTCCCCCAGGTCCCCTGGCCACAAGGGCAGAGCCTAAACACTCCCAGATCTTATTTCTCCCCCTCAATGCACGTCTTCTGCTGTCTTTCCATGGCCCAGCCTGGTCGCCGTGGCCAGCAGCTGGGGGTCCCAGTGGCTTTGCTGGGGGTATAGGTCTGACCACAGCTCGCTCACTCATTCATTCAGTCAGTCAGTGACTGTGAATGAGCCCCCACTGTGTCCCCGAAGTGGTTTGGGGTAGCAGGGTTTTGGGGAGCCAGGCCTGTGCCCGCAGGGGGCTGCTGTGATGTTGCTGGTGAGCAGCCCAGGAGGAAGCACAGAACTGAGGGCCAGGCCTCAGCTGCGCTGCCAGCCCTGCCGGTGTCTCGGAGGCCACAGGGGCTGCGGAGGAGGGGCAGCGGCACAAGCGCAGGAACGCGGCCACGCGGGGGTCTGGAGGCAGGAAGTGACGTCCGCTCAGGTCCATTACATCTTCGCCTCCGCCAAGCTTGGGAGCCTTAAGCCAGCCTCGGAGATGGGCAGGAGAGTTCACGCCTCTTACAGACCAGGAGATGGAGGTTCAGAGAAGTCGCTTCAGCAATCTGAAGCCACACAGCAGGTAAGGGGAAAGAGGGGCAGAGCTGGGGTCTGAGCCCGGCTCTCCAATACTAACGCCAGCGGGAGGTCTTGAATCCAGGTCCCTCAGCTGCTGCTGGTCTAGGAGCTTCTGCTTGGAGACCTGGGCAGCCGGCTGGACAGGGGCTCCTTCCAGACCCCGCTGCCCTCTCCATGTGACCAGTGCCATCTAGCCACAGCCGGGGCTTTTCTGGGGCTATGGGCCGTGCGGCAGGAGGGTGGTGGGTACAAGCTTTGCCCTCCTCCACCATGTCTTCCGTGCACCAGCTCCCAGTCCCTGCAGCCTTACTCTGGGCCTCTGGATCCTGGGCCAGGGCTGAAGTGTCTCCACACAGGGGAACACAGCAGGGATGGGATCTCCCAGGGTCACACATGGGAGCTGCAGCCCCTCCCTCCTGGGACTGCTTTAGGGACCTCAGAGCTGGCCTGAGCACAAGCATATGAGGGACAGAAAAAAAAAAGTAGGAGCCAGAGTAGGAAGAAGACCCTGGCCCACGGCTCCAGACTCTGCTTGGCCGGGTCTCTTGGCCATGCTCGTGGGTAGGGGTTGGGGTGCAGTACTCTCTGTCTTCCTGTTTCCTGTGAAAACAGGAAGTTCAGGGGGCCATGGTGGGGATGGGGTGTCTGGGGAAGCTGCCCTGAGTGAGTAGGGGAGACCCAGCTGGGCCCAGGGGAGCCCAACCATGTAGACACTGCAGGCCCCACGAGTCTGGACTGGAGCCCTGGAGTCTGGCTCAGACTCGATCTTCTGAGCAAGCCTGGGGCTGGACCTGAGCACTCACTGCCCCCTCACGGGCCTGGGGGCTCCCCAGGCCAGTTGGGGTGGAGGAGTTGGGTGTGGTCAGGGGAGGGTCAGAGGCCCCTGCCCAGCCCAGCTAGGGCCCTTGGGAGGCCAGGCCTCTGTTCTGGCAGGTTCTCTGGGGGCCACGGGGGCTTTAGCACTCAGGCTTGGGCATGGGCAGACCGGGGTTCTAGTCCCGTGCCTCCCTGGGCCTTGGTTTCCCTCTGCACCTGCCTCTTGGGAGGCCCTGGTGGTGACGGTGATTTGGTCATGACTGTGTGGAGCCCTGGCCCACATGCCCCGGGAGGACGCGGTCTCATGCGGTCACCACAGGGTCAGGGATTCCTGTCGGGGAAGAGGGGAGCACCGGGTGCGCTCACGGGGTGCGGGAGGCCGCCCTCTCCCAGCCCCGCCCGAGTGAGTGCTCTCCTTTGCCCCCTCCCCGCCGCCTCCAGCCCCGCTTCCCCTCCTCGCACGGGGCAGAGAGCTGCTGCCTGGCTGTGCGATTCTATTTCTGCACCTTCCGCTTCCTGCCCCGTGGCCAGCGGCCGCTGCAGAAAGCTCTGGAATCCGCAAGGCCAGCTGGTCCTGGGGCAGGATGTAGGGGCTTCAGACTTCCTCCACCCGGAGGCTCTGTGGGCCTCCCGGGACCAGGCACCCGGGGTGTCAGGGGAGGCCTTGGGTGAACCGAGGAGTGAGTCACAGCGGAGCCTTGTGCCCCCATGGGCGGGGGGGCTGCTGCCTTCAGAGTCGGCCTCGCACCCGGCGAAACTGCTCAACACGCCCACCTTGCACCAGGTGCCGTCCCAGGCTCGGGGCATGATGTGAACAGACTGGTACTTCTGTTCCCTTTGGAACAGCCCACGAGGTCGGCACCTTGAATTCAAGCGAGTTGTGAATGATTTGCTGAAATCCACAAAGCTGAGGAAAACTCGGGATTTGAACACGGCGGAGCGGGGCTCGGGGGTCTGTACTTCTAACCACCCTGTGAACAAGCAGATGATTGTGTGTGTGTGTATGTGTGTGAGAAAGAGAGACAGTGAGAGAGGGAGACAGAAGGGACTGTGTGGCAGGACAGCCTGGAGTCATACTGCCTAAGACCCGTGTGAACGGGTGGGACCCGCCGGCCCTAAATGCCGGGATGGGAAGGCTTGTTCAGTGCTCCATCCACAGTGTTTCCTGAGCATCTACTCTGTGCCAGGCTCAGTAGAGAGGAGGCTTCCTTGCAGTCCCCAGGGTTGACCCTCTTCGCCTCGGTCAGGAGGACTTGGGGGAACACATTGCGTGGGCAGCAGAAGTCTGAATTACAGAACACTTTCAGAGAGGGCTGCCTTCCTTCATCCAGCTGTGACTTCCCGTCCTCACGTCGGGGGCCGGCCTTAGAGCCCGGGTAAGACAGTGTGGGTGCTGGGCCGGATGACTGGGCTTTATTAGAAACTGTCCTGGAGAGGTCAAGTGCGTGCTGGGCTCGGGGCCAAGCAGGGTCCAGACCCCGGCCGGGCACTGCCGGAGGCCTGACACCGTTGTCACTGTGCAGGGAGCAGCTGGTCCCCCGCTGGGCCGAGTGGGATAACAGGCGTGGCTGAGCTGGTGTCACCACTTGGAGGGCTAGAAGTCCCTTTCCCTGTCCCCCACCTGCTCCCCCTAAAAGTGACTTCAGATTACTTTGTTGCATCTAAATTTGATGGAATCATAATTTTCATTTGTTTTCAAATTAACTTTTTCTTAAAGTAGCCTTATTGTGTTGTATACAAATGACCAAAGCTCACTGTAAAAAGCAATAGAAGAAGGGAAAAACCCTAAAATGTCACCCCTCCCCAACCCGCAAGTAATCCTTTAAAAAATTTCCCCAACTGCCCACCCAGGCCTCCATGCCTAGAAACACACACAGACAGGCAGACTGTTTAAAGATGGGGTGGTTCTAGCCACACTTTCTGTAGCCTGTTTTCCCACAAACTGGTATAGCAGGGGCACCCATGCATGTCAATAAATAAACAAAGATTGGCATCATCATTTTAGTTGCCTCAGCAGATCCATTGTGAGGTTGCCTCATAATTCTATTAATGATGCACTTGTAAGCAGAGGCTAATGTTGTTTCCAATTTTCCCACTATAAACACCCTGGCAGAACAACCTTGGACACACACCCTATACGTTTATGTGAACTGTTCTGTGGGGTAAGTTCCTGGAGGTGGGATTTCTGGGTTAAAAGTTTTGCAGATTGTCTCTGTTGACACCTGCGGGAAGGGCTTCTGCATTTTTGAAAATGGCTAAGGATTCCTGGCAAGCGGACCCTTAATGTGCTACCACAGGGTTCTTGATGAGTTCAGCCAGCGCCTCTTTTATTAAGAATAGCTTCTTTACGTGATTATAAAAGTAATACTTTTCACTGTAGAAAATCTGGGAAGTATGTACATGTGCAGTGAACGAGAATGAGGTGATTTGATCCTCCACACAGACCTCACCTATCCATTCACCCATCAGCCAGTCTGTCTCGTTCACATAATGCTGGTTTCACTACCTGTCATGGCATAAGTCTATCCTATGTCGTTCCACAGCCTTCGAAAAGTTAATAAAAATGCACCTTTCGTTCACTCATGATCATTGCAGGAAACTTGGAAAACTCAGGGCATTAAGAAAGGAGAAAACACACCATCCGCCCAAACTCAGAGTCCCCAGCCAGCTCTGTTTACATGCTGGTATGTTCACTCCAGTCTATTTGTTATGCAGACGCACATTTATGAGTTTTACATAATTACTATCAGACGATGGTTGCGGCTCTGTCTTTTGCTTTTTCACTTAACAGATCATGATTATTTTCCCATGCTGTCCAGTAGTCTCTGGAAAGATGATTTTTAATGGCTGAGTACTATTTTATCAAGCAGATTGTTTCATAAATGATCTGTTCTTTGCTGGTTCCAGCTTTCAGGCGTACAGATAGTGCCATGATGTCCATCCTTGTCCAGAAGCCTTTGCACACACGTGGGAGGGTTTTCTCCACGTGAATTCCTAGAAGAGAGATTTCCAGGCCAGCTACATATTGCCAAATGGTCCTCCAGAAAGCTGCTAGCAATTACATTCCCAGTGGCGTCGTAAGAGAATATTGCCTCCAACGCTGCAGAACGACATTTTTCCTCCATGACGGCTGCAAATGGCATTGGGAGGTTTCAATGGCCATTCTTTGCTTACTAGTGAAAATGAGCATCTTTTTATGGGATTATCACTGTGTGTATTTCATAGATGAAATTCCTATTTGTCTTTTATCCAACGATCTAGTGCCTTGTTCATCTTACTGATTTATAAGCACTTTTTGTATATTAAGAATATGTTAGTCTTTTGTTTTGTGTGTTGCAACCTTTTCTCGGAGTTCTGGACTCTGTTTTGTTTTTTTCCCTTGATGTAAAGAAGTTTGTGTATGATCAAATGTCTTGAATTTATTTATTGTTACTATTTTGGGTTTTTTTTTTTTAATGTTCAGAAAGGTCTTTCTCAACCAGAGATCAGTTCACTGTAGATTTTACTTTTCTGCGGCAGGAACCGAGCAACACCTCACCTGGAGTTCAGAGTTTTTCAGTGAGTGAACAGGTGGTGAACCTCCAACCTGCAGGGGGGTACCTGCTTCACTAGGGGGCAGGAGCTTGTGTGGGTGGATGCCTGATCCCACCAGGAGGCTACACCAGAGCCTGCAGAAAGAGACTGCTTTCCCCATTTCTCTGCAGAAAGTGGCACAGCTCAGTGTGTGGACCCTGGGCGACCACCCTGGACAGAAGGCTGCAGCCTTCACCCTGCCAATGTGGCCTTCAACCAGATAGCCAGCTGCAGCAGTAGAACCAGAGAGCATCCTTCATGCTTAGGTGGGAGACACCTAGGACTTCTGTTTATACCTGCAGGAGGCTTTACCTAGGGTGGGGGGGTGGGGAGGTGACCAGCTGGTGGAACGTGGGTGTGTGCACACCTGTGGCCTCACTCATACCCGTAGACAGCCGAGTCCTGGGGATATGCAGAGACATTTCTTCCAGCTCTCACGTGGCTCTGTATTTTCCAGCTCTTCGTGTGGCCATGTTTTCATTCATTGACTCACTCAGTTGTCCACTGTGCCAGGAGTTGAGTTGGGGATTCAGTGGAGAATGAACTCAGGGGTCTGAGAATATCAATCAACAAAGGATGTATAACATCAGCATAGCCAGCGAGGAGGGAGACGAAACTGGGCTGGGACAGAGCAGATGAGGAGGGATTCAAGACCACAGACTCGGTAGGGAGGCAAGGTCTGTTAGAGCAGACACTTGAGGAGGGCCTGGCAACATTCATCAGGCCATGCAACAGTCCAGGGTCAGCATTCCAGGCAGGGTCCATGCCGGCCGAGGCCCTGGGAATTTATTCTGGAATCAGCGATGAGACTGGCACTTACTTAAGCTTTAATGGATCCCAGCATCCCTTATTAAATAGTTCCATCTTCCCTATGAATTTGAAATGCTGCCTTCATAACACACTAAATTACTACATGTAATAGGCACTGTTCTAGGACATTCCATGGGGTCCCTGTGAGATCCCACTTAAGAAGCTGTGGTGGGGAGGAGGACTGGACAAGGAGCGACATGGCTGGGGCTTGGGGGCACATAGGAGGCCCCCTCAGCCTCTAGAGGCCCCCACCTTATAGGTTATCTCTGGAAAAACATAGCTTTTAGCCCCACTAAGAGCCAACGTCCAATTCTCATGTTTTGGCTTGAACCATTGTGAAATAATCCCTAGAAAGAGCAAGCATTTCCTTCTGCCTCCTCCTCCCACCTCCCCCGCCACTCCCCCCATCAAATGTTTAGAGAAGAATTAATGCCAATCCTTCTTAAATTCTTTCAAAAGATTGAAGAGGATGGAACGCTTTCTAAGTTATTGTATGAAGCCAACATTACTCTGATACCAAAGCCAGATAAGGACATCACAAGAAAAGGAAACCACAGACCAATAACCTTATGAATAGAGATGCAAAAATTCTTAACAAAATATTAGCAAATTGAATCCAACAGCATATTACAAAAGATCATACACCCTGTCCAAGTAGGATTTATCTCAGGAATGCAAGGGTGGTACAACATAAGACAATCAGTCAGCATTACACATCACATTACTAGAACAATGAAGAAAACATAACACATGCTCCCCTCAGCTGATATGGAAGAGCCATTTAACAAAATCCAACATCCTGTTATGATAAAAACTAGGAAATTAAGAACAGAGAGAAAATGCCTCAAAATAATAAAGGGTATTTATGAAAAACCCATAGCTAATTTTCTGTTCAATGGTAAAGGATAAAAGCTTTCCCCTAAAATCAGAAACAGGACAAGGATATTCACATTCACTTTTTCTATTCAGCATGGTACTAGAAGTTCTAGCCAGAGCAATAAGGCAAGAAAAAAAAATAGAAGTCATCCAAATGGAAAGGAAGAGGTAAATTATATATTCACAGAAGACATGATTCTATATATCAAAAATCCTAAAGACTCCTCAAGAAATCTACTAGAACAAATAAAGAAATTCACAAAGTAGGGCACAAGATCAGCACACAAAACTCAGTTATGCTCTACACACGAGCATTGAAAGATCTGAACAGGAAGTTGAGTAAGAAATTCATTTACAATAGCATCTAAAAGAATTAAATACTTAGGAAAAATAAATCTAACCAAGGAAGTGAAAGATTGATATGCTGAAAATCACAAAACATTGCTAAAAGAAATGAAAGAAGATCTAAATAAATGGAAATACAGCCCACGTTTGTGGATAGAAACACTTAACCTTGTTAAGATGTCAGTATTCCCCTAAGTGATCTATAGATGCAATGTAATTCCTATCAAAATCATAAGATACTTTTTCACAGAAATGGAAAAGCCAATCTTCAGATTCATATGAGTTACAAAGAGCCAGCCCCAAGAATACAAATGACCAAAGCTCACTGTAAAAAGCAATAGAAGAAGGGAAAAACCCTAAAATGTCACCCCTCCCCAACCCGCAAGTAATCCTTTAAAAAATTTCCCCAACTGCCCACCCAGGCCTCCATGCCTAGAAAACACACACAGACAGGCAGACTGTTTAAAGATGGGGTGGTTCTAGCCACACTTTCTGTAGCCTGTTTTCCCACAAACTGGTATAGCAGGGGCACCCATGCATGTCAATAAATAAACAAAGATTGGCATCATCATTTTAGTTGCCTCAGCAGATCCATTCTTGAAAAAGAAGAATAAAGCTTGAGAGGGTGGGAGCAACTTCAAAACTTACTACAAAGCGACAGAAATTAAAACAGTGCAGTACGTACTGGCATAAGAACAGACAGACAGACCAGTGGATTAAAATAGAGAGCCCTGATATAAACCCTCACCTATATGGTCGGTTGATTATTTTTAAGCTTTTATACAACTTTTTTTTCATTTTTAAAATTTGTGTATTTATTTTACAATATCATATTTTTAAAATTGAAGTATAGTTGATGTGTAATATTATATGCTATATGATATACAGTATCATAATTTACAATTTTTTAAAGGTTATACTCCATTTATAGTTATTACAAAATATCGGCTATACTCCCCGCGTTGCACAGCACAGCCTTGGAGCTTTTTTATGCCCGATAATTTGTAGCTCTTAATCCCCGCCTCCGCCTTGCCCCTCCCGCTCCCCTCTCCCCACTGGCCACCACTAGTTCCTTCTCTATCTCTGTGAGTCTGTTTCCTCTCTGTTATATTCACTAGTTTGCTGTATTTTTTTAGATTCCACGTGTAAGTGATATCTTACAGTATTTGTCTTTCTCTATCTGATGGTCAATTGATTTCTGACAAGACCATTCAGTGGAGAAAGGATGGTCTTTTCAACAAACAGTGCTGGGAAAACTGGACATCCACACCCAAAAGAATGAAATTGGATCCTTGCCTTACACCGCGCACAAAGATTAACTCCAAGTGGGTTAAAGACCCAAACTTAGCAGCTAAAGCTATAAAACGCAAAGAAAATCTTTATGAAATTGCATTTCACAACAGTTTTGTGGACACGACACCAATAGCCCAGGCAACAGAAGAAAAAAAATAATAAATCAGACTTGAAGAAATTTTGTGCATCAAAGGACACGATCACGATCACGATCAAGAAAACAAAAAAGATAACCTACAGGATGGAAGAAATATTTGCAGATCATGTCTCTGACAAGGGATTAATATCCAGAATATTTAAAGAACGCTTACAACTCAATAAAAGCAAAACAACCCAATTCCAAAGTGAGCAAAGGACTCAAATAGATGTTTCTCCAAGGACAATATAAAAATGGCCAATAGCCCAAGGAAAGATACTCACCATCATTAGTCATTGAGGAAATACAAATCAAAATCTCAGTGAGAGACCACCTCACGCCTGCCAGGCTGGTTATTAGTAAAAAGGGAGGAGGAGACAGCAAGGGTTGTCAGGATGTCAGGATGTCAGGATGGCAAGAAACCAAACCCTTGGGCGTTGCTGGTTGGGAATGTAAAATGGTGCAGTTACCGTGAAAACCAGTGGTTCCTCCGAAAAGTTCAACAGAGAACTACTCAGCCAAATGACCCAGCAATCCCACCCCTAGCTAGGCATGTACCCCGAAGACCTGGAAGGAATGAAATTCTCACACAAGCTGTAACATTGATGAATTTGAACACATGACGCTAAGTGAAAGAAGGCAGACACAGAAAGACAAACACTGTATGAGCCCGCTTGTACGGGCTCCCTAGAGCAGGCAATTCACAGAAACAGAAAGCAGACTAGAGGTTCCCAGAGGCTGGGGGAAGGTAAAAAGAGAGACTACTGTTTTATGGGCACAGAATTTCTGTTTGGGATGACAAAAAACGTTTGGTCTAGGTAGTAGTGATGTGTATGCAACACTGTGAATGTATTTAAGGCCATTGAACTGTATGCTTAGAATAAACGTAATATGGGTATTTTGCTATTATTAAAAAGGAGAATTGGGTTGTTATAAGGATGGAAGGGGTAAAAAAGGCAGCTGCTGGCTCGGCCACATCGCTCAGACCTTCTGCCTCAAGTGTGTGCCTCCGACACCCAAAGGTTTTGAGCCAGAGGGTTTGAGGCACTGTCTGAGCACAAGGCTGAGAAGTTACCAGAGATGCCAAGGGTGGCACGCTCTCCTTGTGATAATAGTCTTCTTTAGTAGGGAGGTTACATCCAGGGCCACCTGAGGCTCTGCCGCCCGAGCTGGAAAATCTATGTCCTCCTGTGTTACAAGGACCTCACAGCACAAAACGTAGTTGGGAGCGGGTCACCACATCTGGGCCATCACACCGGCTGGGGCGGCCTTGAGCTTTGCCCGCCCTGCAGGGGAGCGTGCCGCCACAGCTCGACGGGGAGCACGCTCCATCCCCTCACGGGTGGCCTGCTCTCTTTGCCAGAAAGTTCTTCCATTACGTCCCCAAACTGGTCTGCCCTTGGGTCCCTGAAACTACCTGCTCCATCTTCAGTTGTAAAGCGAAAGATGGAGCTCCCTCCACAAGACAGTCGTCCAGGTGCTTAAAGACAGTGTGACATCCCCCTAGGGCCACATGCCCCCCTCCCCCGTTCCTCTAAGCGTCCTGTTTGATTTGTTATGTTTTTGGTACGTTCTTTATTGAAGCACATGATGTTGAGCACACACTCTGCAAAGCTCTCGAGCGTTCTGCCATCCTTCCAGGCCCGGAGGAGGCACAGGTCAACACACAGCACCTGGAGGGGGCGCCCATCCCCGCCTGAGGAGCAGCGGGTCAAGAGGGCTTCCCAGAGGGTGGTGTTTGAGTTAAAACCCAAAGGATGAGGAGGGAGTAGCCGCAGGAAGGGGAGAAAGAGGGTGCCTTGTGGCAGGCACAGCGGGGGCAAAGGCCTGGGGGTGAAGGGGAGTTGTGGCTCATGGAAGAGCTGGAGGGAGCTCGGTGGGGCTAGAGGGTCCCAACGGACAGGGCCCTGAAATGGCTTCATGTCATGGGGACCCAGAACGTTCTCAGGTTTTGAGTTTTCATCCCCTCCTCTTCCACCCACCTCCCAATCCTCTCATCCCCACCACCCAGTTATCCACCCGCTTACCAGTCCACAATACCCACCTACCCACCTGCTCATCCCACCAACGCACCCACCTCCCATTTATTCCTCTACTTACCTGTGATGGTTAATTTCATGTATCAACTTGAGTGGGCCACAGCGGGTGCAAACGTTTGGTTCAACATTATTCTGGGTGTGTATGTGGATGAGATTAATATTTGAATCCATAGTCTGAATCAAGCAGATTGCCCTCCCTGAAGTGGGTGGGCCTCGTCCAATCAGTTGATGTAAAAAAAATATCCAAATCAAACACAGGGCTAACTTTCCCCTGAGTAAGGGAGAACTCCTCCTGCCTGACTGCCCTTGAGCTGGGACCTGGGTCTTCTCCTGCCTCGAACTGAAACATCCCTCTTCCTGGGTCTCCAGTCTGTTGGCCTTTGGACTGGAATGACACCGTCCACTCTCCTGGGTCTCAAGCTTTCAGACTTAGACTGGAGCTAAACCCCTGGCTTTGCTGGGTCTCCAATCTGCCAACTGTAGATCTTGGGACTTGTCAGCCTCCTTAATCCCATGAGCCAATTCCTTCTAATAAATCTCTTCCTGTACATACATCTCCTGCTGGTTCTCTTTCTCTGGAGAACCCTGACCAGTACAGCCTGTCTATCCATCTCCCAGCATCTCTTATGTCTCCTCTGGATGCTGAGTCCCATGTCACATGCTGGGACTCTTGTAACAATGCCTCAAACATATACATAGAATCACACAGAAGCACTCACCAACGTTTGTGCTTGTCTGCACACCAGCGAACAGACCCATCGGGCCCCCACACCATGCACAGATGCACAGATGGGCACAGGTTGCACACCCATGCAGAGAGATGAATGCATAAGTGCATTCCCAAGGTACACAGACACCTTGCACAGGCGCTGACAGGTGCCCAGGTGTGTGAGCTCAGCCCTCATCTGCCCAGAGAGGCAGGACCTGCCATGGAAACATCGCACACACCCAGGGGCAGCCTCGGAAATGCACATACGCTGGTGAACATTTGTAAACTCACGCAGGTGCTTGCGCAGACCCACACGCGCGCTCTCAGGGCCCACAGCCATCTGTGGAGGTGCAGTCTCCACGTCCCACTCCTAACCGGTCACCAGTTGGAACTTGCTTAATTGCTGCTGAAACAAGGGAGCCGTCAGCCATTTCAGACTCATGCCAGCTCGCAGGGTGGGTGCCCTCCAGGGCCTCAGCTGCCTGGTACCCAAACACAGGCTGGCCTCAGGAATGCGGTGGGAGGGAGAAGGGAAAAACGCTTTCACCCCGTAATTTTAACTTCTAAGCGTGGTGCCCAAACACAGCTTGACACTGCTGGCCGCGCCCACTGTGGGCAGAAGGAGGCCGGCGGATGCTGAGCCCCATCACCAGTCCAGCACCGTCTCGAGTGGCCCCCTCCCCACTTCTCACATCACCCCCACCCTTGGCCCCCCCGGGAGCCCCTGGGGGCTGGAACTCTCCTGCTCCTTGCACCCTCTGACCACCTCCCAACACGGGCACCCTCCTGGGGGCTCTGTGGGGTCCCTGGGACCATCTGGCCCCCACAGCCCTGAGCTCTGCCGGCCCCTCTGTCTTGGCCGTCCTCTGCTGGACTCTCTTCTTCGTCTTCTCCTCTCCAAGTCTTCCATCGCTTCATAATGTGCTTGTTCTTTCCATTACTTCCAAGCCATTTTGAGCCAGGCCTGGTAACGAGGATGCTGGGAGAGCCAACTGGACATGGCTGGTGTGTTGAGGATGGATGCTGAGCAGGGATGTTGGAGAGGGATGCCAGGGAAGGAGGCAGGGGAGGATGCTGGGGATGGTGCTGGGGAGGGTGCTGGGGAGGATGCTGGGGAGGGATACTGGGGAGGATGCTGGGGATGGTGCTGGGGAGGATGCTGGGGAGGGTGCTGGGGAGGATGCTGGGGAGGGTGCTGGGGAGGATGCTGGGGAGGATGCTGGGGAGGGATGCTGGAGAGGGTGCTGGGGAGGATGCTGGGGAAGGAAGCTGGGGAGGATGCTGGGGAGGATGCTGGGGAAGGAAGCTGGGGAGGATGCTGGGAAGGGTGCTGAGATGCTGGGGAGGGTGCTGGGGAGGGATGCTGGAGAGGGTGCTGGGGAGGATGCTGGGGAAGGAAGCTGGGGAAGGAAGCTGGGGAGGATGCTGGGGAGGACGCTGGGGAGGGATGCTGGGGAGGATGCTGGGGAGGGTGCTGGGGAGGATGCTGGGGAAGGAAGCTAAGGAGGATGCTGGGGAGGATGCTGGAGAGGGTGCTGGGGAGGATGCTGGGGAGGGTGCTGGGGAGGATGCTGGGGAGGATGCTGGGGAGGGTGCTGGGGAGGATGCTGGGGAGGGTGCTGGGGAAGGATGCTGGGGAGGGATGCTGGAGAGGGTGCTGGAGAGGATGCTGGGGAAGGAAGCTAGGGAAGGAAGCTGAGGAGGGTGCTGGGGAGGATGCTGGGGAGGGATGCTGGAGAGGGTGCTGGAGAGGATGCTGGGGAAGGAAGCTGGGGAGGATGCTGGGGAGGGTGCTGGGGCAGATGCTGGGGAGGGTGCTGGGGAGGATGCTGGGGAAGGAAGCTGGAGAGGATGCTGGGGAGGATGCTGGGGATGGTGCTGGGGAGGATGCTGGGGAGGGATGCTGGAGAGGGTGCTGGGGAGGATGCTGGGGAGGATGCTGGGGATGGTGCTGGGGAGGATGCTGGGGAAGGAAGCTAAGGAGGATGCTGGGGAGGATGCTGGGGAGGATGCTGGGGAGGGATGCTGGAGAGGGTGCTGGGGAGGATGCTGGGGAAGGAAGCTGGGGAGGATGCTGGGGAGGATACTGGGGAAGGAAGCTGGGGAGGATGCTGGGAAGGGTGCTGAGATGCTGGGGAGGGTGCTGGGGAGGGATGCTGGAGAGGGTGCTGGGGAGGATGCTGGGGAAGGAAGCTGGGGAGGATGCTGGGGAGGATACTGGGGAAGGAAGCTGGGGAGGATGCTGGGGAGGACGCTGGGGAGGGATGCTGGGGAGGATGCTGGGGAGGGTGCTGGGGAGGATGCTGGGGAAGGAAGCTAAGGAGGATGCTGGGGAGGATGCTGGGGAGGGTGCTGGGGAGGATGCTGGGGAGGGTGCTGGGGAGGATGCTGGGGAGGGTGCTGGGGCAGATGCTGGGGAGGGTGCTGGGGAGGATGCTGGGGAAGGAAGCTGGGGAGGATGCTGGGGAGGATACTGGGGAAGGAAGCTGGGGAGGATGCTGGGGAGGACGCTGGGGAGGGATGCTGGGGAGGATGCTGGGGAGGGTGCTGGGGAGGATGCTGGGGAAGGAAGCTAAGGAGGATGCTGGGGAGGATGCTGGGGAGGGTGCTGGGGAGGATGCTGGGGAGGGTGCTGGGGAGGATGCTGGGGAGGGTGCTGGGGAGGATGCTGGGGAGGGTGCTGGGGCAGATGCTGGGGAGGGTGCTGGGGAGGATGCTGGGGAAGGAAGCTGGGGAGGATGCTGGGGAGGACGCTGGGGAGGGATGCTGGGGAGGATGCTGGGGATGGTGCTGGGGAGGATGCTGGGGAGGATGCTGGGGAGGACGCTGGGGAGGGATGCTGGGGAGGATGCTGGGGATGGTGCTGGGGAGGATGCTGGGGAGGATGCTGGGGAGGATGCTGGGGAGGGTGCTGGGGAGGGATGCTGGGGAAGATGCTGGGGAAGGATGCTGGGGAGGGTGCTGGGGAGGGTGCTGGGGAGGATGCTGGGGAAGGATGCTGGGGAGGGTGCTGGGGAGGGTGCTGGGGAGGATGCTGGGGATGGTGCTGGGGAGGATGCTGGGGAGGGTGCTGGGGAAGGATGCTGGGGAGGGTGCTGGGGAGGGTGCTGGGGAGGGTGCTGGGGAGGGTGCTGGGGAGGATGCTGGGGATGGTGCTGGGGAAGGATGCTGGGGAGGGTGCTGGGGAGGGTGCTGGGGAGGATGCTGGGGATGGTGCTGGGGAGGATGCTGGGGAGGATGCTGGGGAAGGATGCTGGGGAGGGTGCTGGGGAGGGTGCTGGGGAGGATGCTGGGGATGGTGCTGGGGAGGATGCTGGGGAGGGTGCTGGGGAAGGATGCTGGGGAGGGATGCTGGAGAGGGTGCTGGAGAGGATGCTGGGGAAGGAAGCTAGGGAAGGAAGCTGAGGAGGGTGCTGGGGAGGATGCTGGGGAGGGATGCTGGAGAGGATGCTGGGGAAGGAAGCTGGGGAGGATGCTGGGGAGGATGCTGGGGATGGTGCTGGGGATGGTGCTGGGGAAGGAAGCTGAGGATGGTGCTGGGGAGGATGCTGGGGAGGGATGCTGGAGAGGGTGCTGGAGAGGATGCTGGGGAAGGAAGCTGGGGAGGATGCTGGGGAGGATGCTGGGGATGGTGCTGGGGAGGATGCTGGGGAGGATGCTGGAGAGGGTGCTGGGGAGGATGCTGGGGAGGGTGCTGGGGAGGATGCTGGGGAAGGATGCTGGGGAGGGTGCTGGGGAGGGTGCTGGGGAGGATGCCGGGGAGGGATGCTGGGGAGGAACTGTGAGGATTCTAAGGAGACATTCTGAGGCAGCCACATCAAAATGACTAGAAGATGTGGTTCTGCAGCCACCTTTAACACAGTGGATGGGTCAAGCTGTGGTCAGAGGGATGTCTTGAGCCGTAAATGTGACCCTACCATTGCCCACACTCCACTCCCTACAAGGCTTCCCACTGCCTCTGACGTAGACACAGGGTGTCGTCCAGGTCTGCTCCCCTGCACGCTCCCCACCATCTCCCCTCACTAACGCTGACCCTCTGTTGTTTCCTGGATGAACCGTGTTCCCCCGCCACGGGGCCTTGCACAGTCAGCCCCTGCTGGTCCCCCTGCCACCAGTTCCAGCCTGCAGCTCCAGGCCCACATCCTCGGGAGAAGTCTCCCCTCACTTCCCCAGCAGACAAGTCTGCTCACCACAGCCTTTCAGAACCACGGAACTGGCCTCTTTACAGAACTTACTACCACGGACGCTTTCTGTGTATTTGAGTTTTTAATTTAGTCTGTGATTAGTGTCTTTCTTTCCCCTTACACTCCACCCAGGAAGGAACCATGTCTGCCTTCAGTCACCACCAAACTCCCAAAGCCTGGCCAGCAAAAGGGCTCCATGATAGTGTGAGCTGAATGAAGGAAGGGGAGGGGCCCAGATCGGCTCGGCGCAGGCTGAGAGCCACACACTGTATGCGTATGATGTAGGTTGGGTGCCGTTTTGGTTTTTTTTTTTTTTAACTCTATTCAAATTACATCAGTGGCAGGACCCTGCATCTGAGGAGAGAAGTCCCAGTGTTTGCCGTCTCCTCCTCACACCCCACCTCAGGGAGAGCCAGATCCCCTCCACCCCGTCACTGCCCCAGGACGGCCACTTCCCAGGGTCTGCCGTCACAGCCCCCTCCCCGCCGGGTCCCATCCCATCCGAACTCTAAGCTCTCGAGCCTCAGGCCAGATGGAGATGTTCCCGGTCCTTCTGTGGGCTCTGCCCTGCCCACACTGTCCCTCCACCCTGCCCTCAGCCTGTACCTGGGGACCCTGCCCTCTTCCAGCTCCTGGGCAGCTGAGCCCAGGTGGGAAGGAGGCACCGAGCTGCTCTAAGTTTCTCTTGCTGTAGCTACCCCTGGGGGACCAGCAATCACACAGGCCACAGGGAGGAGGAGCAGGGGGCCCTGGCCTGTCTGCACCCCTGGGCTCCCCTGCGGCCCCAGCAGGGCTCTGGAAAGATGTTCTCCAGGGTCATGCTTTGCCCCCTGAACACCTTTGGCTTTCAAAGTGAGTGCTCTGGGCTCCTTTTCTTGGGTTTTTCTGGAGCGAGAGGTACCTGTTAGCCAAGCGGGTGCCTCTGGGCCTTAGGACCGGGCAGGGCTCGGTCTGGTCCCCTGAAAAATATCACAGAGAGGTTTAGGAGCCAGAAGGTCCAGCTGCCCCTCTCGGGGGGCACAGCCGTCTTTGGCTGCCTCCGTCTGCTGTCCATGCGCAGGACCCCTACCCTGGATGGTCCTGTCCCTGAGGGCTGGGGCCTTGTTGTCTGCAGTGAGGGGGGCCTGGACCATCACTGCAGGAGGCAGAGGCTAGCAGAGGAGGAGTGAGGACCCCCTGCCTTCTCTTCAACCCCCTCGCCGACTCTGCCTGTCGGCCTGCTCAGACGTGGCCGGCTGTCCGCCAGCCTCCTCCGGAGCCCCTGCTTCTGCCTGTTCTTGCCTGGGGCACAATGGCGAGTTTTGGTGGCTGCCGTGGACATGGTCAGTGGGACCCACACAGGAAACACCCTGCTTAGTGGTGGGGATCAAGAATCTAAACTCATGCAGCCAGACCCCGGTCTGCAGAGGGACAGGCCCTGCCCTGCTCTGCCGTTGCTCCGTGGCAGAGGGGCTCTGGAGGGAGGTGGCAGGATGCCGCTCTGACCCCGCTCCCAGGGGCTTCTCAGAGGAGGCACAAAATCTTTATCTGGTGCGGGAAGCCGCAAGGATCCAGCCAGAGCCCCATGGGACTCCGCGCTTTCCCACAGTTTTCCTCCCCAAGCCCTGTGGCCCTCGAGGTCCTCTGGGGGATGGGAGAAGAAGCCACCTCCTTTCCCAGGCCCAGGGAAGGGCAGAGGCTGTGAGCGGGCCTGCCAGATTCTCTCCTCCATTCCCCACGGTGCGGGGTTCGGGGTTCAGGCAGGGGGAGAGGCCTGGTCAGGAAGACAAGGCATTGGGGGCAGGGCGAGGGGATGCAGCTGAGACAGGCAATCTGGGAAATTCAGGCCCTGGCTCCCCACGGCCCTCGGAGGTCCATGCTCCTTCCACGGCACAGGCACCAGCCACTGCAGTCCCTTCTCTGCTTTCAAATCCTCCAGCGAGCTGAGCCCTGGGCTACCCTGGGGCCTTTGCACAGTTTTCTGTCCCTAGGATACTCACTCGCCTCCCAGTTTTGCACCTTGCCATCCCTCCTTCTTCAGGGACTCAAATCAGACTGGGCCCCTGTGGTGAGCTCACCGCCTCCTCGTTGGGGCACTGGAATTTTAGCTTTCCCCATAATTTAAGCCACCTTAACTCGTACCAGCAGGCAGCTTCTCGGGGACAAGGGGATGGCTGTCCCCCCAGTACTGCACCTGTGTCACAGGTGCCTCGACACTCAGAGATGCTGGGAGGGCAGAAAGCAACCCCCACCCACTGAGTCCAACTGCCTCCCACAGAGCTCGGGACATGCCCCTCCCTCCAGAGCCCACCTAACTACCATTAGTGCTTGGGGCCCAAGCCATCAAGTGCAGTTTCCATCCATCAGCATCCTGGGGCCAGCTGCTCTCTGGGCCACGGACACCAGCATCCCTGTCACCTCTGGATATGTCTGGAGGTCTGGGGACAGATGAGCTTTAAAAGCCTCTCCAGTGGCAAGGTTGGTAGAATCTGTCACCCGCCCCACCCCATCCCTCTTGGCGGGCACACATCTGTCCATCTTCTGAGAGATCCTGACAGCACATGGTGGGCCTCAGGAAGCCTTGCTCAGCCCAGAGATGGACCTAGGTGCACATTTCTAGGACACCCAGAGGAGGCTGGCAAAACCAGACCAGCCATGACCAATAGTGGGGACACTGGCCTGGGAGACGGTGGAGCCGGGGCCAGCAGAGAGGCCAGACAAGCTGGAGGAAGGTTGATGTCACATGTTCTGTGTGCTCCAGGCCCCAGGTCTGGGTCACATGTGACTCCGTTTTACAGATGTGGAAAGAGAGGCACAGAGAGAGAAGGAATTTGCCCAGGGGTCACACAGCTCATGATGGGGGACAGGACCTTAGCTTCTTCTGGTATCACAGGCCACCCATGCGACACAGGTGGTCCGCCTGTCCACCTTCCTGCCCCCCACCCTCTCAGTTTCCCATTGGAATGAACTGACTCCTTTTTAATTCAGGCCCAATTTACATGCAAACGGCCAGATCTTACGCAACAGCTCAGTGATTTCTGTCTGGTGCATATTCCTCCAACACCACCACCCAGATCAAGACGGAGAATGTTTCCATTACCCGCCTGGTACCCCTTCCTAAGCGATACTTTGATTGCGGTAGAGTAGCCTTGCCTTGAGCTGTGGGTAAATGGGATCACGTAGCACGTTGCCCTTTGTGCCTGGCTTCTTCCGCTCAGTGTGATGGTTCCGTGGTCCCCAACACCGTATCCATGGCTGGTCCTTTCCCGTGGCCGAGACACACATCACTGTGTGAACATCACTTCAGCTGCTGACGGGCATGTGGGTGAGTCCAGCTGGGGGCTGTGATGGGTAGGGTTGCTATGAGCCTTCTTGTACGAATCTCTGTGTGGTGTACTCACCTCTTTCCTGGGTGTTTTCCCAGGACACGGTTTGCTGGGTCACAGGGTTGACAAAGGGTTAGCTTCATGAGAAACTGTGATTCAAATGCCTTTAAAAATTATTGTGGAGAATTGCAAATATTGACAGAAGAAGAGAGAGGAGCAGAATGAATTCCAGTCACCACCCTCAACCCTGCATTTCTGGATGCAAATCCCCAGATCTTTTCACCTGCAAATGTTTTGGTATATAAGGCAGGACTGGCTTCTGCAGATAGAACCCTTAGGGGCTGGGATCCCCTCAGCCCAGAACAGCACCCCCCACCACCCTGGGACACGAAACTTGGCCACTGTCCTCCCTGGGCTGAGGGGTCCATGGGGGCAGTCACCCACTCTGGGAGATCCAGGAGGTGGCCCAGTGTTCTGGGTGGACAGGATGTGGGTCTATTTGGCGTGTGATGGGGAGACCCCGGGTCCCTCCCCTGTGGTCCATACACCCAGGCCTGCGTCAGCATCCCTGCCGCCATCTTGGGCTCCAGCCCGGAGTTTCCCGCCTGCTGGGCTTGGATAGCCAGTGCAGGTTTCCAGGGTGTTCCACTGGGACCCAGCTCTGTGCATGCTGGGGAAGGCAGTGTACCTGGAAATGCACACTCAAGCCAGGCCAAAGCCCACACCCTCAACAAGACTCACCTCTTTCTCCCCACCTCAAATGGGGACACCAGGCCAATCACCCCACCAGCCAGGGGTTCATCCCACATCCCGGCCTCCACCCCAGCTCTGGGGGCTTCTGGCCTCATGAGGTTTTGTTGCTCTTTAAAATCAATTTAATCAAGAGCCCAGGACTGTGCCTTCAAGGTCACTCCTCAAAAGACATCTTTTTCACTCAATCTCCCCTTTAAAGATGGTGGCGCCAGTTTTGCAGATTAATAAGCAAGGCTTCTGCGGCCGAGTGCACGAGGCCTCCGTCAGGACGCTTTATGTGGTCCCCTGACCCCAGCCACCAGGCCGGGACCCTGGATCCCCGACAATGCTCGCCCAGCCTGAGTGGCACTGCACGATCCCACTTAAAAAGGCCTTTCGCCGGGGCTGCCTTTTAAGAGGGGGACAACTGGCAGGAGGCCTGGCACTTACTCATGCAAAACAGCAGCGAAAAGTGCTCGTAGTCAGTGTCAGGAGTGGGTAGCACCCAGAGCAAGGGGCCTGCCTGGGCTGCGGAAAGCCAGTCGCTAAGCGACAGGTCCTCCAGGCGTCTCCCAGTGGCCTCTCGGAACTCCTGAGGTGGCCCTGTCCTGGCCCTCCTTGAGTGCCCAGGGTGGAAAACCAGGGTGCCTGTGACCCTGCTCCCTGTTTCTTTGCCAAGTTGGCCCAGATGGGCTGGAGATGAGATTCAGCCATACGCCCTCTCTGGGCTTCCTTCAGTGATGGGCTTCATGGGATATTCCCAGCATCCTTTGCTGCTCAGATTCTCCAAAGGTCCATCTCAGAGGACCTCTACCCCCATCTCACCCTCTGCTTCCTGGGTGCCCTCCCACCTCCCCACCTTAGCCTTCCCCAACCTAAGCCTCCCCCAACCTGCTCCCTGGTTTTTCAGCAGGTCTCCTCCGGCCTGAGGAGTTCAGAGCAGCTGGTGTTGGGCAATCCTGTGTGTCTCCAGCAGGCATGCCACTCCCTACTCTTGCCTTCCTTTGAAGCAGATTTGGCCCCCAGCACAGAAGGAGGTGGAGGGGGCGGGGAGGAAGGGATGAGACTCCCAGATCTGGTCCCACCTGGACAGCTCTCCAGGCAGGAGCTGGGTCTCTGAAGGGGGGCAGAGCCACTTGGTTGCTAGGAAGACTCTGCCCACGCCCTGCCTCAGCCCCGCACTCCCATTCCTGGCTCTTCCCTGTTCCCCAGGATCCTGATAACCCAGCGTCCCACCCTTCTCTGGGGACTCAAGTCGCTCAAGGATGAGACCCCTGGAGACCCTTGGGGCCCTTGGCTGGCTAGAGTGCATCTTGGTGTCCCCTGGACAAGGGCCGCTGCCTTCTCCCTGTCCAGTCTCGGCTCTGGACCACGTGTCTGACCCGCTGCAAATAATGAGCCCCCAACACTACCCGTCCTGTCCTTCTCACCTCCGCCCCATTCCCGTCTACCCTCCCCCTTCCCCCCTACCCCCTCCCCTCCTCTCCTCCTCTCCCCCCTCCCCACCTCCATCCTCTCATTGTCTGGCTCTATAGCCTCCACGCCCGTCCTGCGGTCCAGTCTCGGCCCCTGGCCCCCAGTCTGAGCCCTGGACCTGCTCCCTCTTGCCC